>NC_135886.1:44480214-44836196 GCF_964194155.1 Cetorhinus maximus | reverse complement strand
AAATTTCAGAGCCTAGGCAGCTGAAGGAATGGCTACCAATGGTGCAGCAATCAAAGTACAGAGATAGAGAGGGTGGAGGCCACGGAGAGATTAGAAATCAAGGATTTTTTTTTTAAATCAAGGCATTGCTGGACCAACATTGTTCATCAAGCACAGGGGTAATGGGTTATCAGGACTTGGCATGAGCAAGCCATCAGCATGTTCAAGAGGTGCTTCAGGTGCCTGGACATATTCACTAGCCAGGGTCTCTAGAATAATCATGGTATACTGTGCCCTTTACAACACAGCAGAGCATTGAGGATTAGCGGTGGAACTGAATAGAGGTGCTCAACAGACATCATCCGATGATGATTTCAAAGCAGAGGAGGAAGAGGATGATGGATATGGTATTCCAGGCCGAACCAGCCTCTCACATTGCTGCTCAGACTGCCAGGGTTCAGTTGGTCACTCACTGTGGACTAAAGTAACTGTCAAATCTCTCATCTCATTCAGTTTCCACCCACTCCACCACAAAACAGTCTTATAACCAACCTTACATATGTTGCACATAGTTAATTGGTGTCATCAATTTATGTCTTGACAACTGAAAAGGCAAGGTGCTATTTGACATACAAGAATGAACATTACTGGGATCTGATGCAAATTAATAAATTTAATGTGAACTGATAACAAAAGGAGACTTAGCAGCACAAAATTTTCACAAACACCCGGGTACATGCCCTTGGTGAATTAAAATGATCTTTCATTGTCTACTGTCCTATGTGATGCAATCCTTGTGGCTTCAGCAGAATTAGAAGTATGCAGGCTGTTCAGGTCCCTGCTCTGACTGCTCAGGTGCCTTTAGATGACAACCTTTGGCCTTTGAACCCCTAAAGGCCCCGCCAAACCCTGCTTCGGCAGCCTGTGCATGGTAAAACCCAGTCATCGGGAGCTGTCGGTATTGGCCGGGGTTGGCGGGGGGGGAGGTGGAGGGATAGCTGGGGGAATGGTAATGCAGCCTGATTGACAGGCTGGCTGCATATTGGGCAGGAGGGAAAGCCTGCAGCATGAGGGCCAGCAGTCAATCTGAGAGCAGGTAGACTGAGTGGTGGGTGGGAGATATCTTGGGGTGGGAGTGGTCAGGTGGGTCATTTGATCATGAGGGAGGAGTCCAGTTGATTCCTGGAGAAGGGGGATCTGAATGTCTGGTGGCGGGGATTTGATTGCAGAAAGGAAGATGGTGGCTGTGGTTTCATTTTATAGTAGGGGGTGGAGGAGAGTAAGCAGTGGTCGACGGGCTGCATGGAGTAGATGGCAGTTGGGTTGTTCAATAGAATGCGAGGGAGCAGATAAATCACAGGCAAGGGGCTGAGGTGGGAATGTATACTAACTTGTTAGGCCAAGAGGAAATACTCTTCCTATTCCTGGTTCACAAGCTGTGCTGTAAAACCTTTCAGTTCAACCTTTTAAGTCTCCTTTTTCCACTGCTGGATTTCACAAGACCTGGGAAAGCTGGCCAACCGTGGATAAATTGTTAAAATTGAAGCTACTCGACCTCATTAAAATATATAAATGGCCAGCCTATCTCCTGTGTGCAGATTGGTTGCTGGCCCCTTGTCTTGTCCCATTAAAACCAGAAGTAGGCAGGCTAGGTTCTTGTTTTAGATTTCTGGCTTTTAACATCCCACCAGAGCCAAATCCTAGTTTTGGGGTGAAAAATTACCCCTTGCAATCAGTTTGAGTGGAGTTCTCACTTCCATTGTCTGTTCTGCCATCATCTTGTCTTGGATGATCAGCACATCACTCCAGCCACCCTTTGAGAAACAGCTTGATGAAGCTCAGTAACATCTTGTAAAACCACTGTTAAGGTATCAGTCATCCTGATTAAGATAGTAGGCATGCTGGCATCCAAACTCTGTACGGCTGTTGTCATGGCCTGCATAGAATAATTCAATAGCCATTGAAGCTCCACAAAGGAGGCTACGTTCTCTATGGCATACACTCTGTAATCTGTTATGTAACCAATTCACAAATGCTTGAACTGGGCTCCTCCATCCTCTCTGCTATATATACTGTGCATGTGGCACATCACAGCTTTGCTGTCCCCCTGCCCCCACCATCAATTCTCCCTTTCATCAATGGACCCTGGAGTTCTGCATCTGTGTTGAGCTGAACAGAGCTTGGACTACACCCCCGGAGCAGACTCTCCTGAACTGTCTCAGCCACCAGTGTCAGCTGGTGCTCAGCTGTGAACTGTGACTCACCAAATAGCTACTCAATAGGTTCAATCGAATTGCGAGGGTTTGCATGGTGTCTGGTAGTGTGTTCTGTGACAGTGCACCCTCAGAAGCAATCAGATCCTCTGAGAAAATGTCAGGAAGCTTCACAGATTAATGTTCACAAATAAAGACCCTAGAGATGAAATGGATATGTCTTAATACATGCAACATAACCATTTGAATATTATATCTTTAAATATTATTACAGTAATTTAGCTGACGCTTTTATCCAAAGCAAATTCATAATGATGATGATAAATGCTATTTTGAAGGCGCCACTGTCATAGGTCTATATTTTTAGAAATCTTGCTGCGGGCTGGATGAAATGGAGCAGGCACACGGGCTGTGGGTTCCCCACCCCTGTCTTATACCCACGTGACCTATGCAGCACCACTCAACATCAAAGCACCAATGAACATAGACAAGCCATGTACATGCTTAGCCACCACCCAAATCACTGAGTTGCCAATTCTTACCCTTCACTCATGGAGCATTGACATTTACCATGCAAGCAATTGCCCTGCTAACAAGGTCCCACTAACAAAATCATCCACCACACGTGAATAAATTGAACAAAAATATTTAATTGCTCACCAACATGCAATATGACATTGCCAACATTGTGTGACCACAAGGTCTTAGGTTTATGCTTATGGTCACTACGAATTGTGACCCCAACATTTGTAGCTGAGGTGGAGCTAGGCTGCTGAGTGCAATGCCCCTTTGCCTGACATGACTTTGGTGGCTGTCTTCTGCTTGTCTGAGGTCTGGAGGGCCTCAACATGCTAAGGGACTCCTGCACATGTGCAGGTATATCCTCTTTGGCCTCGCCTACTGGAGGTACTAAGTAAGGTGTGTTCATAATGCAGCCAAACAGGTTGAGTATCAACCTGAAAAGCATTCCAACACCCACCAATAGCAGGCAGTAAGAGCCGAGAGATCCCTGGACAGCAATGTGATGGAAAAAACATTAGAGCCTCTACCATCACCATCCATAGCTCCAGACTACAACATGTGTGTAAAAGTGCATGTTGCCACATGCTGTATCATTCTATGATTCAAAGGTTCCACAGTTTTTAATGGATTTTCTCAGGAATTGGTCATACGGTGTGTTCATTTTTTCCATCAATATTGCGCTCATTACTAAACTGTACTCATCAGCTAATTAACATTTTGAACAATGTCTATTTTCCTCTCTGCTTTAACATTTCTATATCAAAATTACATAATCTATTAAACATATAAAAACATTTCCTAGAATTGTACTGTTACAGCTCACCAACGACACACCCATAATCTCTTCCAAATAGCCAGATTTACACGGCTGCTTAAAGAGCAGTTATCTTTATTAGAGAACGTTTGACACACCTTGGTGTGCTGTTTGCCAAACACTGAAATACAATGACACAATTCATGTTGAAATGCTTCATCGTGTTGAAAAAACATCATCCTGCCAACTGCATGATGCACCCTTAAAATTCCTCTGCTACAGTCAACTAATTTGATAACCAACGGAGCTCTATCTGAACGGTGGAGGAGGGCTGCATGTCTGGTGCCAGCAGGTGAAAAACGTCATAAAGCTCCTCCATGCTGAAGCACAGCCTCCTCAGGCGCAGTTGCTTGGTCATATATTGGTAGCAGTGTCATGTCAGCAGGCTTTGGCTAATATGTGCTAGTGGCAGTATCTTAGCCTCCCTCCTATGATGCTGAATGCAACGTTCCTTTCCTATTGACCACCTACATTGGATACAGATATTGTGATAGCTGACAATGAAGAGGAAGGAGACTCGAACCTGCGCCTAACTAGTACCCAGTGCAGAGGAGAGGGATATTTGGGTCAATCAGTTTTCATTAGGAAAAAAGGAGCTGATCTGATCTTTAAAAAGCTGAGAAGAGTGAGTAATGTTAATGTCAGTCAGTTATTTAGCTGCTTCACCAAGTACCAGCTTTGATTCAGTTGATAGCACCCTTGCCTCTGAGTCAGTAGGTTATGAGGTTAAGTCAAGTCCAGAGACTTGAGATAAAATCCGAGCAGATGCTCTAGTGCAGCACTGAGGCAGTGTCTTTCAGATGAGACATTAAATTGATGGCCCAGTTGTCCTCTCAGGTTGCTATAGAAAATCCCATGGTCCTATTTCAAAGAAGATCAGGGAAGTGGTTCTTCAACCCACATCACTAAACCATGATCATATTGCTGTTTGTGGGACTTTGTGGACTGCAATTTGGCTGCTGCTTTTCCTCTATTACAACAATAACTACACTTCAAAGGTGCTTCAGCAGATTGAGGTTGTGAAAGCCTTATATAAATACAAGTCTCTTTTCCTTTAAATTTTTTGAAGGCTGTGCTCCTTTAACATCTTGCTGTTGATTGTGCTGGTTTTCAGTTACCTCTAATGTATTTGTAAAATAAAGAGGACAGTTGATTCATTAATAGTACTAGTGCATTCACTGCAGCTGTGGCATCGCTGGCCAGCAATTCACATTGATGAGCTGAATACATGATGGAGACGCATCTGAAAAATGGGAAAAGAGATAAATGGCAGGTCAAAGGAAGACAGTTACAACAGGACAGAGTCAGGATTGGACTAAGAGATTAATAAGAACATTAAATGGCTGATCTCACCAAGAGCCTGGAATGGGAGAACAAGGCTGGAGAACTGAAATAGAGAAGGAAAAATAAATTAAAAGCATGGTATGTTATATAGATTTTCGCTCAAAGGTAAAGATTTCATCACTGGAAAACCGAAAGATATCTACAGGATTCAAAGGGTTAATTATATTTTTGATTTATTGTCTCATTTAGATTGATTGTATGAATTTGCAAGACACCTGCACTATTGGGCAATTGGAATGCAGATACCTGGAGTGATAAAAGAGCATATAAATTTGATAATGATTGTGGTTCTGGTATAACCTTTATAAATTGTTTTTTTAAGGCAATTCATGCTTATTTCATCACATTCATTTTTAAACTTCTTTCCTCCCATTCAAGAATAGCTTATCAAAGGTTTAAAATATAAACAAACTGGGCTGGTTCCAGTTTACTAAGATAAAAGCAAAAAACTGTAGATGCTGGAAATCCAAAGCAAAAATAAAAATACCTGGAAAAACTCAGTAGGTCTGGCAGCATCTGCAGAGAGGAATACAGTCAACGTTTCGAATTCATATGACTCTTCAACAGAACTAAGTAAAAATAGAAGAGAGGTGAAATATAAGCTGGTTTGGGGGGAAGGGGGGGTAGGGGTGGGACAAGTAGAGCTGGATAGAGGGCCAGTGATAGATGGAGTTAACCAAAAGATGTCACAGACAAAAGGACAAAGAGGTGTTGAAGGTGGTGATATTATCTAAGGAATGTACTAATTAAGGGTAGAAAGCAGGACAAGCAAGGTACAGAAAGCCCTGGTGGGGGTGGGGTGGGGGGAAGGAATTGAAAAAGACTAAAAGGTAGAGATAAAACAATGATGTCACTTTCAAAAACAGTTCCTCTGACATGTCTTCCTTCTTCCTTAACCGAGGTTTTCCACCCATGGTGGTTGACAGGACCCTCAACCATGTCCGGCCCATCTCCCGCGCATCCGCCCTCACACCTTCCTCTCCCTCCCAGAAACATGATAGGGTCCCCCTTGTCCTCACTTATCACCCCACCAGCCTCCGCATTCAAAGGATCATCCTCCACCATTTCCGCCAACTCCAGCATGATGCCACCACCAAACACATCTTCCCTTCACCCCGCACGGCGGCATTTTGCAGGGATCGTTCCCTCCGGGACACCCTGGTCCACTCCTCCATCACCCCCTACACCTCAAACCCCTCCCACGGCACCTTCCCATGCAACCGCAGAAGGTGCAACACCTGCCCCTTTACTTCCCCTCTCCTCACCGTCCAAGGGCCCAAACACTCCTTTCAAGTGAAGCAGCACTTCACTTGCACTTCCCTCAATTTAGCCTACTGCATTCGTTGCTCCCAGTGCGGTTTCCTCTACATTGGAGAGACCAAACGCAGACTGGGTGACGGCTTTGCAGAACACCTTTGGTCTGTCCGCAAGCATTATCCAGACCTCGCTGTCGCTTGCCATTTCAACACTCCACTCTGCTCTCATGCCCACATGTCCGTCCTTGGCCTGCTGCATTGTTCCAGTGAAGCTCAAAGCAAACTGGAGGAACAGCACCTCATCTTCAAACTAGGCACTTTACAGCCTTCCGGACTGAATATTGAGTTCAACAATTTTAGATCACGAACTCTCTCCTCCATCCCCACCCCCTTTCTGATCCCTCCCTTTTTTTCCCAATAATTTATATAGATTTTTCTTTTCCCACCTATTTCCATTATTTTTAAATGTATTTCCATCCATTGTTTTATCTCTACCTTTTAGCCTTTTTCGATTCCTTCACCCCACCCCATCCCAACTAGGGCTATCTGTACCTTGCTTGTCCTGCTTTCTACCCTTAATTAGCACAATCCTTAGATAATATCACCTCCTTCAACACCTCTTTATTCTTTTGTCTATGACATCTTTTGGTTATCTCCACCTATCACTGGCCCTCTATCCAGCTCTACTTGTCCTATCCCCCCTTAAACCAGCTTATATTTCACCTCTCTTCTATTTTTACTTAGTTCTGTTGAAGAGTCATACGGACTTGAAACGTGAACTGTGTTCCTCTCCGCAGATGCTGCCAGACCTGCTGAGTTTTTCCAGGTATTTTTATTTTTGTTTTGATTCCAGTTTATTGTGGGAGTTGACTGCTGGCCTAGATTTACCTGTGCAATGTTCCTCAATACTGTCTAAAATCCATCTTTGAAACATTGCACCTGAATTGTACAAATAAGTTGCCCGAAATTGAAGGGCCCATTCACCTCTGTAACTAGAGTCAAGGGTTTTAGATGAAATCTTCCAAACCATTCATCCCAACTCCCAAGTAACTGTCACAGTGATAAAAGTGATCAAAGCTGGAGGAAGTTTTCCTGAAGCAGATAGCACATTTAAGAAGGCCATGTTGTGTGCTGCTACTGAAGGTTAGTCCTACTTTACCTGCATATCAATCTCATCAGTGTTTTGAAGATTTAGTTAAGACTTTTGCTGCTTGTTTTTCACAGCTCTGGCTGATTGGAGACCAGTGCCAGATTTTCGCCATGATGGAGGAGCTCTACGTCATGGCGAAAATCCCGGAAATGGTCAAATATTCTAAGGCTACCTCCAAACACAGCATTTCCCATCTTCACGGGGCAAGACTGGAGTCAAGTGGGGCTCACACATGCACGATTCATGGAGGCAACTGGCCATTTAAATCACCAGCTACCTCCACTGAAGTGTGATTCTGGAAGGCCAGGAGTGTGAAACCTGGAGTATGCAGATTAGAACAGGTAAGAGGAGGTTTGAACTTGGTGAATTCATTTGTGTAACCAGGGTAGCCCTCTGATGAGGTAGGTTTCCTTTGTATAAGGTGCCAGAACACCTTTGGGAGAGCTAAGGCACTCTTTGGGATTGTTAAAATTAAACATGATCATGTACTTTTCCACACAAAGACATTGGACTGTCAATCTGTCAAAAAACCTTCCATCTGTCAGGGAACTGTCAAGAAGCTGTCCAGCTGTCAAGAAACTGTCAAAGAACCGTCCAGCTCTCAAGAAATTGTCCAACTGTCAAGGGACTGTCATAGAACTGTCCAGCTGTCAAAGAACTGATCAGCTGTCAAGGATCTGTCCAGCTTTAAAAGAATGGTCAAGTAACTTACCAGCTGTCAAGGACGTGTCAAAGCTGTCAAAGCTGCCAAGAAAGTGTCAAAGCTGTCAAACGATCAAACCTGCCAAGGAAGTGCCCAAGGATACTAGGTGAGTTGGCATGGAAAGGGGTAAGGGCAAAGGATGGTAGATGGGGGGCATGATTTGACATACATTGGCATGGATGGAGCATTGGGTGTGTGGGAGGTGGCGGGTGAGGGGGATGAGGGTGAAGGCTGGAGGGATTTTTCTTATTTTAATATTTTCTTTTATTTTTTAAACACAGAGCCAGTGCACAGTGGCAGGCCTTCCGCAAAGCCCATCTCACTCCGGGGCCACCCGCCATGACTCCTATTTCAGCCCATGCTCCAAACAAAAATCAAACAGGTGGGTGGACATTTTTAAAGGTTGGGTTTGTAGAGTCTGGAAATCTCCCAACTCTGCACACCTGGGCCTAGGGCCCAGATTTTTGTCATGATGGAGGGGCTCTACATCATGACGAAAATCCTGGAAAAAACAGAAAATTCTAAGTCCCGTCCCCAGGCTGGGACTGGAGTCAGGCCAGGGCCCAGACATGCACGTTTCACAGAGGCAGCTGGACATTTAAATCACCAGCTCCCTCCACTGAAGTGGAATTTTGGAAGGCCAGGATTGTGAAATCCGTGTGCAGATTAAAAAATATAAGTGGAGGCCCGAACTTAGTGAATTCATTTGGATAGCCAATGGAGAGGTAAGATACCCCTTTGGATAGGGCCCCAGGATCCCTTAGGGAGAGATAAGACACCCTTTGGGATAGGTAAGGCATGCTTTTGGATTGTTAAAATTAAACATGATTATCTTTTTACACACAAATTCATTGGAACTGTCAAGCTGGCAAAGAACTGTCCAGCTGTCAAGCAAGTGTCCAAGGATACTAGGTGAGTTGGCATAGAGGGGGTAAGGACAAAGGGTGCGGGGTGGGGGCATGGGTTTTCATTGGGGTGTGAAGGGGCCCTGGGAGTTGGGTGATGGCATGGGTTGGCATAGGTTGGCATAGATGGGGAATAAGGAGTGTGTGGGTAGTTGAGGGTAGATGAGAGGTGAGAGCTAGGAGGTTGATTTTTGTTTTAATCTTTTATTTATTTAAACAAAGTGCCAGTGCACAGAGGCAGGCCTTCCACCCAGCCTACCTGTGCACCCGGCAGCCTCTACACCCGTTTCAGGGTCACCCGCTATGACTCCTATTTCATTGAAAATAAAAACCCAAAAGCATCAGGCCTTTGTGGCTCGGGCCACATCTATGACTGGTTAAACTCAGATAAAGATAACAGATGAGCTATAACATGAAAGGAGGCCTGCAATGAGGCCAGAGCCATGAAATTAACAGAATGAGATAGTTGCAAGCTGCAAAGGCGTCCTTTTCTTGAGCCAGCAGGAAGGGTCCACCAGATTTCAGCGAGATCCAGGCGACGGCAGACAAGCTCACAGTCTAAGAGGCAGGACAAGCCCAGCAGAGGTGGCAGCACAGTGGTATACAGTAGTGAGGGAGTTGCCCTTGGAGTCATCAACATCGACTCCGGACCTCATGAAGTCTCATGGCATCAGGTCAAATGTGGGCAAGGAAAGCTTCTGCTGATTACCACGTACCACCCCCCACTCAGCTGGTGAATCAGTGCTCCTCCATGTTGAACACCACTTGGAGGAAGCACTGAGGGTGGCAAGGGCAAAGAATGTACTCTGGGTGGGGGACTTCAGTGTCCATCGCCAAGAGTTACAGTAGGGATTATTAAGAGTACATCTAACGTTGTGGAAGTGCTAAGACAGCACAAAGTGGTCTTTGAACAAGGAAGACCAAATGATAAAATTAGCCATCAGTACGATATTAAATATCGTAAATCAGCAGATCAAGCACATGCAAACATCGTTTGAGATTTCCCATGAAAACTGATTCATTTTTAGCCACTGAGTTACCTGTGAATTACAAATGACATGCCAGTGTCTGCCAGATAAATTTGTGAAGAAACTCATAAGGAGTGATGCTCAGTAAAGTGCTCAATTATGTCATGAATGGCTGGCCTAAAGTGTGTGATAGTGAGAGATTCCTGGAGTATTTCACACATAGAAATGAACTGAGTGTCAATCATGGCTGTCTCCTATGGGGTTTCAGAGTTATTATTCTGCTAAAGTTTAGAGAGAGATTGTTAGAGGAGCTTCATCAAGAGCACACAGAGAGTCCTCATGAAAGCAGTAGCAAAAAGCTATTTTTGGTATTCAAAGGTAGACAGATATTGAAGAGTTGGTGAAAAGTGTGGTGTGTCTAAGAATGAGAAATGATCCAAGCAAGGTTCCTTTCATTCTATGATCAAACACAAGAAAACTGTGGGGATGAATACCTGTTGATTTTTTGAAGTGGAAGGGAAAGAGTACTTGTTTTGGTCAATAGCTTGAGCAAGTGGATACATGTTGAGTCCATGCCCAAGACCACAATTGCCAAAACTCTTGAGGTTTTGAGAAGTCAGTTTGCAATTAATGGGTTGCCAGAGGTGTTGGTATCAGATAATGGTCTACAGTTTATGTCAAAAGAGTTTGAAATATTTTTGAGTAAGATCCTAAAACCATCATATCACCCAGCATTGAATGGTGCTGCAGAAAGAAGCGTACAGATTGTGAAGAGGTATTTGCAGAAGTATTTGTTAGATGACAAGTGAGGCAGTAATTTCCATGTTTCTTTTCGACATAGTCTACGCAATTTTCTGTTCTTTTACACAATAATCCCTCAGTCTACAACAGGTTGCTCACCTTTCGAGTTAATGTTTAAACACGCTCCTAGGACAAGGTTTAGTTTGCTTAAGCCCGATTTTAATGGAAAGGTAAGAGAAAAGCAAGTCAAAGTGATGAGTCATGGTATACCAGGTACGAAACTTAGAGAGTTTTGTGCTGGCCAGAAGGTCATGGTGATAAACCACTGAGGTGATAAGGAGAAATATGTAATTAGCGCTATTGTGAAGTGTAATGTTGTGCATTCACATATCTAGTAAAGATTGGAGAGAGATCCTGTCGGTGTCATGTAAATCATTTGCTTGAAGGAGGAAATCTGACAAAGGGAGAGCCGGAGGAACATCCTTTAGTCCAAATTCCTCCTTCAGTGAAAATTTGCCAGTATTAGAGAATCAATCAGTAGGGCAAAGTGAGTCAGGGTCTTTAATTAAAACAAATCAATCAATGTCACAATCCCAACCATAAAGTGCAGTTGGTAGACAAAGTCCAAGTTCAGATTTGACACAGTCAGAGATGGTGAGAGAGCACAGTTAAGCTAATGGAAACATTTTTTTTATTCACTCATTGGGTGTGGGCATTGCTGACCTATTGCCCATCCCTAATTGCCCTTCAGAAGGTGGTGGTGAGCTGCCTTCTAGAACCACTGTAGTCCATGTGGTGTGGGTACACCCACAGTGCAGTTAGGGAGGGAGTTCCAGGATTTTGACCCAGCGACAGTGAAGGAACGGCAATATATTTCCAAGTCATGATGGTAAGTGACTTGGAGGGGAACTTCCAGGTGGCAGTGTTCCAATGCGTCTACTGCCCTTGTCCTTCTAGATGGTAGTGGCCATGGGTTTGGAAGTGCTGCCTAAGGAACTTTGGTAACTTCTTACAGTGCATCTTGTAGATGGTACACATTGCTGCCACTGGTGTTGATGCTGGAGGGAGTAAATGTTTGTGGATGGGGTGCCAAACAAGCAGGCTGCTTTGTCCTGGATGGTGTCATGCTTCTTGAGTGTTGTCAGAGCAGCACTCATCCACACAAGTGGAGAGTATTCCATCACACTCCTAACTTGTGCCTCGTAGGTGGACATGCTTTGGAGAGTCAGGAGGTGAGCTACTCGCCACAGGATTCCTAGCCTCTGAGCTGCTCTGGTAGCCACAGTATTTATATGGCTAGTCCAGCTCAGTTTCTGGTCTATGGTAACCCCCAGGATGTTGATTGTGGGGATTCAGTGATGGTAATGCCATTGATCATCCAGAGACGATGGTTAGATTCTCTCTTGTTGGAGATGATCATTGCCTGGTACTTGTGTGGCATGAATGTTACTTGCCCCTTGTCAGTCCAAGCCTGGATATTATTCAGGTCTTGTTGCATTTGGACATAGACTGCTTCAGTATCCGAGGAATTGCGAATGACGCTGAACATTGTGGAGTCATCAGCAAACATCCCCACTTCTGGCCTTATGATGGAAGGAAGGTCATTGATGAAGCATCTGAAGATGGTTGGGCCTAGAACACTACCCTGGGGAACTCCTGTAGTTATATTCTGGGACTGAGATGATTGACTTCCAACATCTACAACTATCTTCCTTTGCGCTAGGTATGATTCCAACGAGCAGAGAGTTTTCCCCCTGATTCCTATTGACTCTAATTTTACTAGGGCTGCTTGATGCCACACTCAGTCGAATGCTGCCTTGATGTCAAGGGCAATCACTCTCACTTCACCTCGGGAGTTGCAGTATCAGTGCCTTCAGCTGTTTCTTGATATCACGTGGTGTGAATCCAGTAGCTGGAGACCTCTGGAGGAGGCTGAGATGAATCGTCCACTTGGCGCTTCTGGCTGAAGATTGCTGCGAATGCTTCAGCCTTATCTTTTGCACTGATGTGCTGGGCCCCCCCATCATTGAGCCGCCTCCTCAATGAGTTGTTTGATTGTCCACATTCATTCAATGGAAGGAGATATCCAGATAAAAAGAGAAATAAACCAGGTAGGTTAATTGGAAATATGTACAAAGGAAGAAGAGATAAGTTGTCCTTTTCATTACTTGTTGTCAAATAATGCTATCTTTGTTAAACACATACTGGTGTTCAGGAAAATATTTTTTTTACATGCAAATTACTCTGAGTGTCGGTCAAATATGTTTTGGTTGTAATTACAGTAAAAACAAATATGCAACCCAACTAGTTACGTTTTCAGCTATTGTTGATGTTAGTTTAGTCATTTTGTATTCTAGGAACTTATGTACATGTACCATTTTACATTTTAATGTGTAAGTCATTTTTAAAGTGGGGAGGGAATGTAGTATATTGCAAGTCCTGGGTATTTTGTTATACTACTCTCCCTGTTGGAGAGGTGTAAATAAAATTTGTTCAATAATGGCTACCTGCAGTTGAACATGTGTTAGTCTTACCAGTGCAATACATAACAGCGGCCTTCCGCTTCTGCCCTGATTAATGCTGATTAAGTGGATAATTGATGCCCACTTAAGGGCATCATCCCATCGCCACTGATATCACCTAGTGGCATCAGGGGACTCGCCATCTGGGATGCCCGCAAAGCAGATCCTGTTGGGGTTGCTTGCAGGCTTCTGGGGTGGGGCAGGTAGTTTCCACATTCAAAGGCCCTAAGTGCCTGATCGAGGGACATGGCATTGGGAAGGGGTGCCAGCTGTGAGACAATCCATTTCCCTTCCTGCCGACCCCCCTCAACCTGCAATCCCCGCCCCGCAATCACCTTCCCGCCATCACTCACTTGTGGTCTGGATCCCTCACCAGTCCTGGGCCTCCAGTATGTGCATTCCCAGCAGCAGTCACCACCTCCCCGGTATCATTGCCAAATGCACAGCTGCTGGCCTCTGATTGGCCAGCTGCTCTCGGTGGGTGGGACTTCTGCTCAATGGCCCACCACTTCCCAACTGAATGCCTGATTAGCACTTAATGTAGTGGTCCTTCCCAAAAAGAGGCAACGCGGGACTCATGTCAGCTCTCCAGCTGGTGGGCAAGATCCTTGTCACCTACATTAAATGCCATCCAACATGTGTCAGTCTACTGGCTCTGTATTGTTTGCTGGCCAGGCAAGATGGGCCTTTAGGCATACTTACCCAAATTGTTACTGATCAATGTCCTAATGCCTGCTACATTCCTAACATTAGCTAGGAAAGTGAGCAAGTAATCAGTTGTTGGCTGATGCTAGACCTGTGGGAAGTTTGCTTCAAGAACATAAGAAATAGGAGCAGGAGTAGCTTTGTTCTAGTTGCAATTCTATTACAGCGGTTGAAAGAAGGACATGACATGACACTGCCTTCTCAAGCTCAGCATACTTCCCCACTGTTAACCTGGTGTAATAAACTTGGTGAGCAGGACAGGTTTCTTGTAAGAAACAGTAAACTTTATTCACAGAGCTCCTAATGAAGCTACATGCTTGTACTGAAACCAAATCTAGAAAAGCTCCGCCCCTAACATTACCCGTGCTTAGGGTTGATTTGTCTGCACAGTCACATGATCCCCAAAACAATATGATACGTTTAACTTACAATTATTACATGCCTCCTCTTTTAATCCTGTTTTACCACTCTTATTTACAAAAATATCTTATCCCATGTCATATACAATTATATACAGTTCATGCAATTATAAATTTAGTCTTTGAGGAGGTTTCCTGGTTCGGGTAGAGCGATGCCACTCTACAACTTGAGCTTCTCCCATCAGACCGACTTGACCAGGAACTGCAGCATCAGGGATATCCCGAGACAATGACAATTCAGAATTATTTACTTCAACAGAGACATCAGGCATGTCTATTCTTTGTCAATCTGGCATCTCAGGGATCAAAGGTTCAACTTCAACTTCAGATAGAGTAATTGATTGTTGGAGTGTCTCTCGACTTCTGAGATGATCCACGAGTTTCCTAACAATCCTGTTTTCCACTTTCACTTGATATGACAAAGGTCCTGTTTCAGAGACAATTGCACCAGGAACCCATTTCAGTCCAGTTGCAAACTTTCGCACAAAAACTGTTTCTCCCACAGCAAATTCTCAACCTTTGCTGTGAACATCATGATCCACTTTTTGACTACTCTGGTTTTTCTCCACCTTCCCCTCTAAATTCGGGAATACCAGATTCAATCTTGTACAAAGTCAGCACTTCATTAGCAATTCAGAAGGTGTTGAACCTGTGTTGCTTGAGGAGTCTTGCGATAGTTGAACAGAAATTTTGAAATTCATGTTTCTAACATTCCCTCTGACAGTTTCTTCATGCCTGTTTTAAAGGTTTGTACTGTTCTTTCTGCTAACCCATTGGATGAGGGATGATATGGTGCTGTTCTGACATGTTTAATCCCATTTAGGTTCATAACTCAGTGGAATTCCGAACTAGTGGAAACAGTACCATTATCCGACACAATAACCTCTGGTGGACCAGGTACACAAAAACATTGGCACAGCTTTTCAATAGTTGCCACAATGTAGGTGATCTCACTTCATACACATCCATCCTTTTGAATGTGCGTCGAGGATCACTAAAAACATGGTACCTAAAAATGGACCGACATAGTCTATATGTAGTCTAATCCTGGTTCGACCAGGCCACTCCCACGGGTGCAGTGGAGCTAAAATGGGCAACTTCTGCTGTTGCCGATGCTGGAGACAGTGTTTAATCATTTTTTCTATATCACTGTCTATATCTGGCCACCAGATATAACTTCGCGTGAGCACCTTCATTTTTGAAATATCAGGATGTGCACTAGGAAGCTCTGTCAGTGGTGGTTTTCTTCTTTGCAAGGGGATGACAACTCTTGCTTCCCATAACAAGATACCATCTTGACGACTCAGTTTAGATTTATGGGCATAGAATGGTTACCTCTTCAGAGACTTGTGCATTTGACCATCTTTGCAATGCCTGTTCTCGGACTCTTGATAAAATTGGATCCCAGTTTGTCCAATTCTTTATCTGTTTCGCACAGACTGGTGAAATTCAACAAGGTACTACCTCTTGAGGTACTGGAACACATGTAATGCTACCTGACAAAAGAAGACAACTGAGGGTGTCTGCATTTGCTATATGCACACCTGGACGGTGCATAAAAGTGTACTCAAAAATGCTGACAAAATTAAAGCTCATCTTTGAATTCTAGCAGAGGCTATCAGTGGGATTGCTTTACCTTCGTAAACAGATCCGACAGTGGCTTGTGATCTGACACCATGGTGAAGTAACGACCATGCAAATATTGATGGAACTTCTTTACTCCAAATATGATGGATAAGCCTTCTTTTTTAATTTGAGAATCACCTTTCTCAGCTACTGAAAAAGTTCTGTATACATATCCTATTGGTCTTTCAGATCCATCCTCCATCTTTTGTGACAATACTGCTCCCATTCAGTAAGGAGATGCATCTGTGAGTATCAATTCCTTAGACGGGTCATAGTGCACTAGCAGACACGATGAGTGTAAAAGCTTCTTGACTCTTATGAAGGCTTCCTCTTGCTGTGCCTTCCAGGGCCATCTGTGATTCTTCTTCAATAATAAGTGTAAAGGGGCTAACACTGTAGATAGATTAGGCAAGAAGCGACTGTAATAATTTACCATGCCCAAAATGGACTTGAGCTCTGTGACTTTGGTAGGAGAGGGCGCTTCCTTGATTGTCCTGACTTTCTCGTCTAATGGATGCAACCCCTGGGCATCCACTCGATGACCCAGATACATGACTTCAGTCGTTTGGAGATTGCATTATTCTTTTTTCAAACAAATGCCAGCCTCCAAAAATCTCTTCAGAACCTCTTCTAGGTTGGCCAAATGTTCTGCTTCCGTGGATCCTGTAATCAGGACATCATCCAGGTACTCTATAACTTGTGGAAATCTTTGTAATGGGCTTTCCATGGTTCTTTGCAAAATCGCACAGGTAGATGACACACTGAAGGGTTGGCTTATATATTGGTACTGGCCCTTGTGCGTGTTTATGGTGACATACTGCAAGGAACATATCTTTTTATTTCTGTTGGATTGTTGTAAAGAACATATCTTTTTATTTTCTGTTGGACTATGGATTAGAATTACAATGGTTGCAGGTTGAAAGACATGTCCACTGGAACAGGATGAGAGATTTATACAATGTTGCAGTCCTGGAACAGAGTGTGCCATGAAAGACAGGATGGTGCTGGAAAGGAGTCCTGGACCAAGGGAGCTGCCTGACAACAGCATTTTAATTGGCTCCTGACCAGGCGACCAGGGTTTGTGTGAGAGCAGTGCAGCAGTCAGAATAGCTCCTAGCCTGAAAGGAACAAGACCTAAAACCTCTTTCTCCTGTGTGTGGAAGATTCCAGTAATTTCACAATAATAGCTAGCTGTTTTTTTTCTCCTCACGTCACTATGACCTGCTGTCTCTCTGAAAACCCCTGTAAAAAGGAAAAGGGGAAAACCACTGTTAGAGGCATTGAAAAGCAAGTTGTCAACCGGTGAACTAAATACTGAAAGTGCTAGAAAACCACCTCGTGTCATCAACAAGAACTGAAAGGAATTTGGAAGACATGTATCAAAATCAACCCATCGAATCCTGTACTCCAGATTGGTGCTATTGAATTATTTTATCACACCCTTAAAATCCATGGTTGTGTTTGTGTGTGTGTGTAGTTAAAGACAATTTGTTCAATAAACAGTTATTTACTTATTAAGTTTACAAACCTGGTGCTCGTATTCTGTTAACCTAAATTAAACAGTTAGGTAGAATTGGGGAAATCTGGTGGTTTGGTCAAACTTTTCACATTTGTCATGGCTCGGGGAACAGTGGGGCTTGATATTACAGCGCACTATACCCAGTGAGTCATGACAATACCCTCTTGATTGTGTTGTCTAGCCCTAGCTGTTGGTGTGCATGGATCATGTCCAGTTTAGTGTAGGATCTTCCTCCTGCGAGTTTAGTGTACAGATCTTCCATCCTTGGGATTAGGTATTTGTTTAATTTAGCAGCCTTGTTCACAGTTAATTTGTAATCTCCACAGATGCGAATGGTTTGATCTGGTTTCATCACAGGGACTATGGGTGCTGCCCATTCTGAAAATGGGACAGGCTGGATTATTCCTAACTTCTCCAAATGGCACAATTCCGCATCCACCTTCTCCTTTAGGGCGTAAGGCACAGGTCTTGCCTTAAAAAACCGAGGTGTTGCTTCAGAATCCGTATGTATTTTATCTTGAAGATCTTTTATTTTCCCCAATTCATCTTGGAATTCTCTATCACACTTTTTAACAACTCAGGAATTTCTCCTGTTCTGACTTTAAAAATTTCTGACCAGTTGAGTTTAATTTCTTTCAACCAATCACAGCCGAACAGACTAGGTCCTTCTCCTGTTACAACAATCATTGGCAGTGGGGCTGTCTGTTGCCTGTAGGATACAGGTACAGAGGCAATGCCTTTCACCCGTATTGCCTCTCCAGTAGACATTTTTAGCTGAGCCATGGTTTGCTCCAAACTCAATGGGCAGAATTTTGCCCTTGGTGGGTGTGCGGGCTCCACCAGCTCGGCGGTGGGCGGACAGCCGACCCACCGAAACGGGACCCGCCGCCATTTTGAGTGGGCGGGCCAATTAAGGCCCGCCCAGCTGCCTGCCTGACAGGAAGCGCTATGTGCTTCTTGTGCAGGGGCGGGGAGAGGGATTTCCCATCTGTCAAAGTGCGCTCTTTTGCGCATGCGCACAAAAGAGCGCACTGCTCCCTGAGACCAAGTGCTGTCTCAGGGAGATTACTGAAAGGTTAAAAAAAACACCAAAAATAGAAAAATATTAAAATTATTAACATGTCCCCCTCATGTGACAATGTCACACAAGATGGGACATGTTAATAAGAAATACTTTAACTTTATGAAACTTTTAAAAAATGGACATGAAACCTCATCCCGCCAGTGGATGAGGTTTCATGTATTATCAGAAGCCCGCTGGGCCCCCTGGCCTGCCCACCAATCTTAAGGTTGGACTGGCAGGGTCTTTAACAATCTTAATTAGCCTGTCAATGGCCTTAATTGGCCATTGACAGGTCAGCGAGCGGACAGCTGATTTCGCTGTCCGCCTGCCTTCCTGAAAATTTAAAGGGACCGGGATGACGTCGGGGGTTCCTCCTGATGTCATCCCGTGTCATTTTCCCGTCAGCAAGCGGGCCCCACCCCCAAATCTCTGACAGGAAAATCCTGGCCAATGGCTGAGTACCTTCTCTGAGGTGTTTAAAGATGCGTTCTCCCACCACTGTGGCCGATGCTCCTGTGCCAACTCCATGACTAGAGGCTTTCCATTTACTTGAAGGGTAACAGTGATTGGTCCAGTTTTCTTGGCCTTCAGGTTGTGTAGGGAATAGATGTCAGGATCAGCAACTTCTGGTTCATTGATATTGTGCACTTCATTCAACTTGGCCTGCTGTCTGAATGGCTGTCTTGATCTCACCCTGCATTGTTTTACAACATGCCCTTTTCTGTGACAGTAGTGGCATTCTGCCTCTTTAAATCTGCAAGTTTCAGATACATGATTACCCCCACATTGGTAACACTTTAATTTCTGGATTACTGGTGAGCTGCTTCCAATGTTTCTTTTGTTTTGCTAGTGGTAGGGGCCGTGTCCCACTTCGCGGTAGCCTCCCAGGTCTTCGCGCCAGTTGCAGGTTCCTGCCCTAGCTGCAGAACAGCACCATGTTGCACACTCTGTACAGCCTGCGAGTCCCTCTCAGCACTCTCCATTGCTAGCGCTATCTCCATGTTGCGCTCCAGGTCCATATTAATTTCTGTAAGCAAACGACACTGAATGGCATCATCGTTTATGCCACAAACTAAACAATTTCGCAACATATCAGTTAAAGTATCACCGCAGTCACAGTGCTCTGTTAACTGTTTTAACTTCACAATGTACATTGCGATCGACTCACCAGGGGCTCTTATTCAAGAATTAAACTTGAATCTTTGCATGCTCCCAGAGGGTTTAGGCTGAAAATATACCTTCACGAGGTCTACTAGCTCGGTGAAGGATCTGGAATTTGGTGTGTTTGGAGGTGTCAGACGACAGATTAGGTTATCCATTTTTCTCCCACAGACACTTAGGAGAATTACCTTCTCTTTCTCCTCTGCCGTTATTTTGTTCACCACAAAGTAGAAGCCTAGGCGCTCTATGTACTGACTCCAACCCTCAATGGATGAGTCGAACGGGTCAATTCTGCTGAAGAGTGGCATTGCTGGTGAGTACACTTTCCTTTCTTCCCTTAAAAAGCAAAATATTCACAGTCGTGAGGCGAGGTGCTACGTTGGTGCTATTTATCCTCCTCGCCAATTGTAGTAAACTTGGAGTACAGGGCAGGTTTCTTGTAAGAAACAGTAAACTTTATTTACAGAGCTCCTGATGAAGCTACATGCTTGTACCGAGCCCAAGGCTAGAAAAGCACCGCCCTTAAGGTTACTCACACTTAGGGCTAATTTGTCTGTTCAGTCACATGATCCCCATAGCAGTATGATGGGTTTAACATACAATTACTACACCCGAATTGTACTGAATGCATGATATGGAAGATTTCACATTGATTATATGCAATTCAGATATGAAATTAATATGAAATCTGCAGCGTAATTAACCCACCACAAGAGAAGGGCTCAGCTTAGTTTTCCAATTAATTCAACTAATAAACTTGAGTCCTCGCATTGGTTCTTCCATCCAAGGTGTCAGCTCCATCAATGATAACTACACTCTTCTGTTTTACTTCCATCTTATGGAGCAGAAGAAACAATCATCAGAATTTCAGAGAAAATGATCAAATATTGATAGACTTGACATCATCAGTCATTTCATTATTGACAATTATTATCAGCCTGTTCAAAATGAAAAGGCTGAGTGTGGTTTGACATTGTACATTTTTCGCCAGCACTGCAAACATTTCACCCTCAAACAGGAATGTGGCAGAAAGCCAATTAAATGTATTTCTCCTCCAACTAAACCAATTCCTGGACACCCTTTGGTGACTATTTTTGATCTGAAAGCTCAGAGAAAGATGCTGCTGACTCAACAAAAGCTTACCTTTAACATAACAAGGCAAATCGCAGGAGTGTTCTCAGATGGAATTTGACTCTTTAGTTGTGGAAGGATGGTATTTCAGCTGAACTGGATGCTTGAACCTAACTTCAGTTGATGCCCACAGACACATTTTTGTGCTTTTATGCTTAAGATTTCCTTGGGTTCAGTATCACTGGACACTCCTGTGAGTGTACATCACTATGCCAGTGAACTAGATTATGCATTTAGCTGATAAATAAATAAGTAAACTTTGAAGGAGTCTTGATGTTGACTTCAAGACCTGGGAGAAGCTTGCCCTGGATCACCGCACCTGGCACAACCAAATAAAACATTTTGCAGCCTCCTTCAAAAGGAAGCGCACGTCAGAGGCAGAGAGAAAACACAAGGAGAGGAAATCCCAAGCCAGCAACTCATCCAAAGCGCAATCATCTGCGGCATCCTGTCCTACTTGCAGCAAAACTCTCTGATTACAGTCTCCTACTTACCCACTGGAACCCGACCAAACACCCAGATGATGAACATGGTCACCTTCGCTTCGAGGGACGAACAAGAACTAGGCAAATATAGTGGGATCCAGAGAATGAACAGACAACCATCTCCCTGTGTTCTGGAAAATTGGAAAACCTCATGTGCTGCCAATTTTTTTCCTGTTGCCTTCAGCAGTTCCATGCATTGTCAAAGATGTGGTCTTTTCAATGAGATATAAATTTGAAGCCACACCTGCTCTCTCAAGTGGCTGTAAAAGATCCCACAGCATTAATTTGACAAGTTCCCCAATGTAAAAATAGAAAACGGTGGTAAAACTCAGCAGGTCTGGCAGCATTTGTGGAGAGAGAAACAGAGTTAACGTTTCGAGTCCATATGACTCTTTAGCTCTGAAGACCTGCTGAGTTTTACCAGCATTTTCTGTTTTTATTTCAGATTTCCAGAATCCACGGTATTTTGCTTATATCTAAGTTTTCCTGCTAACTTGGCCAAGATTTACCTATCAAACATTGTCAGCAGAACAGATTGTGTCATCATTATCACATTGCAGTTTTTGGGATCTTGTTGTGCAAAAATTGGCTGTGTGTTTCCTACATTACTACATTTGAAAAGTACTTAATTGGCTGTCATATGCTTTTGGATGCCCTGAGCTTGTGAAAAGCATTATATAAATGCATGTTACACAACTACCTGCATGCTAAACAGTGGAAGCAGCATGCTATAGACAAAGCAAAGTGATCCCAATGACCAATGGATCAGATCCAAGCTCTGCAGCCCTGCCATGTCCAGCCATAAATGGTGGTGGACAAGTAAACAACTTACAGGAGGATGAGGCTCCATGGACACCCCCATTCTCAATGATGGCAAAGCCCAGCATGTGAGTGCAAAAGACAAGGCTGAAGTGTTTATAACTATCTTCACCTAGAAGAGCTGAATGGATGATCCATCTGAGGGCCTAACATCAGGGGAGGCAGTTTTCAGCCAGGTCTATTCACTCCAAGTGATATGAAGAAATGGCTGAAGGCACTGGATACTGCAAAGGCTATGGGCCCTGACAACATTCTGGCAGTAGTACTGAAGGCTTGTGCTCCAGAACTAGATGCACCCCTAGCCAAGCTGTTCCAGTACAGCTACAACACTGGCATCTACTCAGCTATGTGGAAATTGCCCAGGCATGTCCTGTCCACAAAAAGTAGGACAAATCCAACACAGTCAATTACTGCCTCATTAGTCTACTCTCAATCATCAGCAGTGATGGAAGGTGTTGTTGATATCACTATTAAGTAGCACTTCCACAGCAATAACCCGCTCACTGACGATCAGATTGGGTTCAACACCATTCGCAACTCCTCAGATACTGAAGCAGTCCATGTCCAAACGCAGGAAGACCTGGACAATATCCAGGCTTGGGCTGAAAAGTAGCAAGTAACATTCGCGTCACACAAGTGCCAGGCAATGACCATCTCCAGCAAGACAGAATCTAACCATTACTCCTTGACATTTAATGGCATTACCATTGTTGAATCACCTACTATTAACATCCTAGGCAGCACCTTCCAAAACTGCGACCTCTACCATCTAGAAGGACAAGGGTGGCAGATGTATGGAACACTACCACCTGCGAGTTCCCCTCCAAGCCACACACCATTGTGACTTGAAACTATATTATTATTCCATCACTGTGTCTCTTGGTCCAAATCCTGGAACTCCCTCCCTAACAGCTCTGTGGATGTCCCTACACCACATGGACTGCAGCGGTTTGAGAAGGTGACTCACCAACACCTTCTCAAGGGCAATTAGGGATGGGCAGTAAATGCTTGCCTAGCCACCAATGTCCACATCCCATGAAAGAATATAAAAATAATTAGGCTGGACAATAAATGCTGGCTTTTCCAGTGATGCCCACAACCCATGGTTGAATAAAAAAGTAAGCCTGCCTCTCATCACCACCCCATTCAGATCCAAGGATTTTAAATATCTTTTCCTTCCTAGCCTGTGTTTAGGGAGGTTGTTTAGTTCAGTTGGTTAGATGGCTAATATGTAGATCAGATTAGTGCTCACAGCGCTTGGTTTAATCCCTGGTCTGGCTGAGGTAGATTCATGGTCTTCCTCTGCACCCTACCCACAGTAAAAAAAATCAGAGCACTTTACTGTGGTTTAGTGACTAATTGCCTGTCTTCATCCAGAGAACTAAAGAGGAGTATTTGGGTTGATTACTGACACATGCAGCCCTTGGTAGGAGATCAAATAGATGAATAAGCTAAAATTGTTTCACCAGATACATGTTTTACTTTTCTCCTGAGCCATTGCCTCCTGGCCAATCAGCTGTATGAATGTATACTTGTTAAATGTTTGTTTTGAGAAATTACTTCCCCCATAATTATAATCAAGAGTAAAGACATTTCAAAGAAAGCAGGTACATTGGTTCAAGAATGTTTTCTCCAAGACAATAGGCAGTTCAATTAAGGATGGGCAATAAATGCTGGGCCAGCCAGTGAAGCCCACATTCCATGAATGAATAAAGAAAAATTGTTCACTGGGAGGTCTTTCATTGCCTTTATGCAGTCAGGTTTGGAGAGGTCAATATCATGAAGACAACTCACCTGGAGTTGGACTTAACTCTATCTTGTTTAAATTTGCAATACTTAAATTTTACATACATAAAAATCCCTCAGGTAACTTAACAGAAAACTGCAACTGGCAAACTGGAAGTTGAGAAAAACTTTGTTTGACATTGTGAAATATTGATCCAAAACTTCCGTTCCCCAGGGATTGTACCCTGGAGGTACACCAGAAGATGTGCTGGCGGAGGACACCCCGGAAGTCCCCAAGCAAGGATTCCATGGGAAATGCACGGGAAGTTTAAACTTCTAATGGGCAATTACTCTGTGCCGGGAACCATCCGATACTCTGATGCACTGCAACAACTCACCAAGGCTCATTCGACAGCACCTTCCAAACCCATGACCTCTACCACCTCGAAGGACAAGGGTGGCAGATGCATGGGAGCACAACAACCTACAAGTTCCCCTCCAAGCCACACACCAGCCTGACTTGGAAATATATCACTGTTCCTTCACTGTCACTGGATCCATATGTTATACAAGAATTACCAATGGTGGGATGAAGGGAGTGGGGGATGCATGCGAGGGCAGAGTCAGAAGAGAGTTTAGGGATTGGTGTTGGAGGTGAGGGGAGGCTTCAGAGATAGGGAGAGGTGAGTCCATGGGGTTATTTAGGCACATAAATAAGAATTTTAAATTGGAGGTTTTTGAAGCCAGTGTAGTTCAGCAATCAGCAAATAGGGCTTATGATCTTGTAGGACTTTATATGGAATACAATATGGGCATCAGAGTTTTGGTACATCTGAAAGGGAAAGGCAGGTTTAAATTTTGAGAGTTGTACTGAAAATAATAGGATGCATGGATATGAAATGGGTACGAAATTGGCTGAGTGAAAGGAAACAGAAATTAGTGGTGAATTGTTGTTTTTCGGACTGGAGGAAGGTTTATAATGGGGTTCCCCAGGGTGGGTGTTAGCATCCCTGATTTTCTATATGTACATTAATGACCTACACTGGGGTGTACAGGGCACAATTTCAAAATTTGTGGATGGCACAAAACTTGGAGGTATTGTGACCTATGAGGAGGATAGTAAACTTCAAAAGGACATAGACAATTTGGTGGAATAGGTGGGCAAGTGGCAGATGAAATTTAATGCAGAGAAATGTGAAGCGATTCATTTTGGTAGGCAGAGCAAATAGAGATGATATAAAATAAATTCTAAAGGGGTGCAGTAGCAGAGGGATCTTGGAATATATATGTACAAATCATTCAAGGCGGCAGGGCAGGTAGAGAAAGTGGTTAATAAAGGATACGGGATCCTGGGCTCTATAAATATGGACATAGAGTACAAATGCTAGGAAGTTATGACAAACCTATATAAAACACTGGTTTGGATTCAACTGGATGTTGTGTCTAGTTTTGGGCACCACACTTTAGGAAATATGTGAAGGCATTAGAGAGAGTGCAGAGAAGATTCATGAGAATGGTTCCAGGGATGAGGAATTTCAGTTACATAGATAGATTGGAGACGATTGTGCTCCTCGTTGAAGAGAAGATTAAGAAGAGATTTCATAGAAATGTTCAAAATCATGAGGAGTCTGGACAGAGCAGACTGGAAGAAATTGTTCCTGTTGGCAGAATGATCAAGAACCAGAGCACATCGACTTAAGGTGATTGACAAATGAAGCTACGGCAACAGGAGGGAAAACTTTTTTTATACAGCAAGTGGTTAGGATCTGGAATCACTGCCTGAGAGTGTGGTGGAGGCAGATTCCACTGGGGCTTTCAAAAAGTAATTGGATAATTATTGGAAGAGAAAAAGTTTGCAAGGCAATGTGGAAAAGGCGGGGAGTGGGACAAGGTGAGTTGCTCTTGTAGACAGCCAGCACAGATATGATGGGTTGAATGGCCTCGTTCTGTGCTGTAACCATTCTATGGCTCTGTAAGAGGAGAAAACAAAATAAGTATTGGAGTTTTCAGCCTTTTGCAACTTACATTCAAAGCTATCCCCTTAATAGCATTTAATCAAACCAATCCTCTATTTTTCTTTCCCTCACATTAGAACCTGTGTTGTCCAATACTGAATATCAAGTTAATTTTTAATGATCTTAACAGCAAGATCCTGGTTAATGTTCAATTGGAAAAATGATCTCATGGAGGTTCCAAATGCTTATCTTCTGATGTTATGGCGTAAAGTCACGAAATGTCTGTTAAAAAAGGCCCTGCTCAGTATCCATGGGTTTTCTAATTGTCTAATATTTTTCCAAATGTCTGCTCATGCATTAAAAAAAGAAAGATTTGCATTCATATAGCACCATTCACAATCTCAGGACATTCCAAAGAACTTTGCAGCCAATGAAGCTTTTGAAGTGTAGCTACTGGTGCGATGTAGGCAATGTGGCAACCAATTTGTGCCTAGCAAGCTCCCAAAAATAGCAATGTAATAATATCCAGTCAGTCTGTTTTTTTTACTGATGTTGGCTGAGCGATAAATATTGGCTTGGACACTGGGAGAGCTCCCTATCTTTCATCAAACTCATGCTATGGAATATTTTACATCCACCTGAGAAAGCAGATGGGGCCTTGGTTTAACATCTCATCCAAAAGATAACCCCTCCAATGGTGCAGCGCTCCCCTTTGCTGAATTTTGTGATTTTTCTGTTGTGGGACTTGAACCCAAAATGTTGATTCATAGGCAGGAGTGCTACCAAATGATTTGAAAGGAGACACAGAGAGATGGTTGTCATCATGCATATGTACCTGGCATTATAGGCAGATGTCTGGGAACATGCCACCCCACTTCCCTCCCAATCGCTGTTGGCATTCCACCATGAATTTACTTTGGCATGACTCGTATAGGCAAATGTGGTAGTTCTAGCAATGCCCTTCATACCCTCAGGATGTCCCAAAAGGCTCCTCAGTCAATGAAGTATTTTACAAGTGTAGTCACTCGTAGGAAAATGTGGCAGCCAACTGTGCACAGGAAGATCCCACAGCAATAAGATATAGCTCAACAGATCTGTGTTCGGCAGGGCCTGTTGATGGAGGCGCATTGGCTGGAACACCAGGCCAGTTCTCTCTTTCTCTTCAAGCAGTATCATGAGATCATTGACATTCAACCAAACTGCAAGAAGCTTGGCCAATCTCCAAAACATATCCCAAACAAAATTCGGTGAATGATGAAAGGTCACAGACCTGTAATCCTAACTCCGCTTCTCTCTCTGCAGATGCTGCCAGACCTGCTGAGTGTTTCCAGCATTTTCTGTTTGTATTGTAGAGAAACAAAATCTTGAGAGCTCGTCTTTCCTGGCTTTTATCAGCCTTTCCTAACCAATGAGGCATATAGTATATGAGTATGTGTATCAGGTAGATGATGGTATAAATACAGGTTGTGTGTTTTTGCAAGCTTGTAATATTATGTGGAGCTTGGGCAATTCATTGTTTTAAAACCAAAATGTACTTAAATATTCTAAAGTTGAATATTTGATTCCCTTGGGCTAATAAAACTCTCACTCTCTTTTTCTTTTTTTATCTCTTTTGCATACTGCCTATTATAACCAGGATGTCTTGAGGTCTCAAGTAATTCCACTGTACATCTGCAGGATTGAAGATACAGTCGATCATTTAGGTCTGAGATGAGGAGAAATTTCTCCACTCAGAGGGTTGTGAACCTTTGGAATTCTATACCCCAGACGGTTGTGTATAATCCGTTGTTCTGAATATTCAGGGCCAAGATAGATAGATTTTTGGTGTCTCAGGGAATCAACGGAAATTGGGATCAGGTAAGAAAGTGGAGTTGAGGCAGAAGATCGGCCATGATTGTATTGAATAGCGGAGCAGGCTCAAGCAAGCATATAGTCTACACTTGCTTCTATTTCTTATGTTCTCATTTTCTTATATTTTCCAAATCTGGCCTCTTGAACATCCCTGATTTTCTTCTCTCCACCATTGGTAGCCATACCTTTCATATCTTTGGGGAGACGATGGCGTAGTGGTATTGTCGCTGGACTAGTATTCCAGAGACCCAAGGTAGTGCTCTGGATGCCTGGGCTTGAATGCTGCCGCAGCAGATGGTGCAATTTGAATTCATTAAAAATCTGGAATTAAAAGTTTCATGATGACCATGAAACCATTGTTGATTGTTGTAAAAACCCATCTTGTTCACTAATGCCCTTTAGGGAAGGAAATCTGGCATCCTTACCTGTTCTGGCCTACATATGACTCCAGACCCTCAGCAATGTGGTTGACTCTTAAATGCCCTCTGAACAAGGGCAATTAGGGATGGGCAATAAATGCTGGCCTAGCCAATGATGCTCCCATTCCATGAAACAATTGTTAAAAAGCCCTAAGCATGTGAATGACATCACAAAAACTTATCACATCTCTTTCCTCCTTTAAGATTTTCCTTAAAGCCCACCTCTTTGACCAAGCTTTTGATCACCTGTCCTAATATCTATAAGTGGTTTAGTGTCATGGTTAGTTTGGTAACACTCTAATAAAAGTTATTGCAACGTTTTACAACTTTAGAGGTGCCATATAAATGCAAATTGTTGTTGTTGAGGTGTTATAAGGCAGCTTGTGTCCATGGAGCAGTAGGCCCACCAAAGAGAGGAATAGAGATAATTGGCAAGCAGCCAAAAGCTTGTCCCCTGTTGAGAATCAAAATTTCTTCTGAGTTATTTCTGTGCATGTTCTGACAGGTATGTAACGATCATGTTAGTGATAGCCTGTGGCTGATAACCCTCTTTTTAAGCATTTCACAGAGTCATTTGTTAATTATTAGCAAAGACCTGAAAACTTCTGCTTATGAACTATTCAGGATTAAAGTTGAATCCTGAGAGTTGTAAAGACAGCCGCTTAACAAAACTTTTCCCATTTTCAGTATATGGACTATAATTCCTACATGGCCAAAGGGAAATCATACAGGAAGAAATGAACTGACCTACACAGACCGAGCATGTCTCATGACCTTGGGATGTCCCAAAGCACTTCATAACCAATGAAGTGCTTTTGAAGTATAAACACTTGCAACACAGGGATATACATCTGCCAATTTGTACCAGATCCCACAAACAGCAGTGAGCTTCAGAAAATCTGTTTTACTAATGTTGCTTGTGTGATAAATATTGGCCAGGATACCAGGGAGAACTTCAGTGACCTTCTTTGATTCGTGCCATAGGACCGTCTACGTTCACTTGTGAGGACAGGCAAGGCGTCAATTTAATGTCGCATCTGAAAGATGGCACCTCCGAGTAATACTCCCTCAGCAGTGCACTGAAGTGCCAGATTAGATTCAGTGTACAAGTGGCAGGGAGATGGTGGTGTAGTGGTAATGTCGCTGGACTAGTATTCCAGAGGTCCAGACTAATGCTCTAGAGGCATGGGTTCAAATCCCATTATGGTACTTATTAAATTCAATTAATAACACTGGAATCTAAAGTTAGTTTTGTCAATTGTTGTAAAAATCCACCTGAATCACTGATGTAAATCTGACATCCTTACCTGGTTTGGCCCACATGTGACTCCAGACCCACAGCAATGTGGTTGACTCTGAGCTACCCTGAAGCCACTCAGTTCAAGGGCAACTAGGGATTAGCACCAAATACTGGCCTTGCCAGTGATGCCCACATCCCAGGAAAGAATAAAGAAAAAAAGTACTGAGTGGAACTCGAAACCATAACCGTCATAATCAGTAGTAAATTGTTGTTCAGAGGCACTTATATACAGAAACAGCTCTGGGGGAAGGCAACATAGCAGTAACCCTGTCCATTTTCCCATCTATTGGATTTCTTGCCACTGGCTTTCAATTCAAAATGAGGATGCAGATTGAATCAATATTCAAAATTGGAAATATGTCACCTCAAGTATCTTATATCATTGGACCCATAGAAATTTTGTGCACAAGAGATGCCTGTTCTTTCCTGATGTCCATTGGTTGTTAATGTGTCTGCCCTAGGTACCTTCTCAGGTTTAATAGCACATGTTGCTCCCCATACAGGTCTTAGCATTTTATTATTATGGCGGTGGTCTTAGACTGGTCTATATCTACTTTGTTGATAACAGAACCCAGGGACATAATAATTAGCATACACTTGTGACCGGAATTAGACATGGTCCCTTTCTGTGAGTGTTCCAATCTATCTGAAGGATCTAAACAAAGCTAACACTTGGTGAGGCAAGGCTTGATGCCAATCATTAAGTGCATTATTTCACAATAAGTGAACATATAGAGCAATAGTCATGATCAGATCAGTTTAGTTCAATCAGTGCAAATTATCCCTACCTAATGATATAAAAGAAAGAATATACCATACTTCCCTAGACTTGTGGTTCTGATTTGACTTCTTACTGTTCACAAAGCATTTTTGATTTTCTGAGGCTCCTTATTGCAGCTCACTGTTTAAAGGCCTGGGTTGACTTCTCAGCATTTTTGTTTCTAAATGTCCTTCTCCAGTTATTTATTTCCTCACAGCCAGACAGGGAATCAAAGGATTTCCCAACAAAATGGGTGTGAGGTTTTTTTTCATTTACTAAGACAAGCATATTATTTTCTTATTTAGTTTTTGTTAGAAAGAACTTCCATTTAGAATATTGGTCACTTTTCATCTCATGACTCTATTAAGTGTGTGAGGATACACTTTGCTTAAAAAAGCTCCTTACATTAAAATAAACTCTCAATTTCAAATGCGTGGAATAATTCCCTTGGGCTAAAGTTGGTCTGCACCTTTTTTGGATGTGGGTTCACTATTCACGACCCGTACGCAGTCTTTCCCACTGAAGCAGGCAGTACACAAGCTTCATGCTGCCGCTCCATTTCCATGATCTCTCTCCCCAATGCAACATGGCCCATGCTGATGGATGACTGTAGGAACAGCAGGTGGTCTAATGGCATGCAAAGCTAGCATGTGTTGCCACTAGCTCCTGCTCTTAAAGACAGCCTGTCCCTCTTAAAGGGAAGCTGTTCTGAAATGCAGGAGGCTGCAGCTGACTGCCATTACCACCATTTTACACAAGGAAATGAAACACCAAGGTGGAAAGAGGGCTCTGTGATTCATTATTGCAGTGCTAAGGGTCTTAGTTATTGATGTCAACAGCAGGCAAAAGGAATCAGGTGTTGGTGGGAGTGGTGTGGGGTGGTACAGGAAACTTCCAAGATTGACAAACGGAAGGAGAGCAAATGGCCAGGGATGTCACTTCCCAGAGTCTGTTCCCAAGGACCTGGCAGCATAGCCACAAGACGTTAATAACCACACAGGGATGGTCCACCAGCCACTACTCCACCAACATCTCACACTGTTCAATGCATGACCCCCTCCCCCCCAACCACATTCACACACACAGCAGCATTCCCTCACACTCAGCACTTACGTCTAACATTCAGATACTCCACATCACCCTCAAATACTTTCCATTGATGACAGCCTCACACCTACTCCTCGCTGCCTGCACATAACTGCAGCAATTCAGATGCGGCAGGCAAACACAGTGCAACACAACCACTGGCATTCTTCCCTCTCTCTTGCAGAACCAAGTGGCCCATAACAGCAGGGAGTAGGCAGAATCAGGGGAGCGCAGGCACACCTTCATCTACTGAGCCTGATAGAGAAGGCGATTCTCTATTCACTGTCAAGAAGCATAGAGGATTCCAGTCGCAGGGGGTCGTACAGAACTTGGAGTTCATCCTTTCCGGTGTGAAAGAGATAGCCAACTCTATGGAAGCACTGGCAGAGCCAGTCATGGGGCAGTGCCTGCATCCACAGCAGCACAGGTGGAAGTCACAAACCGCCTCATTCTGGTAGTAGAAGCTGACTGAGATCCAATCTCGGTGCCAGACAAGCCCAGCTTGCCACCAAGCAGACTCAGACAGCTGCCATCATTGCTGCTGATTTCAGTGCTGAAAGGAGCATGTAGGCACTCACTTCAGTCCAGCAATCTGTCTTCCAATGCGTTACTCAGATTGCTGAGGTGCCGCCTCAGGGCTGTGGCTCTATGGAGGATGAACCTGCTGCTCTCTCAGGATGACAACATTCATGTTCTCCACCAATGCCCTTGCTATTGCCTGTCAGACAGCCAGCCCAGAGTACTGCCATCCTTGCCAAGGTGGTCCAGAGCTGCTCAAGGGTGTCCTGCAAGGTCATCTGCAGTCTCCCCCAGCTGGGGAAACATTGCATCGCAGCACAAGGGCAAGCAAAGGCATTTGTAAGACAGGGAATAAGGGAACGCACAATGGTGAAAAATTCATTTCTGTTTGTATAATTTGATTTGATGGATAATAATGTTAACGAAGATGTTTTTATGGGTTTCTTTCACTATAGAATGGTGACCAAGGGGAGCTGAAATGAGGTGTATAACACGAAAGTAACAGTAGGGAATGCTGGATGCCACCACCCACCAACCCTCCCCCAGCCCCATATAAAAGCCAGGATGACCCCATCTGTGCTTGGCTGGATCGCCCCACAGCCATTTAACAGCCGTCTGGGCTTTAATTAGCTTGAGATGGGCCTTATTCCCCCCACATCGGAGAGGAAGTCCCGCCCCTGAGAATTGCCGACCAATCAAACGGCCGGCAGCTCTCTTGTCCCAGCAGCGCCACCAGGAGCTGTGACTACTGCTGGGACCACAGCAACAGGTCTAAGGAAGAGGAGCCAGGCCTCAGCAAGGTGGGTTGGGAGGCCCAGATTGACAGTGCAAGGGGCACTGAAGGAAAAACATGTGGATAGAGGTAATACCTTAGTGATGCAGCATCAGATGGCCACAGGGTGACCAAACAGGAGACAAGCACCCCCATTTCCCCAAATGTGGCCATGATGTCACTGGGTTTCACCAGGCAGTTTGGACACTTGGCACCGGCCTTTCCTTCTGCAGGTAAAATCCCAGTGGCGGCAGATGAAGACCCTTAAGTGGCCATTAATTGGCCACTTACAGATCTCAGCTGGCCCATGGGGAAGCTGGTTGACTGCCTTGCCATGGTTAAAATGTTACCATGCCACCGAATTTTTTGCCACCCTGGCTGCCAACCTGCCCCTGGAAGGATGGGTTGGGTTAGGGTGTGGGGCATAAAATTCAGCCTCATGTTGGAAAATGAATGTAATTTTATTGAAACTGGAGTCTGAGCAGTCGCTTTCCAACAGCTCATCCAGAGCAAAGGGGTCCAGGCGGCATCCTCCATGCCTCCTCCTCATCTTCCTCTTCCTCTCATGGTTGCCTCAGCATTCCTGGTGGCAGTGGCTGAGCCCTCATGATTGATAAGTCATGGAGGATGCAGCAAACCACCACACACTTAGACTCAGGCTCCAGCTTACACTGGAGGAACCCCCATCCCCACCCTTCCCCCAAGCAATCCAGGCATCGGAAGCATTGTTTGAGCATATCAAAGCTCTATTCAGCAAAGCTCCTGGTTGCTCAATGGCTCTCCTTATAAACATGTCCTCATGCGGTCAGTGGTTATCATCCATACTTAAAGTGGGGGAACCTTTGTTCCCGAGCAGCCGCCCTCTGGTTCTTGCTGGAGGGCCAAAGATGGTGGGAGCGACTGGCTGCCTCAGAATGAATGCTCTATCATGGCTGCTGCCAGGATGGAGATCATTTATCGACATGATCACACAGCAACTTTACATTGGTAGAATGTTAGCCCTAGTGCCTTTTCCCGTTGACATGGGGAACCATGTACATGTAGTCGATGGGTGCCCACGCACGTCGGAAATCCTGCTAAACTGGCAAAATTACATGCCATCTCATCCTCTTTCTCCCTGCTGTGGGAGAAAATGACGTACTCATCTTTCCTGTCATATGTGGCCTCCTTTATCTTCAGGATGCCCTGATGGATGACGTACCTGGAAATACTCAAGATGCAACCTGAAAAAACCAGATGCATAAATGTTCAATGTCACCGTGACCTTTAGGACAACTGACAGTGCCGCCCTGCCCCGGTGCCAGGCATCAGGTCGGGCTGAAGGACGCAGCACAGTTCTAATACTATCTCCTCGTTGAACCTCAGCTGCCTCAGGCGTTGTTCTGGGATTGGCCAGGGCCTTCTGTTTCGAGCCCGCCCCCTCCCTCTTTGCAGAGGTCCCTCTCTGCAACCTTTGCCCCATTTGTTGGTAATGCTGCCGACCCAGAGGCGCTAAAACCACAGCAGCCAAACAAACCCTGTTGCCTCCATAAATTTATGCAGCAACTCACCAAAACACTTCCAAAAATATATCATGGTGCTTCCACTGACTTTGCCTAAGCAGACATAAGTCAAAAGTACCTCCCTCAGCAAGTTGTTAGATGGCTCTTTAAATAATGCTACTGGTGACAAGGGCCCCTTGTTCTGCTGAATGCATTTTCAGCATTCAGTATTTAACACTGGGAACCTTTGTACAACAGGCCAAGAATGTTAGATAAGCGTCAGATCAGCCGGAATGACTGTCTGACGTCATAGCCTCTCTTTTATCAGTCTTCTTCTACCACTCTTGCGCTCTTCCCAGCATGGACACCATGCCAGAAATAGCTGGCAGAATGTCTGGTGCCATTTTAGGTCTTTGGGGCAGCTGTAGCACTGCCACCATCAACTCTACGCAGCCCAATTTCGCTGTCTGCAAATTCAGAAAAATGTTACAAGAGAGGAGCAGGAACCTTCTAAGTTTTGCATGATCCATCAGCCTATGTAAATAATTATTGGGTGATTGAATAGAAATGCTTGTTTAAAAAACATAAACATTGATTTTAATATGTAAACTAGCAACACTAATGCTGTCCAGCCCCTGGAGGAACACGTGCATCGCATGCTGAGTGGATCGTCACATAAATGGCTCAGCCGCAAAGCAGCTCTCGGAAGGTGGGGGGTCTCTGTTGATGGTTCAGGCCTGCTTCAGAACATCACGGTCTTGGCCATGGGCTGGAGTTTGGGAGGGGGGACGAAGCTATGGGTGGGGGGGGGGGTAAGTTTGGGAGGGTGTTTGAAGGTATCGGTAGGGAGGAGGGAGTATGGATAGGTGAGGGTGCAACAGGGGAGAATGCTGCAAGTGGGGAGGTATGTGTAAGGGGGGAGGAAGGTGTAACGGAGGGAGTTCAGAATGGGGGAAGGTGTCCGGGGGGAGGAGGGAGCTTGGAGAGGGAAGGTGTCCAGGGGATGAGGAAGTTCGTAGAGGGGAAGGTGATCGGATGGAGGAGGGAGTAAGGGTGGAGGAGTAAGGGGGGAGGGATGTCCAGGTGAATGTTCAAGGGAGGAGTCTGTGGAGCAAATGTCTGCCTCCTGGGGAGCAAACTGAGGGTGGGCGTGGTGGGAGTGAATGGTGAGTGGGAGAGGGGGCAGAAGGAGCCGGTAAGGTGAGGGTGCGTTGGTAATAGCAGAAGGGGCTGCGAGCGTGGTTGGTGGGGATGGAGGCAGACATGAACCCTAGGGTGGGAAGGAGGAGGTCAGGGAGGTCAATGTGGACAGGGATGGGGCTCTCTGGGAGGTAGGGAATGTACACGTTCACCGGGACAACCTGGAAAGACAAGAGCTTGGGCTGTTAGGTGATGTTGGGGAGGAGGAAGTTAATGCTGAGGGTCCACAGTGATGGGGGAAAGAACATGGGTGACCAAAGGAGGGGAAAGGATGCAGGAGCTAATCAAGAACTTTACCACGACTGTGTTTGTCAAATTGAAAGTGAGTGGAGCCTTGGTTGGACACAGGTGCTGCATGGGAGTGTGATCAGTGGGTGGGCGGAGATGCAGGTCAGCTCAGATGGACAACTGAAAGCGAACCCCAGCAGGCAGCATTGGAAATGCTCAGGGCCATTGAGGTGAGTGTGATAGAGGAAGGTTCCGCGTCCGTGAGAGAGTGCTTGCACGAGACTCCGAAAGGCCCTGCCACACACACACACACGCACCAACCCTGCAGAATCATTTCTGCTCCAGCTGCATGCAGCCAAACTGCTAGTGGGGGGCGGGTGGGGAGGTGGGAGGGGGAGGACATACAAAAACTGTCAATGAAGCCAAAAGGCAACATTGCACATTATTCAATGAAAATGAATATATTTTCAGATTATAAAGTGACAAAACGTGTTTGCCTGTGTAACCACTTGTGATCAGAATTTCTTAACTTTTCTAGGCCGACCACCTCTTTAGGTGCTGCTCTGACATCCACAGCAGGGCTGGAGACAGCCTGTGCAGTGCTGGGCCCTATTGCCTCTGATGACTTTGGCGTGCGTCCCCTGGAGAGCATTGGCACTGACCACCTCTGCCACCGCCTCCAAAGCCGGAGAGGAGAGATGGGCCTCCTGTGGCTAGACCGGCGGTAGAGGACATCACGGTGGGCCTCCACAGCAACCAGAAGGTGTCCCAGGGATGCGTCACTGAATCGGGGGTGGGGGGCGGGGTGCTGCACTCTTCTTGGCTTTTGGGGTCATGTCTTTATCAGGGCAGTCCTGGGCTGCAAACATTGAGAATTGTGCATGTGGCTGCAGTTTAAATTTGGTGCCCGGCATGAGGAAGTGGTGAAGTAATGGCGTAGCGGGCAAATCGGAGGCTGCCTGCCAGTGATCTGCCTTGTTTCCCGTGAATGCATTATTAATGAGGAATGCGCTGGGAAGGGGACAATACGGTATTGCTGCTGGCGGGTAAACCGTCTTCTTTCACGACTGTTACCACACAGTGCAAATCTGGGACGATTCCGCCCAATGATACCTTTCCTGTCCACCACCCAGTCAGTGACCACCCTTCCCCCTCACCCACACCCCAAATTATGCATATCAGCTAAAAGCCCCCAAAATCAATTGAGGTCAGTATGCTTCTCCATGGCCTGGTAATGCTCAAAATGTGTGTCAATTCCACTAAGACAAAAAACCTAGACCAGGATTTACTGTGGTTTTGAGTTCTAATTTGCTGGCAGGTGTAAGTTAAGACATCTAATGGAAATCTAGCTCGAATAATGTAATCTAAATAGCTTGAGTGGAATGGGGTACTTAACCTTTGGTAATGAGACTGCTTTTATTACCACAGGCGGCAACATGCAGAAGCCTGGAGAACTCTACCAAGGTGTAAGTAACATTTTGGGAGCAGGAGTTTCCTATCTACCTTAAAGTATTTATTGAAGTGGAAGAGGACTTACTGCTTCAAAGCCTGATGCCTCCTCCAAGATGTCAAAATGGCTGGGTGAAAATTGTTCAAAAAGAAACAGAGAATTTCCAAAACGAAGGGGAATGCAGACAACTTCAGGGTAATCTTGAGTAACCTCGGATGGACACAGTCAGTAAAAAAGATGTTAGCCTAGCAGAGGGCCTGAATGGGTGAGTGGGACAGAAAAACGAATGCTACAATAGGATGGGACAAGGAAATGGGAGGATTTCAAAGCAAATGATGACAATTTTGAAGTCAACTCACTGGTACACAGGAGCCAGAAGAGCTGAGAGAAGAAGGTGGGAATAGATCAGGAAATCTTTCTTATCTTAGAACTTAAATGATGGAGTCGGGGCGATCCATTGCAGTCAGAATTGGTTGATGCATTTGCTGTTAAAAGAATCCACATTCCCCGTGTATGGCTGCAAATGCCACAGGGATTGTTCTGCCCACAATGGTGACTGCAAGCACCTCAATCTCTTCACTTTGAAGCCAAAATTAATCCAGAATTGTGCTAAGTTTTACAGTCTCAAGGGTTGCTGATGTACATTCTGATTCCAAATGGGTAGGTTATCAGAGTCTGTTTACCCTGTGGAAATGTCAGCCCGGTGTCATGTCAAATGTTCTTTTGAATCTTGAACTCAGCAACTTAGTTCACAGGGTGAACCAATGTTCCACTGCTTGCCTCTGAGAGAAGGTTGATTGACACCTCCACGCCCAAACAAACATATATTTTCTGGGTTTATTAGCATAGCAGCAAGTATCTGGAGGCTCTGCTGGATAGACTAATGCTATATGAGCTTGTTTTACGGACGCTGCTCCAGGTTGGACATTTTCAGCAGAGTTAGCAAAAAAGTTATTAGTTTGTGTTTCACAAATTCTGTAATCAGTGAATCCTGTTGTATTATAAGAGCATAAGAAGTAGAAGCAAAAGTAGGCCATTCGGCCCATCAAGTCTGCTCCGCCATTCAATGAGATCATGGCTGATCTGATAATCCTCAACTCCACTTTCCTGCCTTTTCCCCATAACCCTTGATTTCCTTATTGATTAAAAATCTGTCTATCTCAGCCTTGAATATACTTAACAAACCAGCCTCTATAGCCACCTGCGGTAAAGAATTCCACAGATTCACTACCCTCTGAGAAAAAATTCCTCCTCATCTCTGTATTAAATGGGGGACCCCTTACTCTGAGATTATGTCCTCTGGTCCTAGACTCTCCCACAGGGGGAAACAACCTCTCAGTATCTACCCTGTCAAGCCCCCTAAGAATCTTATAGGTTTCAATAAGGTTTCTTCTAAACTCCAATGTTTACAGGCCCAACCGATTCAACCTCTCCTCATAAGAAAATCCCTCCATACCCGGGATCAACCTAGCGAACCTTCTCTGAACGGCCTCCAATGCTAGTATATCTTTCCTTAGATAAGGGGATCAAAACTATTCAATGTTCTAAGTGTGGTCTAACTAGTGCCTTGCATAGTTTTAGCAAGACTTCCCTATTTTTATATTCCATTCCCCTTGAAATAAAGGCCAACATTCCATTTGCCTTCTCCTATTACCTGCTGAACTTGTATGCTAGCTTTTTGTGATTCATGCACGAGGACCCCCAAGTCCCTCTGTGCTGCAGATTCCTGCAGTCCTTCATTTAAATAATATTCAGCTCCTCTATTCTTCCTGCAAAGGTGCATAACCTCACATTTTCCCACATTATATTCCATCTGCCAAGTTTTTGCCCACTCACATAACCTGTCTATGTCCCTCTGTGGATTCTTTGTGTCATCCTCACCACTTGCCTTCCCACCTATTTTTGTGTCATCCGCAGACTTGGCGATAGTACATTCACTTTCCCCGTCCAAGTCATTAATATATATTGTAAATAATTGTGGCCCTGGCACTGATCACTGTGGCACTGCACTAATTATGGGTTGCCATCTTGAAAATGCCTTCCTTATCCCAACTCTCTGGGCAGAATTTTACGACAGCGGGATTTTACGTTCCCGCTGAAGTCAATGGGATTTATAATGGCTCTCCGCATTTTACGGCTCAGTCCCCGCTGAAGCGGGGCCGTAAGACTCTGCCCTCTGTCTTCTATTAGTTAGCCAATCCTCTATCCATGCTAATATACTACCCCCAAAGCCATGTGTTCTAATCTTATTAAATAGCCTTATGTGTGGTACCTTACCAAACGCCTTTTGGAAATCCAAATATATTACATCTACTGGTTTCCCCTTTATCTATTTTGTCTGATTCCTCCTCAAAAAATTCTAATAAATTTGTCAGGCATGATTTCCCCTTCATGAAGCCATGCTGACTCTGCTTGATTATATTATGTATTTCTAAATGCTCTGCTATTACATCCTTTATAATAGACTCTAATATTTTCCCAATGACAGATGCAAAGCTAAATGGCCTATAGCTACCTGTTTTTTGCCTCCCTCCCTTTTTGAATAAGGGTGGTACATTGGCAGTTTTCCAATCCTCTGAGACTTTTCCAGAATCTATTCTTGGGAGATTATTACCAGTGCATCCATTATCTCTGTAGCTACTTCCTTTAATATCCTAGGAGGTAATCCATCAGGTCCAGGGGACTTATCAGCCTTTAAATCCAGTAGTTTCCCTGGTACTTTTTCTCTAGTGTTAATTATTGTATTTATTTCCTCCACCCATTTTTTGCCCCTTGATTATTTAGTAATTTTGGAATGCTATTAGTGTCTTCCATCATGAAGACTGATGCAAAGTATTTATTCAACTCCTCTGCCATTTCCTGTTTCTCCATTATTATTTCCCCAGCCTCATTCTCTAAGGGGCCTATGGTCACTTTGGCCCCTCTCTTCCTTTTTACTTACTTAAAGAAGATCTTACTGTCCGTTTTTATATTACTTGCTCGTTTACCCTCAAAGTTTATTTTCTCCCTCTTCATTACTTTTTTGGTCATCTTTTGTTGGTTTTTAAAACTTTCCCAATCCTCTGGCTTACCTCTAATCTTTGTCATATTGTATGTTTTTTCTTTCAATTTGGTACTATCCTTAACTTTTTTGGTTAACTATGATTGATTTATTCCCTTCCTAGAATCCTTCTTCCTCACTGGGATATATCTTTATTGTGAATCATGAACTATTTTCTTAAATGTCAGCCATTGTTCATCAACTGTCTCTCCTGCTAAACTCCTTTCCCAGTCCACTCCAGCCAACTCTGCCCTGATTCTTTTTTAATTACTCTTATTTAAGTTTAGCGTAGATGTTTCGGACCCAAGTTTTTCACTCTCAAACTGAATACTAAATTGTACCATGTTATGGTCACTGTTTTCCAGGGGTTCTTTTACTCTGAGATCATTTATTAGACCTGCCTCATTACACATTACCAGATCCAAAATAGCCTGAACCCTGGTTGGATTCACAGCATGTTGTTCAAGGAAACTGTCCCAAATGCGCTCTATGAATTCTTGCTCATGGCTACCTCTGCCAATTTGATTTTCCCAATCTACATGAAGATTAACATACTGCCTTTTTTACATCCCCTCATTATCTCCTGATTTGTTCTCTGTCCTACAGTATAGCTACTGTTAGGGGGCCTATAGACTACTCCCACCAGTGTCTTCTTCCCCTTGTTATTTCTTACCTCCACCCATATGGATTCTACATCTTCCGATCCATGATCAATTCTTGCTATCGTACTTATTTCATCTCATACTACAAAGCAACCCCACCACCCTTCCTTCCTGTCCTTTCAAAAATTCACATACCCTTGAATATTTAGTTCCCAGCTTTGATCTCCTTGTAACCATGTCTCTGTAATGGCTATAGGATCATACCCATTAACCTTTATTTGTGCTGTTAATTCATTTATTTTGTTCCTAATACTATATACATTTAAGTAAAGAGCCATTAATTTTGTCTTTTTACCATTTTTTCCCCCTTTAACCCTACTTGCTGCTGTTTTGTTTATGTTTGTACACCCTGTCCCTTCCTGTCATATTCTGGGTATCATTACCCAAATAGCTGCCCTGCAAGGCTGCCATATCCTTTTGCTTTATAAGCCTACGTATCCCCTCTCCAGAACCCTCCCCCCCAACTCCTACTTAGTTTAAGGCCCTCTCTACAGCCCCAGTTATTCTATTCACCAGGACACTGGTCCCAGCACAGTTCAAGTTAAACCCGTCCAACCGGAACAGCTCCCTTCTACCCCAGTACTGGTGCCAGTGCCCCATGAACTGAAATCCATTCCTCCCACACCAATCTCTGAGCCATGCATTTAACTCTTTGACTTTATTTACCCTATGCCAGTTTGCCTGTGACTCGGGTAGTTACCCCGAGATTATTACCTTGGAGGTTCTGTTTTTTAATTTAGAACTGTTCAAATTCTTTCAGCAGCCTTTCTAACCCTATCAGTGTTGATGGTGCCAACGTGGACGACAACAACTGGATCTGTCCCCTCCCAGTCCAAGTTCCTCTCCAGCCCTGAGGAGATGTCCTTACCCTGGCACCGGGCAGGCAACACAGCCTTCAGGACTCACGCTCACGGCTGCAGAGAACACTATCTGTCCCCTAATTATACTGTCCCCTACCACTACTACATTCCTATTTCCTCCCCCCACTTGAATGGCTCCCTGTACCAAGGTGCCGTGGTCAGTTCACTGATCTTCCTTGCAGTTTCTGCTCTCGTCCACACGGCTTGCAAGAACCTCGTAACTGTTGGACAGTTGCAGGGGCTGAGACTCCTCGAACGCTATCCCCTGGGCCCCCATACCTGCCTAACCTGCAGTCGCACCCTCCTGTCCCTGATCGCAGACAAAATTTGAATGACCTAATCTGAGGGGTGTGACCGCCTCCTGGAGCAAAATGTCCAGATAACTTTCCCCCTCCCTGATGTGGCGCACTGTCTGCAGCTTGGACTCCAGCTCCTCAACTCGGATCCAACGTTCCTCGAGCTGCAAACACTTACCGCTTACACTGACATTCTGCCACTGTTTCATCCAGGGAGGGTGATGTTGAGATCAATGGTCACATCAAGAATCGGCAAAGCAGCATCAACCTTTCAGCGGCTTCACACGGTCTGGACATCCAGCACAACCAACACAGCCATGAAGCTGCAACTCTATCTGTCCATAGTAGTACCAACTGCGATCTATTCCAGTGACACATGGAAGAGAACAGCAAAGGTGTCACGTAAGTTGGACATCTTTCACCAGTGCTGCCTACATAAGATCCTGGGCATCATGTGGAGAGACAGTATCACAAGTACTACACAGATCAGGTCAGAAGCACCTGTGGGACATCGTGATGAAGAGTTGACTGAGACTGACAGGACATGTATTTCACCTCTTGGACATACGCCCCACCAGAGCGGCATTGAATGGACACCACTAGGTGGAAGTAGAAGATGGGGCCGGCCAAAGAAGACCTGGTGAAGTACATTTAAGGAGGACTTTCGAGAGCGGGATATTACCTGAGCTGGGGCAAAAGAGATTGCGATGGATCAGTGCATGTGGCGGAGTCTTGCTGCCCATTGTGCCACACAGGATCAGAGGAACTAAGTCTAAGTTAATAAGTTTTGTAAATCTGGTGAGTAACTTTAAGCCTGAGTCACACAAGCTGGCTGATGAGTTTATTCTTCCACTATCTAAAGGCTAGAAGAAGGCTTGGGTCAATTCCAGTGAGCAAATCTAAGTAACCAGTCTATTCTGTTTGAGAACTCTGCAATGCTGCATATAAAATCCCTCTGGTTGGGATTAAGAACACACTCGCCATTCACTGGAGCTGTCTTTACCACTGAAAACGTGAAAAGTATCTTAGAAATCCCTCAAATCATAACTATGTGAATGTGGGACATGCAGGTGAATACTCAGACCACAGCTTTCTGAGAGAGTTGAGGCAAGGGGGGTTTACCGCGAAGCATGTTGGAGATGTCAAGCTTTAAGGTGATTAATTTATAGACTAGGATTTTGGAGGCAGAGAGACTGAGGTAGGGTTAGAAGTAACCAATGTTGCAGAGAAGGAATAAAGCGTCTTCATAAAGAGTCAGTGTGAGGGAGGAATCTGAGTTCTTGGTTGAGCAGACACCTCTTGATTCAGCATGAGTTGGAAGCCAAGGAGGTTAATGGAATCAGTGTCACATGATGAGCTAGTGGGAAACAAAAAGGGTGGTATTCATTTTGCCAACATTATGCTGAAGGAAGATTCAGATGACCTAGCTCTTGATATAAAATAGGTTGTAGGAAAGCGCAGAAATTTAATTTGGATAAATGAGGAAGGAGGCAACCCCATGTTTAGGGAATGCTGTTGCCCAGAGGAAGCATGTAAGTTGTGAAGAGCAGGAAACGAAGGATGGATGCCTAGGGTACACCTGAGGTGAATGAGAAGTAGAAGACAGGAGGTGATGTAATTCATTTATTGTAACAAGTATGAACCGAACCAGGAGAGAATTGTGCAGTAGAGGTGGACAGCAGAGAAGAAACATTGGAGCAGAGTGGAGTTGCTAACGTTGTTGAAGGCAGTGAGATCAGGGAAGATCAGGAGATACAAGCAGCCATGTTACACCAGATGTTACTTATAACTTTGACCAGAATAATCTCAGTAATTGGAGCAGGGCAGAAGCCAAATTGGAGGGCCTTCAACGAGAATTAATGGGGCAGATGGGAGCGTAGTTGCGAGGCAAACATGTTCCAGTACTTTGAGAAGAAAGCCAATCTTAGAGGTAAAGCTGTTAATGGAGAGAATGGAGGAGTTCAGAGAGAGGTCCTTGAGGAAGAGTGTAATAGTGGCAGCTTTGAAGGAGGTGGGAACAGTGTTAGAGGAAAGAGTCAGTTTGAAAATATCTACCAGCTTGAGGCTGAGGGGATGAAATTTGGAGGTCAGAAGCTATTATGCAATGAGATCAAGCGAACCAGTGCGTGCTTGGAGGTGATGTGTGTGCTGAGGGCTGGTGGGGAGCAGGGAGAGAAATGGAAGAGGATGAAAGCTGTAAGGGCTTGGTTTGGGAGGATAGAAGAAGGAGCTGGGAGGTGGTAGGGTGTGGCGGGGGGAGGGGAAATTTGGAAGGAGACAACGATAGCAATAAAGCATGGCTTTAATTTCCAACACTAAGGAGTCTATGAGTTCCTCACTTTTCGTGTCGTGGCCAAAATGTGGAATATGAAAAAATGAGATCTGAGGATATAGCTTGTGGTGGAGAAGCTGAGCTTGGAGCTTGTTTTACTCTCTCAGCTATCTTGGGGGAGGTAGTAAGATGTTTTGCCTAATACAGCCTAGACTGTACAACCTAGAGTAATCAAGCAAGGTTTGGAAATGAACGGCTAGACCAGTCAATTGTTGAGCATATATAAACTTACAGCATGCGGATTTGAGGCTACAAATGTGACTATTATACCAGTGGAAGGAGTGGACAGGGAGAGTTCAGAGACCAAATGAGGAACCATTAAGAACAGACATCATCCAGACGTTCAAGTAGATGCAGTGTTGCAAGGTGTATACGCTTTCAGGTTCTGTATTGTCCTCCACATTTTGCATCAACTGTATTTTCATTCCCTTAACACAGGTAGAGTTTTCCATTGTGGGTAAATAAATTTCCATATAATATTACAATTATTACTGCCTTTTCAAATATATCTCAGAACTTAGCTTAATCATTATAGCTAGTTTAGATAAAAAGGACTAGTAATTTCTACTTGAGTTATAGGCCTATAAATTCACACACCCATTGTTTTGGTGCTGACCAACCCTCCTATGGCAGCAGGAAGAGCATTCACGTTTCCAGCTGAAAGTGGGGCGTCCACCAAACAGATGAAGAAGGTTGTGCTGGATGGTGGTAGGAGAGCAGACCAACATCATACAGATACATAAAATGCACCCTGCATCTCTCATCACCACCATCATTAACATAATCCCTAATTCGCAACATAAAATAAGAAAAACACAGAAGTAGATTTAATAGTAAAGGTACATTTCTGTTCAATGTGAATATAGTGAGGGAAAACATTTCCACCAACAGATTGATTACCATTATACACCTACCGCCAAGCCTGCAGTGCTTTTTAGAAAAAAAAGGCTTGAATTTATAAAGTGCTTTTCACGATCACTGTACACCTCAAAGCGCTTTACAACCAGTGAAGTTGTTTTGAAGTGAGGTCACTGATATAATGTAGGAGATGCAGCAGCAAGTTTAAGGAGCGATGATGGCGAAGTGATAATATCACTAGTAATATCTTGAAATACAGGCTACTGCTCTGGGGACTGAGTTCACATCCCACCATAGCAACTGGTAAATTCAATTATTAAATGAAATATGAAGCTAGTCTCAACAATGGTGGCTGGGGTTTTCCAGTGGTGGGCATCATTGAGGCTGTAGAAAAAATAGCCCCTCCTCTCTTAACTCCGCCTTCAGTGAAATAAAATTTGTTTACATTTTGCCGGCAGCTTCCAGCGGTCAATTTAAGAACGGCTGATTGGCTGTCAGAGGCCATGAAAAAATTCAACTGAAGCATGCACATGCTGGGATGTCCTAATCAATTTGGCTGATGTTGTCTCAGCACAGAAGGAGCATGCTCACATCATGTGCCATATTGGACTCCTTAGCGCCCTGAGAAACAAGTGCTGTGCAATTTAAATTCTAGGCCCATCTGCCCATAGTATATCATTTTAAGGCCCTCAATTGAAAGTACTGTACAACTATCCAAAAGCACAGCATGCTCTGTTAGTTCAATAATTTTGCATTAAATTCAAAATGTAAATGGGAAGGACATGTTAGGACTTTAGAATGATAAATAGTATTTGGATTGATATACTATCTTTCATGCTGAAAGGTTTCATAGCGCTTCAGGCCATAAATTACTTTGCAAAAAAATATTTTGACACACTGGCTGTGATTCCACACACAGCAATGTCCCACAGCAGCAATAAAACAATAAATAATGATTTAATCTGTTTTGGTGGTGTGGCCGAGGGTTGTCATTGGGACAACTCCTAACTCTTCCTCAAATTGAGCCACTTTAATATCCACCTGAACATTCATTTCAATGGAATGAAAATTAGATCAGTTTTATGAAGAGTGGATGATCTGCTCCGTGAAATTACCACCCAGGTAGTGAAGACAAAATTCTACCCCATTATCGATAGTCTACTTCAATGACCTTACCTGGTAATTTATTTCACAATTTAAATAGCCTTTCGATGGAAATTCCCCACCTGACTTCCCTTCTTACTCCTGCCTTTGAAGGTTTTGAACCCTTAGAATATGATCATAATTTCTTTTTACAATTCACAAATATATATCATATAAGTTGCCTTGGACACTTCACTATTAGGTATAGAGGTCCAAGGCCTACTCCACACCTGTTGCAATCAGTACAGGGCAATATGCTTGGAAAGCACCTCAGAAGCTGGATGTCAAGGTAGTGATTATGTGCAAAGCTTGTAATACCTAAAGCCCTATAGTGCAACTGGGACACCTGAGCAGTGCTTCAGATGTTGAAAGCTCATGGACAACAGGAGTTGTTATGAGCCCAAAAAATGCAATGTTTCTAGTACTATGTCTTTATTAGAACTGTATGTAACTTAGCAATCCCCAGCGTGTCCCTCATGGCAGAGGTCACATGACTATGGCAAGCCAGATAGGACCTTTTGTACAAGATTACATTTCAATCCAACACCCCCCTTTTCATAACAAACAAAAACAGAAGTTTGCATGCACTATCATGTGTAACTGTGAGTTACTCATGTTACCTCCATACTACAGCTGTTCTCATGTATTAACACACTGCTTGTTTTTCTCGTTAGTCTCTGCACATGCATTGCATACATAGTTGTTAAATCATGCAGGTCTCTTTATGGTACACATGCACATTGTCATTGGCTATTTGTCTGGGTGGTGTTCCCTCTCCCGGGGCTGTTATTCCCGTGGTACTTGTTGCTGTGGTAACTATTGGTCCGTTTCTGTTGTTGGGGGCAGGTGCTGCTCTGGGACTGATGGTTATTCTGTTGCACAGTTGGTGAGATCCCATTTTCCTGATTGGCCACCTGCTGTGAAGGAACGGTTTCACTAGCTGTTCAGATATGCCTGCGGTTCCTCCGGTGTATTTGCTCGTTCATGTCCACTGCGTACAATGAAGGTGACAGCTGTTCTACGCATGTTCCCAAGTTGCCACGAAGGCTGATGCCTGTTGAAAGCATTGAAAGTTTGTACCCTGACTGGCTCTCCAGTGCTTAACTCTAGCAATGGTTTGGGAGCTTTGTCAAAATGAAATTTGGCTTTCTGCTGTTTCACCTTGATTTTTTCACTCATGCCTGTTACTACTTCTGGCTTCAGTAGCTTTTTTGCAATTGGAAGTTTGGGTGCAACATGACATTAGTCTACTGGACTACTTGCCATGCCTTTGGTCAGTGTGTTTCTCCACTTGAGGATTGCCTTGTGTATATCAGTGCTAGGTTTGCTCAATTTCTTGATGATTCCTTTGGCAATTTTCACTGCCACCTCAGCCTTTCCATTCAACTGGGGATAGTGTGGAGATGATGTGTAGTGTTGAATTTCCCAATTCTTTGTGAAGCGGCTGAATTCTTCACTCATGAACTGAGGGACGTTGTCACTCATCACAATGTCTGGAATGTCATAACGACTGAAGTATGCTTTCAGGCCTTCTACAATCTCAGCAGTGGTCATTGAAGTCAGTTGGTTTAACTCCCAGAGTCAGAATAGTAGTCTACAGTGATAAGATAATCAATTCCTGCTAGAGTGAAGAGGTCTACTCCTAGCTTCGTCTATGGTTTGTCTAGGATGTCATGCATCAAAGTGACTTTCCTAGCTTGTTTAGTTTGGTATAGGCTGATATGATCCTTAATTTCATTGCTTATGTTTGGCTAGTAGAGTACTTCTCTTGCCTTCCTCAGACTTGACTCAATTCCTTCATGGCTTGCATGGATGTGCTTCAGCATCTCTCCTCTCATCTCCTTAGGGATCATGACTCTATTTCCTTTGTACAAGATGCCATCTTGGGCTGTCAATTCATTTTGGTCTGCCCAATACACCCTTGTGGCCACAGGTATATCCTAAATGCTCTCAGGCCACCATTTCATCATTACTTCTTGCAGCATTTAGAGAGTTGTATCTTGTTGAGTAGTTTGTTTGATTTCCTTGTCTGTCAGATTCAATGTCTCTGCTGGGTTGATGACTTCCAGTGCATGTCGAGCTGCTGCCTCACGTTGAATCTGGAAGATTTCACATTCTGTTTTAGCATCCTCAACTTTCTTCATAGGGTGTGCTGCTCTTGATAGCATGTCAACAATGTGCATCTGTTTCCCTTGTTTGTATGTCATGTTCAGATGATATCTCTGTAAACAAAGTAACATTCTTTGTAGACACTTTGGAACAGATAATAACGTTTTGAGGAAAATGCTTTGAAGTGGCTTGTGGTTGGACTCCACTGTCACTTTGTCCCACCCAAGCAGGTATTGATGAAAATTATCACAAGCAAAGGCACTTTTTCTTGACCTGAGTGTAGTGTCACTCATCAGTTTGAGCAAATGCCCTGGATGCAAGTGTGACTGGGTGTCCTCATTGCATTAGGGTTACTCCAAGACCTGTCTCGCTGGCGTCACACTGCAAGGTGATTTCATCATTGACATCATAGTATTTTAGCATTGGCATTGTCATCACTATTTCTTTGATTTTAGTGAACGCTGCTTCTTGTTCTGTGCCCCAATACCACTGCACATCCTTGGCGGTGAGCTGGCATAATGGTTCACACTTCACCGGCAAATTAGGCAAATATTTGCTAAACAGTTCATGAATCCAACAAATTGTTGCACTGCTTTCACATCTGTTGGTCACTACATTGCTGCGACAGCTTTCACCTTTTCAGGACTCGGGTGATGACTTTTCGCTGTCAATACATGGCCTATGTATTTGACTTCAGGCATCATCAATTGCAATTTTTTTTTGTTCCGCTTCGGGTTCACCTGGTGAGCTCTCACTAGCACACTCAGTAAATTCTGATCGTGGTCAGCCATTGTGTCTCCGCATCCATTGATTAATCAATCATCCACTATGGCTTCCACTCTGGGAAGATCACTTGATTGCATTGATACTCTTCTGGAGCCGTGGAAATTCTAAATGACACATGCAACAATCTGTTGTTCTGGCCAATATTCCCCAAGTTCCCCTCCAAGACACTCACCATTCTGACTTGGGAATAAATCACCGTTCCTTCATTGTCGCTGGGTAAAAATCCTGGAACTCCCTCCCTAACAGCCTACATCACAGGGACTGCAGCGGTTCAAGAAGGCGGCTCACCACCACCTTCTCAAGGGCAATTAGGGATGGGTAATAAATGCTGGCCCAGCCAGCGAAGCCCACATCCCATGAATGAACAAAACAAAAAAAATTCCCTCAATCAACAGCATAAAAAACAGAAATGATTAGGCCATAACTGCCAAGCTCCAGGGCTGTGTATCTGGGGTTACCCCAAAGATGCGTTGGGGACCCTCCACACCCTGCCCCTCCAGGTAAGGATTGCATGGTAATTGCCTGGGAAGTGCAAATGTCCAACTGGCAATTGCCCTGCACTGGGAACCACCCAAAAATTGTGACTTAAATCGCAAACTTCAGATGGTTCCAACCGTGTTACATCAGCAGTTACCCAGAAAAAGTTAGAAGAATTAAAATGACTCCGAGCTTCTGGGTAACTACTGTACAGACCCACACCGACCCCCCCACAGGACTCCCCTCAGCCCCTGATAACCCCCACATGGGACTCCCTCAACCCCCATCCCAGAAAAGACTTCCCCATCCTCTCTGCAGGGCTCCCCCAGCCCCACCCATGAGATTCCACCCCCCCCCACCCCCACTCCCCCAACACCACCCTCTCCCCACTACAGGACTTCCCCAAACCTCAACTACACCTTTCCCAGGCCCAGCTTGACACAACAACACTCCCCCAACTGCTGGACACCCCTCCCCCCCCACCATCTGGCCGACCATCTCCCAACCCCCAACTGGCCAACCACCCCCCACCCTCAAGTGCCCAATACCCACCCCCCCACCCACCCGAGTGCCCATCATCCCCCTATTTCCCTGCCCAAGTGCCCGACAACTCTCCCAACTGGCAGACCCAGACAATTTACTTTTGGCTGCTTTTCAAATTTTCTCATCCCACCCTCGATAATAGCCGCTCGAGCACGACCAGAAATATCCTGGCCCATGAAACTATCATCAATTGTTGTAAAAACCCATCTGGGTCACTACTGCCCTTTAGGGAAGGAAATCTGCCATCTTTACCTGGTCTGGTCTACATGTGACTCCAGATCCATAGCACATGTGGTTTACTCTTCACTGCCCTCTGCAATGGCCTTGTAAGGCACCCAGTTCAAGGAAGCTAGGGATAGGTGACAAATGCTGGGCCTGACCACATCCCATCAAAGAATGAAAAAAAAGCCAATTTGTCTACAGCAAGCTCTTACAAATAAAGGGCCTGAGTTTCCACGGTAGGGTATTCGGCCAGTCAGGGTGGGGGAGGGTGGGGTGCTGGGGGGTCTTTCAGTCGGGTTGGGGGTTGGCCAGTTGGGTTGGGGGCGGTGTCGGCCAGTCAGGGGTGGTGTCGGCCAGTTGGGGGGTTGGGGAGGGGGTTGTCAGCCAGCTGGGGGGTTGGGAGGTGTTGTTGGCCAGTCAGGGGTTGCAGGGGGTGTCGGCCAGCAGGGAGCTGGGGGAAGCTGTCGGCCGGTGGTGGGGGAGTTGTGGGAGATGTCAGCTGGTCAGGGGGTGGGGAGAGGTTTCAGCCGGTCAAAGGGATGGGGGGCTCTCGGCCGGTCGGCAGCAGGAATGCACACCAATAACATACAGGTACATAAAATGTGCCCTGAACCTCTCACCACAGCCACCATTAATATAATGCTTAATCTTAGAGATGAGTTCGCAACGTAAAATATGAAAAACACTGAAGTAGATTTAATAGTGAAAACATATTTCTGTTCAATGTGAATACAATGAAAGAAAACATTTCCACAAACAGATTGATTACCATTACACTCCTATCACCGAGCTGAGAAAATTTGGAGAGCAGCAAAAAGTCAATTGACTGGACCTGCAGTGGGTTTTAGAAAGAAAGAAAGACTTGCATTTGTATACTTCTTTTAAAGACCACTTCACATCTCAAAGTGCTTTAGAACCAATGAAGTTTTGAAGTGTAGTCACTGTTGTAATGTAGGAAATGTAGTAGCCAATTTGAGGGGAGATGGTGGTGAAGTGGTAATGTCACTAGGTTAGAAATCTTAAGACCCAGCCTAATGCTCTGGAGACATGAGTCAAACTCTGCATTGGCAGCTGGTGGAAGTTAAACTCAATTAATAAAGTCTGCAATTGAAAGCTCGTCTCAGTAATGGTGACCATGAAGCTATCATTGGTTGTTGTAAAAACCCACCTGGTTCACTACTGCCATTTAGGGAATGAAATCTGCTGTTCTTACCTGGTCAGGTCGACATGTGGTTCCAGATCCACAGAAATGAGGTTTACTCTTAACTGCCCTCTGAAATGGCCTTGTAAGCCACTCAATTCAAGGGCAATTAGGGATGGGTAACAAATGCTGGCCTGGTTTTGACCACATCCCATCAAAGAATTTTAAAAACAGCCAATTTGTGCGTGGCAAACTCTCACAAATAATATTTTTTGTTTTTTTATGCTGTAGATTAAGGGATAAACATTGGCCAGAACACTAGAGGAAACTCCCCTGCTCTTCTTCAAAGTAGATCTTTAACATCCACAGGCAGATGGAGCCTCTGTTTTTTTAAATTCATTCACGGGGTGTAGGCTTCGCTGGCTAGGCCAGCATTAATTGCCCTCCCCTAGTTGCCCTTGAGAGGTTGGTGGTGAGCTGCCTTCTTGAACCGCTGCAGTCCATGTGGTGTAGGTACACCCACAATGCTGTTAGGAAGGGAGTTCCAGGATTTTGACCCAGCGACAGTGAAGGAACGGCGATATATTTCCAAGTCAGGTTGGTGAGTGGTTTGGAGGGGAACTTACAGGCAGTGGTGTTCCCATCTACCTGCTGCCCTTGCCCTTCTAGGCGGTCATGGTCGTGGGTTTGGAAAGCGCTGTCTAAGGAACCTTGGTGAATTCCTGCAGTGCATCTTGTAGATGGTACAGAGTGCTGCTACTGTGTGTCAGTGACAGAGGGAGTGAATGTTTATAGGTGTAGTGCCAACCAAGCGGGCTACTTTGTCCTGGATGATGTCAAGCTTCTTCAGTGTTGTGGGAGCTGCACTCATCCAGGCATGTGGGGAATATTCTGTTGTGCCTTGTAGATGGTGGACAGGCTTTGGGGAGTCAGGAGGTGACTTACTCGCTGCAGAATTCCCAGCCTTGGAGCTGCTCTTGGAGCCACAGTATTTACATGGCTGGTCCAGTTCAGTTTCTAGTCAATGGTAGCTCCCAGGATGTTGATAGGGGGGTGGGATTCAGTAATGGTAATGCCATTGAATATGAAGGGGTGATGGTTGGATTCTCTCTTGTTGGAGATGGTCATTCCTTGGGACTTGTGTGGCACCAATGTTACTTGCCACTTATTGGCTCAAGCCTGAATGTTATCTAGGTCTTGATTCATACGGACATGGACTTCTTCAGTATCTGTGAAGTCGCAAATGGTGCTGAACATTGTGTAATCATCAGCGAACATCCCCACTTCTGACCTTATGATGGAGGGAAGGTCTTTGATGAAGCAGCTGAAGATGGTTAGGCCTAGGACACTACTCTGAGGAACTCCTGCGGTGATGTCCTGGAACTGAGATGATTGACCTCCAACAACCACAGCCATCTTCCTTTACGCTAGCTCTAACTCCAACCAGCGAAGAGTTTTTCCCCTGATTCCCATTGACTCCAGTTTTGCCAGGGGTCCTTGATGCCACACTCGGTCAAATGCTGCCTCACCTCTTGTGTTCAGCTCTTTTATCCATGCTTCGACTAAGGCTGTAATGAGGTTAGAGTGGCCCTGGCAGAACCCAAACTGAGCGCTAGTGAGCAGATTATTGTTAAGTGCTGCTTGACAGCACTGTCTATGACCACTTCCATCACTTTACTGATGATCAAGAGTAGACTGATGGGGCGGTAATTGGCAGGGCTGAATTTGTTCTGCTTTTTGTGGATAGGGCACACTGGGCAATTTTCTATATTGCTGGGTAGATGTCAGTGTTGTAGGTGTACTGGAACAGCATGGCTAAGGGCACAACAAGTTCTGGAGCACAAGTCTTTAGTACTATTACTAGTATGTTGTCAGGACTAGTATCTAGTGCCTTCAGTCACGATATCATGTGGAGTGAATCAAATTGGCTGAAGACTGGCAACTGTGATGCTGGGGACTTCAGGAAGAGTCCGAGATGGATCATCCATTCAGCACTTCTGGCTGAATTTTGTTGCAAATGCTTCAGCCTTATCTTTTGCACTGATGTGCTGGGCTCCCCATCATTGAGGATGGGGATATTTGTGCGGCCTCCTCAACCAGTGAGCTGTTCAATTGTCCACCACCATTCACGACTGGATGTAGCAAGACTGCAGATCTTAGATCTAATATGTTGGTTGTGGACTATCGCTCTGTCTATCACTTGCTGCTTCTGCTGTTTGACATGCAAGTAGTCCTGAGTTATAGCTTCACCAGGTTGGCACCTCATTTTTAGGTATGCCTGGTGCTACTCCTGGCATGCCCACCTGCACTTTTCATCATCCAGGGTTGATCCCCCAGCTTGATGGTAGAGGTAGAGTGTGGGACATGCCAGTCTTTGAAGTTACAGATTGTGGTTGAGTACAATTCTGCTGCTGCTAATGGCCCACAGTGCCTCCTGGATGCCCAGTTTTGAGTTGCTAGATCTGTTCACAATCTATCCCATTTAGCACAGTGGTAGTGCCACACAACACGATGGAGAATGGGACTTTGTCTCCACAAGGTGGTCATTCCTACCAATACTGTCATGGACAAATGCAGCTGCGACAGGCAGGTTTGTGAGGGTGAGGTTAAGTAGGTTTTTCCCTTTTGTTGGTTCCCTCACCACATGCTGCAGACCCAGTCTAGCAGCTATATCCTTTAGGACTTAGCCAGCTCAGTCTGTAGTGGTGATACCAAACCACTCTTGGTGATGGACATTGAAGACCCGCACCCAAAATACATTCTCAGTGCTTCCTCCTAGTGGTGTTCAACACAGAGGAGCTCTGATTCACCAGCTGAAGGGTGGGGGAGTTGGGTGGCAGGGCAATAGTTGGTAATCAACAGGAGGCTTCCTTGCCCATGTTCAACCTAATGCCGTGAGTCTTCAGGGTCAATGTTGAGAGCTCAGCTGTATACCACTGTGCCACCACCTTTGGCAGGGTTGGGTATGGTGGTGTCTGGGACGTTGTCTGTAAGGTATGATTTTGTCAACCTGTTGCTTGACTAGTCTGTGAGACAGCTCTCCCAGTTTTGGGGCATTCATCCAGATGTTACTAAGGAGGGCTTTGCAGTGTCAACAGGGATGGGTTTACTGTTGTCATTGCAGGTGCCTAGGTCAACACCCAGTGATCCATCTGGTATTCATTTCTTTTTGTAGATTTTTGATACAACTGATTGACTTGCTGGGCCATTTCAAAGGGGCAACCTAGGCCAGATTTTCTTCCCTAAAGGGCATTAGTGAGCCAGATTGGTTTTTACAACAATAGACAATGATTATTATTTTTAATTCCAGATTTATTAGCTGAATTTAAATTTGAACCTGTGTTCCCAGAGCATTAGCCTGGGCCTCCAGCTTACTCACCTGGTGACATTACCACTACACCACCATCTCTCCTTAACTTCAGGTGGATATTAAAGTGGTTCTATCTGAGGAAAGATAAGGGGTTGTCCCAATGACATCCCTCGACCAACACCACCAAAACAGATGAGATAGTTATTTGCATTATTGCTGCTGTGGGACATTGCTGTTGCAGAATAGCTGCCAGATTTGTCCTAATATTATATTGCAAAGTAATTAATTGCCTGAAGCGCTATGAAACATTTCAGCATGAAAGACAGTATGTCAATCCAAATACTATTTATCATGCTAAAGTCCTAACATGTCCTTCCCATTTACATATTGAATTTAATGCAAAATTATTGAACTGAGAGAGCAGGCTAAGATTTTGGATTGTTGTATAGCACTTTAATTTGGGCCCTTAAAATGATATACTATGGGCAGATGGGCCTAGAAATTAAATTGCACGGCACTTGTTTCTCGGGGCACTGAGGGGTCCAATATGGCACATGATGTGAGCATGCTCCTTGTGCTGAGACAGCATCAGCCAAATTGATTAGGACACACCAGAGTTCCTGACTGAAACTAGCATTTGGCTCATTGCCCATATAAAGGGAGGGCCTAATGCCTGCTTCAAGTGACTTTGAGAAACTTGATCACAATTGAATGCATCACTGAAGTTAAATTTTTTCATGGCCCTGACAGCCAATCAGCCAACAAAATGTAAACAATTTTTACTTCACTGAAAGAGTGGGTGCTTCTTTTGTGGACCGCTGCTCACCACCACTCAACCTAACTCTTGGGCTGGAAGTTGCATCCCAGGGTGCTGATCATGTCCCGGTTGCGAAGGCCGGAGGATGAATTTCACATGATCTTCTTGTATGTCAGCCTTGATATGTGTTGGTTTCTGCCAATCGCTTTGAGACCAAATTTGGGTGCAAACCAATTTCTTTGGCCTTGGATCATTGTTGGTTTGTGAAAAGTGATGTTGCTGAGAGGATCGTATCAATGTGTATACTGAACAACAGAAGGCAATCTTTCAACTATACTGTTACTTGGGTAGCAGGGGTTGTAAGTTTGATAAGGGCAAATTTAGGACCAACGTTAGGAAATACTGCTCTACACAAAGAATGATCACCCTCTAGAATGAGGAAGGGATTTGGGGCCAAGACACTAGATCCATTTGATAAAACAGCTGTAGATGTAATGGGAAAACAAAGGATTGGTATTTTCAAAGGATGAGGCCAAATAGGCCAAGAGACCAAATTTGTGCAAACTGATCGTGTGATCTTATTAAATGAATTCTACCATTGGAAGTTTCAGTGAGACAAGATCAAACAAACTGTAATTTTATTCCATCTTAATGACAATGTTTTACTTTTTCCAATATTAAAAGCCACTTATCTACCTTCGACAAGAAACAAAAAAAAGTCGGAGAAAGAAATACTCTTTCAGTACCTTTGAAAAACCTATCATTAGCCAATTAATGCTGAGTAGATTGGAAGAACAATTCACAAAGACTGAAGTGTTCAGCCATTTGGTGACATAATTTTCAACATGTCTCAAATGTGATCAAGAGGCAAGATCATTGAAAAATCTTAACTTGTTTTCTGAATTTTCTTCCTGTGTCCCAATTGTTTCAGGTGCTTTTATGTCTTGAGTCTATGAGTTCACTAGTCCAGTAAACTCGAATCGCACACTTTCATGTACACTTGTTAGTCGATGCTCGCTATCAATAATGGGGAGACCGACATAAGAAAAAACTGTGATTGTTTATTGCAAAAGAAGGCAGAGCTCCCACAACCACCTCCAGCTCTAGACTTATAGTTAACCAGTAGCTCTGTGCTGTGCAGTGATTGGTCAGTACTGTCACATGATTAGTCCACTTGCATTCCCTTAAAGGTACATGGTACTCCACTTTGTCACATCCCTCCTCCTTTACTTAAAAAATACAGTAGACAAACTTAATAACATGTGAACTATTTGCACTTAAACTATTTACAAATCAAGTCTCTCGGGAGGCTTTCTCGGATGTGTTGAGCGTCGCAGTTCAACAACCTCGGTTGATTTTTCTGAGACCTCCTTTTCAGGGGACAGTTGTCCACTAGGGTCCTCAGTGGAAATTGGCAGGTTTGTCTCCCCAACTCCCTCGGGTCCCACAGGCCCCACCGGTACTTCCAAATCGTGTGACCTGTCCTCTACCTGCAGCACAGGCTCTGGCTTGGATGAAGACTGCATTTCTCGTTGTGGGACTGGCATTCTTTTGCGGAGATGAGGCCACGTGACATCTAATTATTCAGCCATTTACCGATACATTATAGGAGAGGGGTCCAGTTACTGCGCTCACATCACCTAACAGCCAATAGGGCCCATCTCCAAAGTTCTTCGCGAGGACTGCATCTCCCACCGTGAAAGTCCTTTCGTGACAATGATCATCATGCCTGGTCTTCTGCGCCTCTTGGCTTTTCTCCACCCTCCCCTCTAAATTCGGCTGGATAAGGGTCAGGCGGGTGTGAAGACATCTTTTCATTAGTAGTTCTGCAGGGGCAATGCTAGTTGTTGTGTGTGACGTGATCCGGTATACAAAGAAGAACCGGGACAATCTCGTGCACATGGAATCCCCTCCACTTTTTCATCCCGGATTTAAAAGTTTGGACTGCCCGCTCAGCCATGCTGTTTGATGCTGGGCGGTGTGGTGAGGTTTTGATATGGTTAATGCCGTTAAGGGTCGTGAACCTGTGGAACTCCCAGCTGGTAAAAGCAGCCCCGTTGTCGGACACAAGGATCTCCAGCATCCCATGCACTGCAAAACTCTGCCGCATACAGTCTACGGTGGAAGTCGACACGGTCAACCGGACTTCATAGACGTCCATCTATTTGGAGTGGGAGTCAATTAGTAAAAGGAACATTGTGCACAAGAAGGGCCCCACGTAATCGGCGTGGAGGCGCACCGGTCATTCCCATGGGTGCAATGGAGCTAAGCTGGGGAGCTTTTGCATCTCCTGGCAGGAGATTTCATATTTGCGATCAGAATAGGGCTTCATCTCCTCGGATTTAGATCCACCTGACCAACTATTCAAGACTTGCTCCCGGACGTCAAACAATAATGGATTCCGGCTTGTCCACTCACGGATTTGTCTAGTCTGAACAAGGGAGGAATCCAGAATATTTAGCACTAAGACCAGTTCCTGGGGAATCAGAGCCTCCCTGTTATTAGCTGGCAGGAGAAAGGTAGCTTAGTGCGTCGGCATGTGCAATATTACTGCCTGAATAGTGAACAAAAGTGTATTCTTAGGCTTGTGGCCGGTTATAATATGGAAATGGCGACTGTGGAGATATTGATGAAACTACTGGATGCTGAACCCTTTCAGTCTTATTTCTTCAGCTGTGTATGTTCTCAGTTTAGTGTCCGAAACTTCTAATCTTAAAGGATGGGTTCCTTTATTCATCTATCTGGATGTTTGGTCTCCGATGATGGACATTGATGCTCCAGTATCAACTTCTATCTTAACGGGTTGTCTATTTACTATAATGACTACTTGGATTGGCTCGGTTCTACCCACTTTCAGGTTATATAATGAACGGATGTCTGATTCTATTTCTTCTGGTTCTTCATGAGACATGTCACGATTTCTCCCTTTGTCTTTAAAATGCTGTCTCAGCCTATCTCTACGGTGCTGCCTTATGTGACCATATCGGTGGCAGAAAAAGCATTCGACTTGCTTGAATTGTCGATCACCCACTGGATGCCTGAATGCATTTCTCTCATTCATTTTGTGGATTTTCACTGTGGTACTGTTGTTTTTTTACTGATCTGTACATAGGGGGCGTTTCCCGCCTTTTTGTGGGGTCTAATGTTTTCACACCTTCTGTTGCTGGTCTGTCCCGTCCTACCAGATGGACGGCACCATTTTGTACATCTCTTATAGCTTCCAAATTCCTAACAGCACTCTCCATGGCTGTGGCTAATGCTAATGCCTTATTGAAGTCTAGATTAGGAAATGCCTTTGAATAGTATCACCTCCAATCCCGCATATCAGTCGGTCTCTCACCATATCAATAATGGACGTTCCAAATTCGCAATGTTCAGTTAATGCCTTTAAAATGGTAAAATAGTCAGCCATTGCCTCCCCTGGAAGCCTATTCCTTGAATTGTACTTGAAGTGCTGCATAGTAACTGAGGGCTTTGGTCTCAGGTGGCTCTGTACAATTTTTATTAACTCTTCGAAAGTCTTCGTATTGGGAGTGTTAGGTGACATGAGGTTGCGGTTTAGCCCATACATTTTGCTTCCGCATGTGGACAAAAGAATCACCCTCTTCTTTTCCTCCCCCACGATGTTGTTAGCGGTAAAAAAGAAGACTAGGCGTTCGACATATTGATATGCTGAGACGAGTCATCTGAAATGGGGTCGAATGGATCGACACACCCGAACTGTGGTGCCGTGAATGACTGGAAGGGGGACTGCGCTTCCGATGGGCTTCCCAGTTAATGACGAATTCAGGTGTTTGGCTTACTGTGGCTTTCTTGACGACTGTCGATCGATTCATGTTTTGCCTTCCGCAGAGGTGCCCTCTCTCTGGGGTTTCTTAAAATTTTCTGTCCATAGCCATTTTTCTTGCATGTACCTCTTTAAATGTATTTCCGCTTTAAGAGCAGTCACCGTTTTTTTTTCCAACTCTGTCTCTGTCACAGTCGGTTTTTCTGTGCTGGGCTTTGCGCTCTTTTTTGAGTTTTGGCGGGATCCCCACAATTGCGATTCTGCAGGTTTTTTTACTTTTCTTTCTTTTCAAATTTAAAACTGCAGCACTGCTTTCTGCTCTGATTGCCGTCTATATTACAAAAAGTACAGATTCTGTTTCTAATGTTTTGCTCACCCGTCTTGTGGATTATTTTGTTATTTTCATCCTCATTGCCAGTTTTATGTCCTGAGTCTAAGGGGAGAATTTTTTCCCTGTTGGAGGGGTTTGTGCGGGGGCAAGTGTGGGTGGGCGCGCAGGCGATTGGTGCCCCCGATAGGCTGGATGCTGCCATTATTCGTGGGTGGGCCAATTAAGGCCAGCCCAGCGTGACGCATGCCCGGAAGGGCCGTGCACTCCCTGTGCGAGCCGGGGGGGGGGGGGTGGTGGGGGGGAGTTGTCTGAGTCAGGAGTGCGCCCTTTCACACACAGGTGCCTCATGGAGGTTAGTTTTAAGTTTAAAAAGTTTAATAAAGTGTTGAAAAAATTTTTATGACATGTCCCCTCATGTTTTCTGAAAATTTTAAATCATTTATGAAACCTCATCCCACTGATGAGGTTCCATAAAAAATGCAAAACTCCTGGGCTCTTCGCCTGCCCGCCAACATTAAAGTTGGATGGGCAGCTCAGCTGATTGCCTTAATTGCTTTTTAACAGGCCTTAATCGGCCTTTGACAGTTCGGCGGGCGCGCAGCAGTCTCGGCTGCGCGCCCGCCATACTGAAAATCTAAATGACGCCTCGGTGACATTGGGACGCACACCCGACATCACCCTGAGTCATTTTACACCTCGGCGAGTGGCTTCCACCCCCACTCACCGAGCCGAAGATTCTGCCCTATGAGTTCACTAGTCGAGTCAACTCGAATTGCATGCATTCATGTACATTTGTTAGCTGATGCTCACTATCAATAATGAAGAGAGACCGATATAAGAACAAATTGATTGTTTATTGCAACAGAGGGCAGAGCACAAAATCCTTGCGTGCTCCCACAACTACCTCCAGCTCTAGACTTACAGTTAACCAGTAGCCCTGTGCTGTGCAGTGATTGGTCAGTACTGTCACATGGTTAGTCCACTTGCATTCTCTTAAAGGTAAATGATACTCCAATTTACCACTAATGCCCTATCCAGCTTTCCTGTAGATACCATCTCAAACAGTCTATATATCAGTGCCAACGTCAAACAAATGTTAGTGTCCTTCTTGAAGCCAGCTCCACAAGAATTCAGGCAAAGCTCATGCAAAATCAACTGTGATAAACTGGAAATTGTGCCCAGGTAGTCAAAAACCATCTGCCCCACACAGTCTTGTTTTCTCAACTCTCAAATGGCCAACATTCCAGGGCAGGACAAAGAAAGTGTTTCAAAAACACTCTGAAGCCCTCCTTGATGCATAGCAGTTTTGACATTCATGACTGGGAGGAGCTTGCTGCAAACATTCAGAATAGTTACAACCTGTCCATCCAGCTGCATTACGCTTTGAGTCACAATGTGAGTAGCACCAGATGAGGAAAAGAAAGGAAGCAAATCCTGCACTCCGGATCCCACTACCTTGTAGAACTTTGTCCTGCCCCATTTGCCCAAGGTTCTGTGGGTCAAGAATCAGCCCGTTCAGTCACATGAAGACCCATGGCAGAAACTCAGAACCCTGAGTAGACATCATCCTCCAATCAAGGGACAGTCAATGACGATATATCAGTGTTAGTCTTTAGTTGAGGAGAAACAGTTCATCTCTACAAGAAGGATTTTGTCCCTGGGCAGGGCACTTCAGGAAGCTTCTAATTCAGGCATCTTAAAATATTTTAATAGAAGGAATGGGATAGGAATCCATGAAAGAAGATACAAAGAAAACGCAGAGAACCAGCCTGGCTATTGGAGAGAAACAGAGAAACTCCACAGATCTTAGTTACTAAGCTTTTGCTAAGGCACTGCGAGGAGACTGCATGCCATCGATGGAATGCCACTGAAATGATTAAAAAATGGAATGAAGCAGAGAAAATGTTATACATGGAGGAAAGTAACTTGTGTAGTGTGGTACCTGTGGGATCAGTGGAGATATTTGGAAGCAGCACCAGAAAGAAAACTCTTTGAGTTTGCAGCAGTTACAAGAAACACTGACAAGAAATGGTTTAAACAAAAACAGAGAATGCTGGAAAAACTCAGGAGGCCTGACAGCATCTGTGCAGAGGGAAACAAAGTTAACTTTTCGAGCCCGTATGACCCTTCTTCAGAGCCATAGGGACTCAAAACGTTAACTTTAACTTTCTCTCTCCGCAGATGCTGTCAGACCTGCTGAGTTTTTCCAGCATTCTCTGTTTCTGTTTCAGATTTCCAGCATCCACCATATTATGCTTTTATCTTAAGAAATGGCTTGATCCAGTTTGAGGAACTGAGCTGACAAATGGCAGATATCCTTTAATGTGAATTAATGCAACATCGTGAGATTGTGAAAGGATACCAAACCACAGCAATATAGAATAAATGAAAATGTTGTAAAGGACATGAGACGTTTTATGGCACAGTGGGTAGCATTCCTACGTCAGGGCCCAGAAGCTCCAGGTTAAGCCCCACTTCAGGACACGATGAGCATGCGTTCATGATGTGACCAAACATGTTGGTTGTAAATCCTTCCAGTACACCTGATGGCAGGCAGTACAGAGTGGGAGAGTTTCCTGGTTAGCCATACTATAGAAGGCAACAGCAAAACCACTGCAGTACTTAAGCCTAACCATGGACCAATCCAATGGAAGTCCATGGTCACTAATACCCTCTTACAGCATGATACAAGGAGGAGTAAAGGACACAGCACAGGAGAGAGATTGGTGGGGGAGGGGCGGAAACGGGTGCCCTAAATCGCTGAAACCATCAGTACAGTGTGCAAGTGATGTGAAGAGGAATCTTGGGCTGTCTGACCAGGGCAACAGGGCACAAATCTCAGGGATTGATTGGGTTTGTACAAAGCACAGGTCTGGCTCCACTTGGAGTATAGTGTTCACTCTTTTGTGGGAAAGATGTCCAGGGATTGAAGTTGCAACACAGAGTAACTGGGAATTTTGCTGGATAATTGGTGGGTTCGGAGTTACACCTTTCAAACAAGGAAAGGGAAGAAAATGGAGGAAGAAAATAAATACACCCAAGGTGAAAGTGTGGTTTATACACTGATATAAACAAGTTGAAAGTTTTCTTTGTTTTGTTAGGTTATAAGCATGCTCCCTGATTCTTTTCCTTCCTTCGCCTAAATTTTCCCCATTTTCTTCACTCTTTCCTCCCCCCCGACTCATTGGGTGATGGATCCACAAACATCAGTTGTCCTCTGGTGTATCATTCCCCTGCAAGCGTTAAAAGTGATTGTCAAAGACTCATTGACTGCTAATGAAAATACAGTCCCAGCCAAACCATGCCCCACTCAATATCCACACACAACCACATCCAACAGGATCACGGTATGTTAGGCGTTTGATAGATTCAGCAGCTGAATTCTTCTTGTCTAACCTGGGCACTCTTGATCAATTCTTAACTCTGCTACTGCTGCCTGGCTTATCAGCCTCAATATTCTCAATCTGGATGGCACAGAGAAGGTTCCACTTTCACCACTGATACAATGTTCCATTGTTCTAATGATCTTCTGTAGAATGCTAATGATTCTCCATGGCAATGCTTTGGCCAATCAATGTTGACCTGTCAACCAATCAGCACCCTTTTCTCTTGCAGTATAAATTATTGTAATTGTTTGAAATTTGGTATTCTTGCATTTGTCCCGATCAGTATAAGATGGAAAGCTTTGACAGCATGTCTCTCTTTTCAGTAATCGTCCTTTGGGTCAAAAGAAAAATCTCCTACATTCTCCCTTTGTTTTTGGTGATAATCTTACATTTCTGTGCTCCAGTTACTCACTTCCAGCCAGAGGAAGTGACTTTTCCTGAGGTACGTCTTGCGGCTTTGAGCATCTATTAGATGCCCTCTCAATTGTCCTTGTCCAAATGAAAAGAGCCCCAGGAGTAAATGTTCCTCCAGTGAGGACTTTAGTTGGCCAGCCAGCATAGTGAGCCCACCAGGCACCCGATAGTCCTGGGAGAAAGCCCACTTCATTCTAGGAGAGGGATCTGATTAGCACCCAGTCAGCTGACAGAAATTAAGTGCACCCAGGGATAGCTTGCAGGCTTTGGGCCCCTGCAATATCAGATGGTCCAGCTGAGCTCCAGTCTGGAATCAGGTTGGTGGGACAAAGGAAGCAGGCCTGTTTCTCCCAGCCCTACAATAATGCTGTCAAACTTAACTTTTAGATTCAGCTGAATCACCAACTGATACTGAGCAGAGTGCATAAAGTACACAATCAGCCTAGTAACATGTCTAAAATTTCTAAAATGGCAAATGTGGCTCATCATAAGACCGTGATTTACATATTAAAAAGGGCACATTCCAGTTGCCCTTTTAGGCCCTGGAAGATAGTAGCAGCCTCAGCAACAGCAAGATTGGGATGGTATCTTTCCCCACCATTTTCAAGGTGCTACTGTCCATTTCTGTCTGCTGGGAAACACTTATTTCTGCCACATCTCATCCCTCCAACACCCCTCCATCGCCCCCAGGCTCTAGTCTCTCTTCATATCTGAAACCTCTCACATCCTGTATGATTGGTGAAAGTATGTAATGAGGCCTCTTCCTATTCTTTTTAGTCATTCATTGTTACTGAACGCCACGGCAATGTAATCTGTTGGGACCCTAACCCGTACCAGAGCATTGGCTTCCATGAATATGGTGAGTTCTGTTTCTCTTAAGCAGAGAAGGAAGACTGAAGACAGACAATTCTTTGGTATAGTCTGCCAGGCAAGACCATAGAGTGAAAGACAGAAGCATTCCCAGAGAGGCACTTGAGGGGCCTGAGAACAGCCCACCCATCAAACCTGTCAGAAATGGTATACAGGCCAAGAAGCCCTAAACTGAGAAGGGAGATAATACCTTGAAACGAGAGATCCTTGCTCTCAACAGATGCAATCTTGTTTATAGTGCTGCCTTAGTTTCTCCAAATGTAATGGATCGACTTTATCCAGTCATTTTGTCAGGAAGCACTGTAAAACTAAAGGTGATAAGCTGTTCTATGTTTACGCTGTTTTGCAATGCTGCTTTGCATGATATCAAATTGCACCACAGAATGCAAATATATTTCTAAGGGGCTGGTCAGGCTTAACCATCCTGTCACCAACACGAAACCAGGGTGAGATATTGTACAACATTGTCTTAATCAGTAAATCTTCACATCCAATTTAGTACATGAGGGTGTGAAGAATGTCCAATAATAAGTCCTTGACATGAATTTTGCTGATCTGGTGGATAGCCTGACGTCAGCATGCACAGGCAGCCAATGGGACCTACCCCTCAATTTCACGGGTGACAGCCAATTAATTGGCTGCCGTTCTGTTCAGGGTGGCCACCACCCCTGAGAGCCGCTAGCCCAATAACAGGGCTCAGGAGCCTCAGCAACGGCACCAGGAACAGTGGCCACCACTGAGGCAGGCTGGAGACAAGCTGCATTCCGCAGGGAGGCCAAAGAAAATTTAGTAAAAAACATAAATTTGCTAGTGATGGACAAGAAGCCCCTCTGAGAAAACCGTTGGGGGCCACAGGGGCTGCCTTCCCAGTCTGTGGCTCCCTCTTTGCTTAAAAAAAAACCCATCTCACTCCCACCCCCGGGCTGTTGCTGGGAGGCCGCCTCCATTTTGCTGCGGTGGGGTGTTCGATTCACCTTCAGCAAAATGCTGACAGCCTGGTTAAAATGGCCTTTGCATATTTAAATTGGCGGCCCACCATCTTGTGATGGCCAGTCTGTCCAACCCCCATTCCTGCAATCATTGAAATTCCCTGATGGTGGGACATGGTGAGGGGGGAGCCGATGTGACAGGGCATTTTACCCGTGATTTTACCAGCCTTGTTCCAGCCTTGTGCCTTGTTCCCGCCTTCTTGGGCCCGGTAAAATACTGCCTGAGGAAAATCTTGCATTTATAAAACACCTTATCGTGGCCCTCTGAAACATTGGAGTGCTTTGTGTAAAATGAATTATGTTGGCAAATGTGGCAGCTATTTTCACAGGGCAAGGCATAAAGATGGCTACATTGTCAACCCGATTAGATCTAATCAACAACGTGGACTTTGTGTCTGTCTGGCCTAGTTACTAATTAAATGTTACAAAATGCAGATATTTGTCAACAATGATCCACCTTAAACCAATTTATATTTCTCCCTTCTTCTAACTATGCTTCAGTTCTGCCGAAGGGCCATGAAGGCTCGAAACGTTAACTGATTTCTTCTCCGCCGATGCTGCCAGACCTGCTGAGTTTTTCCAGGTAATTCTGTTTTTGTTTTGGATTTCCAGCATCCGCAGTAGCTTTTAGCTTTTTGTTTTTATAATGATTCATTCTGTCTCACTAATTGTAGCAGATTACAGCTGCCTCTCTGCTGCCCTCTCTGTTGGGGATGTGTAAATAAAGTTAGCTCACCAATGGCACCTGCAGTCTGAGGGGTTTGAAAGGCTGCCTTGTGTGCACGTCATGTTCACATACAGCTCAGCATGGTGCATGATTGAATGAAAAAAATGCACTGAAGGCATATTTGGGGACATTGGGACAATTCAACCCTGACAAAGATGACTGGTGTAATTACACACAAAGTTTTCACATTGGGCTGAAAGCGAATGAAAAGGGGGTGTGGATAATGGGCGGAATCATCCCAGATTTGCACAAAGTGCGGTAGTGGGTGGATGAAAGGAGGTTTTACCCGCAATGGCGGGTTTTCGTACCGTAACATCCCATTCCCGGTGCCTCATTAATAATGCATTCCCTGGAAACATGCCGGGTCGCTGGTGGGGCGGCCTCTGATTCACCCGCCCTGCAATCACCTCAGGCCTTCAGTGATCCGAGCATCATATTTAAAAGGAAAGTCATGGCTGCCAAGTGGAGGAAACATGCTGCCCCCAAATTTAATGATTCCTCCCTTGGGTGCCTACTGCACACTATGGAGGTCCACCCTGAAGTCCTCTACCCTGGCTCAGGGCGAAGACCAGCAAGCAAGGTCACCAATCCAGCATGGGAGGTGGTGGCAGCAGTGGTCAGCACCAACATGCTGCAAAAGAGGACAGCCACCCAGTGCCGAGACAGGATGAATGATCTCCTCTGTTCCACCAGAGTAAGTCACTCTTCTCATCACTCTCAACTCACACACTCACAAACCCATCACACATCCACAGGGATCTCTCTCACTGCCAGTTCAAGGGACATCACCATTCACTCTGTTACAAACACCTTTACCTGCCCTGTGGATCGTGTCCTCATCCTGTCCATGGCACCACTCACCACCCACACATTCCAGGCATCCTTATCACCCAGCCTGGCAGGAATCCTGTTTACACTCTCTCCATCTGTACACATGCAGGACAAGCTGGCACACAACAAAAGGGAGAGATCACAGACTGGTGGAGGAATGTGTGACGTCAAGGTCCTCATAGGCTTTGAAAATAGAGTCATCCAGCTGACCGGTGACAATCTGGACCATTCCTGTGTTGATGGTGAGGTTGGTGGTGCTCTATGAAGTGAGGGTCCAGCAGTACAACATACATCAGACAACCATGCTGTGAGTTCCCCTGTTCTGCAGTCCCCTGCTATGCACTAATTATCTCCCCTTGCTTTCGTGGGCACATCTCGGAAGCAGCTAAGGGGGTCCACGAGCCAAGTCTTCGACTCAAGCCCCAAAGACACCTCGAAAGAAGAATCTGATGTCACCTTAATTGAAGGCCTATCACAGCGCTCACCCACACCCTCCATCAGCTCAGGGACACACACCTCAGTGGGACCTTGTTCTAGAGTAGCCTTGGGGTCACAATCTGATGAGCACATCGCACTGTCTGATCTACAGGAGGCAGCAGCAGGGACTTTCCAGGTCCCTGGCACTCGGAGGGCTGCTGGAGGCCAGAAATCTGCTGATTCTGAGTCAGATGAGAAGTCTCTGGACTCAGCTGCAAAGGTGAGCCTGGGAACATCAGGAAGGGATGTCTGCTGCACTCCTCAGATTACTGGGCACGATGGAGGAGTCCGTCCGCCTCCAGATTGAGGTGATAGCACCGGCATACCAATGCACCGAGGTCAACGCTGGTAGGATGGCAGCCGCCATTGGAGACCTTGGTGCAAGATGTTGGTCCTGCACTGCTGCCCTGGTTAAACTCAATCACTGGTGCTATAGTTGGCCTCCAACAGTGTCAATGTGAGAGGGGTGTGGATCTCACTCCAACTCCCTCTTCTCCCCAAGAAGTCAGCCAGGGGCCCTTGGGCACCCGTAGGGAGGTGGGTCATTAGGTGCACACCCAGTGGCCACCCACTCAGGTGACTCCAGGAGTGCCCAACCCATCTGAATCTCCCCTTCTTGTGACCACAGCAGCTTCAGCTCCAAAGGCCAAGGAGGATGCCACTGTCATCCAGCAGGACCCCGAAAGCAGGCCAGGGCCTGCCAGGTCTCAGCCCTCCAGAGGATGCCTGTCAAGGTCATCTCAGACAACCAGCAGTCAGCAGGCTGCCTACGCTTCCACTGTGGATGTCGGGGGGGCATCAAGACGCAACAGCAGGGTTAGGAAAGTTAAGAAGATGTAGTTGTACAGCCTGCACGTGGTTGTTAATCACTTGTACATACTGTTCACTATTGTAAATAAACTCCCAAGAATATCTCCTTGCCCATGGCTCCTTGTTATGATGAACAGTGTTTGTGCCACTCAGATGTGAAACCCTGGTTCCTGCACAAGATAAAGGCAGGTGTCTCGGTCCAGGGCCTCTCCCCTGTGCAGTGTGTAACCTTCAGACCAAAATGATGGTCTGGCTTTACACTCACTGGACACATTACTGATGCCTGCACCCCGATAGTGCTGTCATTGCTGCCAGAATGTAATGGGCAGGTGTCACAGAGTTCCGTCATTCTCACTTAAGGTGGGGCTGGCCCCCATCTTGTCAGCCTCCTTGACTGGTGAGGCTGTGCCCCTGAATGGGTCAGGTGCTGAATGCTGACAAAGGATCTTTTAAAACAAAGGTGCTTTTAAAGTTTCATGGCTGCATCTCCATGATATGACCCTGATCACAGAGCGCAAGTGAGCTGCCCTCAGCCAGACAGCGGTCAGACATTCTCAGAGACTATGTGAAGATCTATGGGTGTCCTCACTGCATGTCATCATCATCCTCCTGGAATCTAGTGACTATTAGGGCCTTCGCTGCATCTCCATGAAATGAGCCTGAGCACTGAGGGTATGTGCACTGCCATCAGCCACACAGGAGTCAAATGTTCACAGGTGCAAGGTGAGGATGACAGGACTGTCCTCACTGCATCTCATCATCACCCTCCATGAGTCTTGCAGCTATGAGGGCCTCCCGAATACATCTGCCTAGTCTGGCCAGAGCGATGGCCTCATCGCCGGTATCCTCGCCTTCGAGGACCTCATCACCATCATTGCCTTCAACATCCTCCTTATCGGAGGAGACGTGCAGCTCTTCAATTTCCTCCTTAGCCTGGTCCCCCCCCCTTTGCAGTGCCAAATGGAGCATGCAGCAAACAACAATGATGTGCGACACCCTCTGGGGACTGTAGTGCCGTGCTTCACTGGATCTGTCGAGGCACCGGAACCACATTTTCAAAATGCCTGTCGTTTACTCCAACTGAGTCAGGTTCACATCATGAGCCTCATTATACAGTCGCTCTGCTGCAGTCTGAGGGCACCGTATGGGCGTCATCAGCCTCTCCTCTGGGGGTAGCCTTTATCCCCGAGGAGCCAACCCCACAGCCTCTGTGGAGCCTGGAAGATGTCAGGAATCTGAGCTAAGGATGTAGGAGCCGTGGACATTCCCTGGGAATTGTGCGCACATCTGTAGGATGCCTTTGTGGTGGTCACACACCAGCTGAACATTCAGCAAGTGGAAGCCCTTGTGGTTGACATAGTTAACTGCTTGTTGCCACGGAGACCTAAGGGCCACGTGAATGCAGTCAATAGTACCCTGCACCTGTGGGAATCCAGAGATCTACGCAAATCCCAGCACTCTTGCTTCCTAAAACACACATTAATTTGCAGTTTGCACCCGGGGGGGTGAAAGGTTCTGGAGCGTATGGTGGCACTTGCACGCTTTTGCTTTGCTTGAGTGGACAGAAAAGCTTCAGAGGCCCAACTCCAAACATGTCAATGGAGCTGCAGCTGAACGGTCCCAGCTGCAGAAGAATGCTCACTTTTGACAAGCTTTTCCAAGTGCGTGGCCACTTCTGTCTCACCCCCCCACTCCCACCACCCAGCATGTGCTTGAGTATTTCCTTCAGTCTGTCTGTGCTGCCTTGCCCCCCCCTCCCCCCCACCCCCCATGCCCCCCAAACCAGTATATGCTTGTGTTCTTCCTTCAGTCTGTGCTGCCTAGCCCCCACACCACCCCGGCCTGACCCACACTGGAGTCCTTGCCCTGGCACTGCACTGAAAGGGGGCAACCAGGAAAAAGAGACTTGCCTGTGCCGCATACTTTGGAGAGGCAGCTGTGAAACTTTAAATGCACCTGATCCTTTGTCCACCTTCAGCACCTGACCCCTTCAGGAGCACAGCATCACTGGTCACAGATGCTGAAGAGATGGGGGCCAGCCCCACCTCAAAGGTAATGAGAGCAGCCAGAGAGAATGACACCTGCCCATGACATTCTGGCAGCAATGATAAACACACTCAAGGTGCAGGAGTCAGTAATGTGTCCAATGAGTGTGAAGCCGGACCATCACTTTGGTCTGAAGGTTACACACTGCACAGGGCAGAGATCCTGGACTGAGACACCTGCCTTTATCTTGTGCAGGAACCAAGGTTTCACATCTGAGTGACATGAACACTGCTTATCATAATAAGGAGCCATAGGCAAGGAGACATTCTTGAGAGTTTATTGGCAATAGTGGACATTATGTACAAGTGATTAACACCCATGCCCAGGCTGTGCAACTACGTTTTCTTAAACTTCCTAACCCTGCCATTGCATCTTGGTCCACCAGCACCATCGAGGCCTTCCGTGCTCATGGGCACCGCGGGGACTGGGATGCTTTATTGACCCCTTTACTCACATTTTGATTTGATGTTGGTATGTTTCCTTTGCATTTTGTCTTTTGTTTTTGCAGTTTCCCTTTAAGGGGCTGCCTTTAACTTTGTCCCTGATTTTGTTAATTTAGTTTAATTGTTTTGACTCAAAACAGTTACATCTTCTTATTTGCAGATTCCCAAGATGCCTGCGTCTTTTGTGGCCTTGTGGAGTCCATGGACCATGTCTATGTATAGGGTGTTGTAGGCTGCACTCTCTTTTCAGTTATTTAAAAAACCTTTTACTACTGTTTTGTTTGCACTTCAATCACACACTCCTGTTCTACGGGTATCCGGTGTGGAGGGGGGGCTGGGAGGGAGGAGGGCCTCTTCGTGAACCTGCTCCTGGAGCTGGCCATGTTGGCCATTAACAGGTCCAGGCAGTGGGCGATCGAGGGGCTCGTCCGACGCGACTGTCTGTCCCTTTTCCACGGTTATGTTGGTGGCCGGGTGTCCCTGGAAAGGGAGCACGCGGTGTCTGCCGGCACTGTCAAGGCCATCCATTCTCAGTGGGCACCGCGGGGACTGGGGTGTTTTATTGACCCCTTTAATCACATTTTGGTTTAATGTTTGCAAGTTTCCTTTAAATTTTGTCTTTGTTTTTGCAGTTTCCCTTTAAGGGGCTGCCTTTTACTTTGTCCCTGATTTTGTTAATTTAGTTTACTTGGTTGACTCAAAAGAGTTACATCTTCTTATTCATGGGCTCCCAAGATGCCTGCGTCTTTTGTGGCCTTGTGGAGTCCGTGGACCACGTGTATTTTGGTTGTTGTGGGCTGCACCCCCTTTTTAGTTTCTTGAAAAACCTTATACAGTGTTTTGGTTGCACTTCAGTCCCGCGCTCTTGATCTATGGGCACCCGGTGCGGAGGGGGGCAGGGAGGGAGGAGGGCCTCTTCGTGAACCTGCTCCTGCCACTGGCCAAGTTGGCCATTAACAGGTCCAGGCAGCGGGCAATAGAGGGGGTCGTCCAATCCGACTTTCTGCCCCTCTTCCGTGGCTATATTCATAGCCAGGTGTCCCTGGAGAGGGAGTACTCAGGAGCACGCGGTGTCTGCTGGCACCATCGAGGCCTTCTGTGCTCGGTGGGCACCATGGGGACTGGGGTGTTTTATCAACCTCTTTAATCACATTTTGATTTGATGTTGGTAAGTTTCCTTTGCCTTTAGTCTTTTGTTTTTGTAGTTTCCCTTTAAGGAGCTGCCTTTTACTTTGTCCCTTGATTTATTCATTTAGTTAATGTGTTTTGTAACAAAAAGAGTTACATCTTCTTAACCTTCCTAACCCTGCCGCTGCGTCTTGGTGCTCCCCCAGCATCCATAGTGGAGGCAGAGGCAGCCTGCTGGCTGCTATGCCCTGTCTGTGATGACCTTGATGGATGTCCTCTGGAGGGCCTAGACCTGGAGGCCCCAAGCCTGCTTTCAGGGTCCTGATGTGTGGCAGTCATACCCTCCTCAGCCTGGGGAGCTGGATCTGCTGGGGTCACAGAAGGAGAGGATTCGAATGGGCTAGACACTCCCGGAGTCACCTGGTGGATGGCCCTGGGGTGTGCATCTGCTGATCATCCTCCCTGCAGGTGCCTGGGGGCCTCTGGCTCGCCCCTTGAGAAGAAGGGGAAGCTGCAGTGAGATCGAGCTGCCCTGCAGCCCTTTCGCCTTGACAATTTTGGAGGCTAACTTTAGCTTTAGTGATGGAGTTTAGCCCGCGTAGCAGTGCAAGACCAATGTCCTGGACCAAGGTCTCCATGGCGGCTGCCATCCTACCAGTGTCGACCTCAGTGAGTTGATATGCTGGCACTATCAGCTCAGACTGAAAGCAGACAAACTCCTCCATTGTGCCTTGCAATCTGAGGAGTGCAATGGACATCCCTTCCTGATGTTCCCAAGCTTGCCTTTGCAGCTCCAGCAACTGAGGTCTGACTAAGTCCAGAGGCTTCTCATCTGACTCAGATTCAGCAGATTTCTGGCCTCCAGCAGTCCCCCGAGTACCAGAAACCTGGGAAGTCCCTGCCTCCGCCTGTTGTGGAACAGGCAGTGCAACGCGCTCACCAGGATGTGACACTGAGGTTACCCTCGAATTAGGTCCCACTGAGTGTGTGTCTCTGTGCTGGTGGAGGGTGTGGGTGAGCGCTGTGATGGGACTTCAATTAGCTTGTCATCAGATTCTTCTCCTGAGGTGTCTTCAGGTCTTGAGTTGATGACCTGGCTCATGGACCCCCTCGGCTGCTTCCAGCGAAAGCAAGGAGAGATAATTAGTGCATGGCAGGGGACTGCGGAACAGGGGAACTCGCTCACAACATGGTTGTCTGATGGATGTTGCACTGCTGGGTCCTCACTTGGTTGAGCACCACTAACCTCGCCATCAGAACAGGAACAGTCCAGATCGTCGTGGGCCAGCTGGACGACTCTATTCTCAAAGGCTGTGAGGACGTTGATGTCAGGTATTCCTCCACCAGTCTGCGACCTCCCCACTTTGTTCTGTGCCAGCTTGTCCTGCATGTATACAAATGGACAGAGTGTAAGCAGGATCCCTGCCAGGCCAGGTGAGAAGGATGGGTGGGTGGTGAGTGGTGCCATGGACAGGATGAGGGCACAATTGGCAGGGCAGATGAAGTGTATGTGAGAGTGTTGTCACGTAACTATAATAAGTTTCATAACGTTATTGTGGTTTATTGTAAGGTAGGTTTTTGGTGTGAGTGTAGACGGTTCTGTCTGTGTGATTTAATTAAATTAGTGTCAGATAGATTGCAAGCTTAAACTTTTCAAAAGAAGCTAGGGGTAAAAGGCATTTGAAATGCTAATGAGGACAGCATGGAGGGTGTGAAGGAAATCTGCATTTTTAGATAAGCGAAGGAGTTGTTTGGGTTTCAAACGGATGATAGAGTGTTTACAATTAACAAGATGAGCACGGCCAAGCAGTGTGTTTATTTTTTCCAAAGATACTGACTATGTTGGCAACATGAACGTTTTTTATAGTAAGGGAAAAGTACATTTCCAAAGACACATATAACAATGGAATTTACAGATTAAAGAGAAGAGAAATATATATAAAGAAGGAAGGAAGGAAGGAAGGTGACGTTGTGGGGCCACATAAGAGGAGTGTGTTAAACAGCCTTGGAGAAGCCTCCAGCCACAGGCCAGAATATTTCGCTCGTCGGGCAGGCGAGCAACCGATTCGCTCGAGCGTAAAGTGACGCGCAATGATGTCAGGCGAGCGTCCCGACGTCATTGCGCACTCGCATGACATTTCAGTGGCCGGGTGCGCACGAGAGTTGGCAGTATGCCCGCCAACAATTAAAAGGCCTATTAAGGCCATTAAAGTAATAATTAAGTTCAATTTTTCGCTGCCCGTCCAACCTTACGGTTGGCAGACAGGCGAAAAGGCCAAGCGTCCTTTGGATTTTTTAGGAAGCCTCATCCACGGGCAGGATGAAGTTTCCACCAACAATAAAAATTAAATAAAAATGTTTAAATTTCATTCATAACATGGCCCTGCTCATGTGACAGAGTGTCTCCATTTTTTAGCAGTTGTGGCTTTAGTGCTGCATGTTCTATTGTCACTTTGCCAAAATGGGGACAAATATGTGGTATGTCCAAAGCAGGCAGGTGTACTTGTGCCTGTTAACTCATGATAATAATGGAATTTAAAAATTTTCTCCAGTGGAATATTCTTTGCTGCTTTTTGAGTGATTGTTATTTCCAGCCTGAAAGGAAGTTAAATGGAGTTAGTGCCAAACCTAATCCACAGCACTTCAGTTCTTAAACTCTATGTAAATTATGAAATCAGGACAAGGCAGGGGATGCACCAGATGAACCAGCTGGGCCAACATATCTGAAATCGGTTTTGTACGCCAAACTGTCTCTTTGGAAACTTTTAGAACAGATTGTGACATTGAAAGTTGTCTGCAGCATATCCTAAACTTTGCTTCTGTCTCATTTTTGTTTTTAAAAGTTCTTTCACTTCAACATTGATACCCGAACAAATTATTGTACATTGTGAAATAGGATACATTGTGAAACAGGCCCCAGGTAACAAAGTGTGATTGTACAGGTAGAACATTCATACAATATTACCACAAATACATTCATTATATTCCAGTAAAATCTTCAGAATTAAACCCTTTTTTTGTTCTTGTGAAGAAAGGAAAGAATGAACTTCTTTTTATATAGCACCTTTCACAACCTCAAGCTGTCCTAAAGTGTTTTACACTAAACTAAATTACTTTGAAGAATAGTCACTGTTTGTAGTAATTGAAGGTATAGCCTCTCCCACTGCCTATTAGGGGTCCACATGATTGTTCTTGGAGGTTCCGACTAATGAGCCCTAAGCACGGGTAATCCAGTGGGTGGGGCTTTCTCGTCGAGGACCTAGTTCAAGCATGTAGCATCTGAAAAGCTCTCTGTAATGGAATTATCTGCCTCTAGTAGAAACCTGTCCAGTACATCAAGTCATTACAATGTTGTAATGTAGGGAAATGCAGCAAGCAAACTCTTACAAAATGCAATGAGATAAATGATCAATTAAATTCTTTATGATGCTGTTGGCTGAGGGTTAAATATGGGCCTGTAAACAAGAAGAACTCCCTGGCTCTTCTTTGTAAAGTGCCAGGGATCATTTACATTCACCTGAGGGGGCAGACAAGGCCTTGGTTGAGCATCTCATCTGCAGGACTCCCTTATCATTGCAGTGGAAGGCGAGATAGTATGCTCGAGTGCCTGGAGTGAATCGTGAACCCATGACTTTCGAACTCAGAGACACATGTGCTAAATCAATGCTGAAAGTTAATACTCACATTAGCCCATCCTGTCCATGTATACCTACTAATGGGAGTTAGTCTATTTTTATTCATTCATGATGTGATGCTGCTGCCAAGGCCAGTATTTATTGCCCATCCATAATTGCCCTTCAGAAGGTGGTGGTGAGCAAGTCTGCATGGCTTATCATTTTTCGAAGCAGCTTTAATACAACTGAGTGGCTTGCTAGGCCATTTCAAAGGGCATTTAAGTGTCAACCACATTGCTGTGAGTCTGGAGTCACATATTGACCAGACCGGGAAAGGACACCAGATTTCCTTCCCCAAAGGATGTTAAACTTTTGATTGCCAGATGGTGAAGTAGGAAACCAAGCACCAATCTTTTACTTAATACTAAATTTATTTACAGAATATCTGCCTCCTCCCTAACCAACAGCAGGGACTGAATCTGCTGAGAAACGGTAATCACAGTCGGAGTGCCATTCCACTCCTACTTTCCTGCATGCCAGAGCTCCACATTTCTGGCCAGGGCTTCTGATCCTGATATCTCCAGAAATGCGGGGTATACCTTCAATCAAACTGCTTCCTCACAACGCTGGATCATCAGGGGAAGACAAGCCACATCTCCTTTATACCACACTATCTGCTGTAATCTAGTAAGCGTTCACTAACACACCAAAAAGCTGGGACATTTAAATAACTTTTCAGTGTGTTAGTGCATGAGTGTTTGAGTGAATGAGTGAGTGAATGGGTGATTGTGTAGGTGGGTAAGTGGATAGGGTGGGTGAGGTAACTGGGTAAGGAGGTAGGGTGGCAGGTGGGTAGGGTGGCAGGTGGGTGATGTTTTAGGGTGGCAGGTAGGTGGGATGATAGGTGGGTGGGGTTGTAGGTGGGTGGGGTTGTAGGGTGGTAGTTGGGTAGGGTGGCAGGTGGGTGGGGTGGTAGGTGGGTGGGGTTGTAGGGTGGTAGTTGGGTAGGGTGGCAGGTAGGTGGAGCAGTAGGGGAAGTCAGGTGGTGAGGTTGGTTCAGGTCAGGAGTATTCGCAGAATCGGGAGGGTGGTCACAGGGTTGGTGGGGGGGGGTGGGTAGTCAGGGAGGGTTGGTGTGAATGACTTGGGGGGGGCAGTTACCTAGTTACCCAAGAGTTAGGCTAGGATTTTTCTGTTCAGCATTTCCTGAGTAACTATTCAGTTAATTTATTACTAAATTGGAACTGCCCAAAGCTTCCGACTCTAACTCAGATTTGGAGACTTTTTCAGAGGGTCTTGGGGAGTGGGGCAATTGTCCATTGGATGTTCAAACTTCATGGGCAATTCCCACGGAGTCACTGTGTTACATTTGAGGGGTCCCGTACTGTATCTTGGGGGATACATCCAGTCTCTGACGAGAAGACCTGGGAAGACCGGAAGACATGGACCTCAATGTCCCAGCAGCCTTTCTTTATACTTTTTGAGAAATATTTGTGATACCTATGGAAAATAAATGATCAACTGCTTTGAAAGGGGCACTTTTACATTATCCTAACAAAAATAACAACTTTATTAAAATGACATTTCCATGGGGAATGATCTACTCCAGCAAGTCTCTTTTTATCTGTGTTCAATATATTTAATCAATCAATGCCCTCCACCTGTCTACCCTTTGTTGTAATATGCCTTTAAGGGATAACAGCGTGCCATCACTTGAAGGGAAGTGTGTCATGTCACCCAGCCTCAGTCTCACTTTTACCTGTAAGCAGAACACAGTAGGCACAGCCCTGCTGCTGACGTCTTCAAGCTTTACACCCATGTATATCTGTTCTCATGTGCCTAATGTTAACAAATGAACCCACAGTGTGCTTACCCAATCCCTTACATGTGTTTAGTGCCTTTATATCACTATAACAACACAACATAGTGCTCAGCGGTTGTCAAACAGCATGGCAGCAAGATTAAGTACAGGTACAACATGGTGAACAGCCTTAGGTCGTGTTACATGGCATGAGACAACCCTCGACGTTTTGGTCAGTCTGCAACAGGTTCATAGCATCAGAGAGTGTTGAAATCGCAACGTGGTGACTGCACAAAAAAGCTTTGAAGACACAGTGCAAAGATAGTGCTCAAGTAAAGAGCTGGTAAGCAGATGGTTCCCTTGTGGTGAGATTGCTGTGCATAGCTGGTCAGTTCAGTGAGTGGGACAGTGCATTGAGAGGACCAGCACCGAGTTAGCTCAGTCGGGAAAGGCAAGTGACCAGGGTGTGTGCTGGATCAATTGTGAGCAAGGCAGAATCAAGCAAAAAGAAAACATATCATAAAAATCGGGCCAGAGAAGGTTGCGATTATACTGGGTGGCTTCGGGAGTTGTTGAACAATAAACTGAACAAAACAAGGAGGAAGTTCAAAGGGATATTGTCAAAATGCCCATAAAATTCCCCAGTTTGAATTAGGCTGACCTACTATCTGAATTCAAAATGTTTAAACAGTGTACAGAACTATGGTTTCTTCATTCAGAGGTGTCTGATCCAGACAAGCAAGCCATCAAAGTTTACCTAGCAGTTGGGAATGAAGGTCTACACAGGCTGAACATGTCAGGATTAACAGAAGAAGACTTAAAGGATCCCCAAAAGATATGGGGCAGAATTTTACGCACGGGCCCGACCCGATCAGGAGTAAAATAGTGCGCGATGATGTTGGGCGAGCATCCCGACATCATCGTGCACTCGCGCAATATTTTGGTCAGCAGGCGCGTGCAAGAGTCGACAGTGTGCCCACTGACAATTAAGAGGCCTATTAAGGCCATTAATCAATTAATTTAATACTATTTTACGCTGCCTGTCCAACCTTATGGACGAATAGGCCAGGTGGCCTTTGCATTTTTGAGAAAACCTCAACAACTGAGGGGAATGAGGTTTCCAACAGTGATTAAAAAAAAATAAAAATTTTGAAACATCATGCCCCTGTTCATGTGACTGAGTCGCATGTGGGCACATGTTTCCCTTACTTGTAAAATCTTCATTTTCATTTTAAAATTCTTCAGCTCCCTGAGGCAGCTCTGTACCTTTAGCTTTCAGTGTGCGCTCCCCCACGCATGCGCAGACTTCAGCACTCTTGCTCCTCCTGGCCCCCACCCCAGCAGTGCTGAAGCTCTCAGTATGCGTTTCACATTGGCTGGCCTTTAACTGGCCAGCCAGCGTGAAATAGTGGTCGGAGCCCATTTTGCGGCCATCCCCGGGCCCACCTGCCCGACGAAGGGAAAACTCTGCCCATAGGCTACATTGGAAGACCGGTTCAGAATCAGGTTAAATTTCTGTATTCATTGACTAGAGCTCATGTCATTTTGACAACAGCCTCCAGAATCCATAAACCACCTCATCAGCAGATGCAGAGAAAAGGGTACACACTGTGATTTTTCAGATGTAGAGCTAGCAAACAGTATTGTTGATCTGGTGATCACATCCACTCCCATTGAAGCAATCCAGCACGATCTGCTAGACAAGCCCAAAATGTATAACGTCAAAGAGCTACTCAGGGATGGACATAAGTATGAAATGATCCTCACTGGTCAACGAAGCTCACAGGTCCTAAGCATAACCCCAATTGTTGATGCATTCCCTAGAACACATAAACCTAGCAAGACATGTGGAGATTGTGGCCTTCTGCATACCCAGCTTTCCATCAATTCTGCAAAGCATGTGGTAGAAAGGGCCATTGGCAATGGCAGTGTACTAGGGCAAAGGCTGATGAGACTACAAACAGCTGTGCACTCATCCAAACAGACCATACACAATGAGCACCCTCAAGCAATAAGAATGACCATCTGGTATCCTGTCAGAAACATATAAATGAGGCCACTGACAAACCAAAACATGAGAATGATATGCATGATGAGACGAAGAGTGGGGAACACATGTTACATGCCGTCAATCTCGTGTAAAACATTGATGCCATCACTCACTCACACATGGGCATAGATTGGACAAGCAGACTTGCAAGATAGACAGTCCATTGGCTGGGTATGAACAATGACACTGAACTCATCAAGAAGTGTGAGGCATGTCAAGAGCATATGCCAAGTCAGCACAAAGAACCACTGATTCCAGATGAAGTTCCTACCCATCCTTATGGATAATGGTCCACAATTTATTGGTAAGCCATTTCAGGACATGTGTGAGATGTGGAATATTGATCACATTACTTCTTCTGCTCATCACCCTAGATCTAACAGCCTAGCTGAGTGAATGATTCCCATAGTTAAACCCCAATTCTCAAATGTAGACCGACCAAGTAAGATCTACACATTGTCATGTTACATCTAAGAGTGAAACCTTTAAGTGCAACTATTCCATCAACCACAGAGTTCATGTTTGGTAGACCAGTGCGTACCAATTTACTTACTCTTATCCATTCTACTCTCTCAGAAAATAGAGAGCAACTTCTAAAACTGCAAGAGAAGATGACCAACGTGCACAATAACAATGCGGGTACAGAATTGCCAAGTTTACAGTTGGAAGAATAAGTTAGCATCCAGGATTCCATTGATGATACAGCCAAGACGACAAGGATTTGTTCGGAACCATGTCCTAAGAAGTCATTACACACAAAGGCGTAATGGTGAGGCGTAACCAAGGACAAATCAGATCCATTCCAGCTCCTCAACAACCACACGGTCCTATTGCATCTAGTACAAGTTCCCAAACGCAACCGGAAACAACATCCAAGAATGACAATCCCACAGATCACTGTGAACAATTAAAGAAATCTCCAGACAAGGTTACGATTACAAGATCTGGGTCTACAGAACATTACCTCTATGCTTTAGAGATTCATAGATTAATACACTTATGTAATGGTAACTAAACACAAAAATGTATTATAAATAGTTATACTTATTTGGAAGGGGGGATAGTATCTTTAAAAAGAAAGGGGGATGTTGAGATATACCTTTAAAGGATAGCAGCATGTCATCACTAGAAGGGAAGTGTGCCACGTGATCCAGCCTCAGTTTCACTTTTGTCTGTAAGCAGAACATAATAGGCACAGCCCTGCTGCTGATGTCTTCAAGCTTTATACCCAAGCATATCTATTCTACTGTGCCAGATTGTAATAAATTAACCCACAACATCTTTACCCATCCATTATGAGTGATTGGTGCCTTTATACCATTATAAAAACACGACCTCCTTAACCTTAATAATACAATTAATGTACTATTCACAAAGGACATTAGTAGAGTTTTTACAACAATGCAGTAGTTTCTTAGTCACCATTACTAATATGAGCTTTTTATTCCAGGCTTATTTAATTAACTGAGTTTAAATCCACAACTACCATTGTGAGACTTGAACTCACATTTCCAGATTATTAATCCAAGCCTCTGTATTAATGTCCTAGTAACATAACCACTATGCTGCAATAACCACTGATTTTGAAAAAAATAGAGCATACCAAATTTTGGGGGTTAATGACAACTGTTGGCCCTCAATATCACCAATTACTTAATCGGAGAACGACTGCAGAATCCTGAGGTGCAGGGGGATCTAGGTCATTCTCATGCATGAGTCACAAAAGGTTAGTAGGCAGGTACAGCAAGTAATCAAGAAGGCTGATGGAATGCTATCCTTTATTACGAGAGGGATTGAACATAAAAGTAAGGATGTTATGCTTCAGTTATACAGGGCATTGGTGAGACTGCACTTCGAATACTGTGTGCAGTTTTGCTTTCCTTATTTAAGGAAGGATGTAAATGCATTGGAGGCAATTCAGAGGAGGTTTACTTGATATATTCCTGGAATGAGTGGGTTGTCTTATGAGGAAAGGTTGGACAGGCTGGGCTTGTTTCCACCGGAGTTTAGAAGAACGAGGGGTGACTTGATTGAAGTATACAAGATCCTGAATGGTCTTGATAAGGTGGATGTGGAAATGATGTATACTCTTGTGGGTGAGTCCAGAACTAGGGGGCATTGTTTTAAAATTAGGGGTCGCCCTTACAGGGCAGAGATGAGGAGATTTCTCTCAGAGGGCTGTGCGACTTTGGAGCCCTCTGCTTCAGAAGGCGGTGGAGGGGGAGTCACTGAATATTGCTAAGGCAGAGGTAGATAGATTCTTGTTAGGCAAGGGAATCAAAGATTATCAGGGATAGATGGGAATGTGGAGCTCGAAACATAAGTAGATCAGCCATTATCTTATTGAATAGCGGAACAAGCTTGAGAGGCTGAATAGCTGACTTCTGCTCCTATTTCGTATGTTTGTATGTTTAACCAGCATCTCAGTTCATCTACTCCTTTTTAAAAAAAATCATTCACATTCTCAAGGGCAATTAGGGATAGGCAATTAATGTTGGCCTAGCCAGCAACACCCACATCCCGTAAATGAACTTAAAAAAAGATTCAATTGACCGCTTCCGTAGATAGAATTACAGAATATATTGTTTAGAATTACATTTAATAAACAGCATAGAAACAGACAATTCAATCAGTCTATGCTGGAATTTATCCTCCACTCATGCCTCCACCTATCCATCCTTATGTAACTCTGTCAGCATAACCCACAAACTCCTTCTTCCTATCTAGCTTTCCTTTAAATGTATCTATGCTATTCACCTCAACTGCTCCTAGTGGTAGCAAGTTCTACATTCTCACCACTCTTTGGGCTGAATTTTCCATGCCTGCTAGCAGCGGGCATGATAGGTGGCAGGCACGGACAATATGGCACATGCCGGTTCATAACGGCGGAAAGGCAGGTCGCGATTGTCCACTCAGCCCACCGACACTGGGCCACGTTTCCCACCAACGGTCAGTGGGGAGCTCATTGTAATACATCAGTATCTCATTAAAAGGCCATCCCACCAGGCTCTGGAGCTCCGCCAGATCGTCCGTCCACATCGGCGGGAAAGCACATCGACGTGCTTCACAACAGCACACAGGCAACGTACACTTGGCAGCCTTCACTTTGGGAGTGCTGAGGTGAGTGAACAGTATCGTTTTCCATAGCTCGCCAGGGTCACTTGTTTCTATTCATACTTCAGGGGCACCGGGGGCCGGGGTCAAGTGCCGCCCAGGCCTGAAGGTGACTGTAGTCAGGGGGGGTGGGGGGTTTGGGGGGGCGGGGGGTGGGAGGGGGGGGAGGTGGTGGGTAGGTGTGGGGCGGGGAGGTGTGGGTAGGGGTGGGTAGGGGAAGTGGGTGTCCGGGGCAACTGCTGTCCTGATGTTGGATCCAGCATACAAGCTATCGAGGTCAGCGGCAGGATAGGTAAGGGAAGTGGCCATGAAGTAGGGACACCTGTATAAACTGACCATCCCTCGGCAACTGAGGCGGATCAGGTGCAGCCACAGTGATATGACTGGGGTCAGGCTCCTAGCCTGCCTGCTCATGCAAGCAGTGCAGAGGCACTAATGTGCCACCAAGCACCCCAGACCTTACGCTCCACCACACGGACACAGTCTGCAAGTCTGTAACCACTTTATTGGACCGCGCAGCAGTTGGACTGCACAAGTTGTACAATCTCCTCGCCAAAGCTGGCCATGTAGCCGTCACTGCTGGAGGCGCTCACAGCCCCTCAGCATCCTGGTTTGGGCCAGTGTCCCCCATGTCGCAGGTTGACAGGGCAGTCATGCAGCGCACTCATCCCTGACCATGGAAATGGGGTGTTTCGCAGGAATGCATAAGTAATATGGCAGGTTTGGGACAATACAGCGCCATCCTCGTCGGCAGGTAGGATGCCATTTTGCCTGCCCGCTACCGAACTTAGTGCAAATTTGGGAAAGTTCTGCCCTCTGGGTAAGAAGATTGTTCTGAATTCTACACTGATGACGATATTATATTGATAGGTTTTATTTTACTCTTTCCCCACAAGTGGAAACACCCACTCTATCAAAACCTTGTGTAATTTTGAAGACATCCATTACCCTGAGCTTCAACCTTCTCTTTTCAAAAGAAAAGAGACCCAGCCTGTTCATGCTTTCTGCTGGTGTGAGGGCGAGAGTCCCTTATGAAGTCTTACTTAGGTTTGGAGCCGTACTCTGGACATAACAGGGATGAGTAACAATGCCAAGTTAAAACAACAATTTGGTGGAATATTGAATAATGATAATTATAACAATAATAATAGTGATATAACAATTGTAATTGATAATATAAAAAGAAAGAAGTAAAAAGAAAAAGAAAGATAACTTTATTGAAAGGAGAAAGCACTTTACATATTAAAAGAAAGGAAGAAAGACAATTTTATTTACATATTATACTTGCTATATTACAGATACATACTATACTACATTAACCCCAAATTTGCCTGTTCATGACAGCTCCCCAAAATGGTGAAATTCCTCTTGGTTCATACAGCACCAAATCTCCGAGTAACCTTACACAGGTGGACAATTCAGTCAGTCACTCCGTTTCTGGCCCTTCCTCCTGTAGTCTTGAGTGGTTGACTATCCCACTCCAGCTGCAGCAGCGAATCCTGGAAGCAGTGTCTCTTTAAGCCAAATTTCTGGCTCCATTCCAGCCTTTCGAGGCTTTCTCAAAAGCACGAGTCTGTTCAACATGAGTCCTTACCAAATTCTTCTCACAGGCACTGCAAGGCTTTGTAGACTTAGCAATATTCGAGCTGTTTACATATCTTTTGATGGTGTCTCCCATCTGCCATCAATCAAGCTGTATGTCCACCAATCAAACTCCATCTCCTGATCCCACACCATAGTTGACCACCCCATGTGTAAGGCTATTCATTGTCCTGGCTTGTGGTTCAAGAGTCATCGAATACAGTAAGAAAAAGCACTTCTGATAAACAAAGGACAATTTTTATTTTCATAGTCTAGCTTGAAAAGGGAAAACAAAGGTGTAGACCAAATACCAGCTGTGAATGGCCAGTATGAAAAACAGGGTCTTGGGGAAACAGTTAATAATATCACTACAGATTACTATTCATTAATTATTTGACTTAATAAAAGCACAATCACGCAAAACAATTAGGTTTAAATTAATGTCGACAAAGTAAAAGTAAGATTCAATAAAGGTTCACTTAAAAATCAAAAGTGAAGCATAAATAAACTTACAAAAAGTAGTGATTGCTGGCTGTAGGTCTACAATTGGTATAATCTTACAGTTCTGATATCATCCTTAGGATTTGTTTTTCTACCCTCCCCAGTGCCTCCATGTCCTTTTTATTAAATGGTGACCAGAACTGCAGGCAATACTTCAAGTGCTATACAAGTTTAGCTTAACTTCTCTACTTTTCAATTCTGTATTCTGGATCAGTAAGGGGTGCACGAGAGACAGGTGACTAACCTGAGTGAGACAGAGTCTGGGTAACGAATTTGGTTCACTGGGAAATTTGGTGCACAGGGTAAAGAGATGTGGTATACATAGGCCAGGATTTTCCCCTTGGCGATTTGGGGGCGGGGCTCGGTCACCGAGGGGAAAATGACGCGGGATGACATCGGGAGGAATCCCCGATGTCATCTTGGGCCATTTAAATTTCTAGGAAGGCGGGTGGACAGCGAAATCAGCTGTCTGCCCGCCGACCTGTCAATGGCCAATTGAGGCCATTGACAGGCTAATTAATGTAATTAAAGACCTGCCCATCCAACCTTAAGGCTGGCGGGAAGGCCAGGAGCCCCAGCGGGCTTCTGATTATTGATGAAACTTCATCCACTGGCGGGATGAAGTTTCATGTCTGTTTTGAACAAAAATAATAAAGTTTATGTGTTTTTTTTAACATGTCCCATCTTGTGTGACATTGTCACATGAGGGGGACATGTTAATAATTTTTTATTGTTTCTATTTTTAAAGTTTTTTCCAATGTCAGTATTCTCCCTGAGTGAGACAGCACTCTTTAGCGTGCATGCATGAGAGAGCGCACTTTGATAGTTGGGGATTCCCTCCCCCCCAGAACAGGAAGCGCATAGCGCTTCCCGTTAGGGATGCCACTGGGCGGGCCTTAATTGGCCCGCCCACTTAAAATGGCGATGGGCCCCGTTTCAGTGGCGGGGGTCGGCTACCCACCTGCCACCAAGCCGGTGGGGCCCGCCCACCATCCAAGGGCAAGATTCTGCCCATAGGAATTATTCTAAGTGGATTAAGAAAGTAATTAAATTAAGCTAACTGAACAATTTAAGAGACCCCATAAAGCAACGGAGAGAGAAAGCCAGGAATCACAGGAGTCCTGTAAATTGATTGGTTGGTAAGTATACGTCTTTCCAGACTCGGCACAGAGGAGATGATTGCTGAGTGACAGGTGAGTTATATTGTACCATACTGTAGTAAACACCTCATATAAAGTTTAAGGTATGTCAGTGCAGCTCAGCCATGTGCAATGTGTATCCTGTGGGATGTGGGAAGTCGTGCAGGCACAGTCCTCGATGGCTACATCTGCAGAAGTTTCACCAATTGCAGAAACTTGAACTGCAGGTTGCAGAAGTCAAGTGGTGGCTGGAGTCACTGTGGTGCATCCGCAAGGCTAAGGATGATGTGGATAGCATGTTTAGAGAGGTGGTCACACCGCAGCTAAGAAGTACACAGGTAGAGAGGGAATGGGTGACTACCAGAGTATCTAAGACAAACGGGCAGGTAGTGCAGGAATCCCCAGAGGTTATCTCGCTCTCTAACCATTTTTCAATTTTTGGATACTGGTGAGCAAGATGATTCCTCAGAGGACTGTAGCAAAAGCCAAGTTCGTGGCACCACGGGTGGCTCAGCTGCACAGGAGGGGAGGACGAAGAGTGGAAGTCCTATCGTGTTAGGGGATTCCATAGTTAGAGGAGCAGACAGGCGATTCTGTGACCGTAGATGTGTCTCCAGGATGGTATGTTGCCTCACTGGTACCAGGGTCAAAGATATCACAGAGTGTCCACAGGACATTCTTTTGGGGGAAGGTGAACAGCCAGTGGTCATGATCCACATTGGGACCAATGACATAGATAGGAAAAGGGATGAAGTCCTGAAAGCAGGTTTTGGGGAGTTAGGAAGGGAATTAAAAATCAGGGCCTCAAGGGCAATAATCTCAGGATTACCCTCAGCACCATGTGCTAGTCAGCATAAGAATAGGAGGATTGAGCAGTTCAACACATGGCTGGAGAAGTGGAATAGGAGGCAGTGCTTTAGATTTCTAAGGCATTGGGGTCAGTTCTGGGGCAGGTGGGGTTGGTACAAGAAAGATGGGTTACACCTTAACAGGACTGTGACTAATGTCCTCATGGGGCGATTTTCCAGTTCTGTTGGGGAGGGTTTAAACCAGATTGGGAGGTGGGGGGCGGGAACCCAAGGAGAAAATCAGAGTGCAGAGGAGAAAAACTGGCAGTGGGAAGTAGAAAAGTATTAACTGATAAGAAGGATATATCAGAGAGTAGTATCAAGGTAGATAGAATACTTGGAGAGATAATAGAATTAGAGTAGGCAATAATAAGTCATTACAGGTGTCAGAGTAAGGTAGAAAGTAAAATCCGGGCTAATGTGCATGTATGTGAATGCACGGAGTGTGGTTAATAAGATTGGTGAACTACAGGCACAGGTTGACAAATGAAATGATGATATTATTACTGTAACAGAGACCTGGCTCAAAGAAGGGACGAACTGGATGTTAAATATTCCTGGGTACAAGATGTTTAGGTGAGATAGGAAAGGATGAAAAGGAGGCAGAGGGGTGAGCGGGAGCAGGGAGTGACAGTACTCATTAAAGATGGCATTACAGTACTGGCGAGAGAGGATGTTCCAGAGGGGTCAAGGCTGAAAATCTCTGGCTAGAGGAAAGGAATGAAAAAGGTACAATAACATTGATCGATGTAGAATATAGACCACCAACTAGTGAAAGGGATTTAGAGAAACAAATCTGCAAAGGAACTACTGAGGGGTGCAAGAATTATAGAGTAATTATAATGGGAGATTTCAATTATCCAAATCTAGACTGGGATAGGAATAGTGCAAAGGGACAAGAGGGGCAAGAGTTCCTGGAATGTGTTCAAGATAATTTTCTACAGTAGTATGTTTTCAGTCCAAAGATCAGAAAGACACTATTGGGCCTGGTTCTGGGGAATGAGGTTGGCCCCAAGTGGATCAAATATCAGTGGGAAAGCATTTAGGGGACAGTGACCATTGTATCATAAGGCTTAGGTTGGCATGGAAAAGGATAAGGAACAATCCAGAGCAGGGATAATTAATTGGGGGAAAGCCAACTTTGACAGGGTGAGAATACATCTAAGTTGTGTGAGTTGAAATCAAATGTTGGCAGAAAAGACGGTGGTTGAACAATGGGCAACCTTCAAAGAAAAAGTATTGCAAGCAATATCAAGGTATATTCCCTTGAAGGGGAAGGGTAGGACAAATAAATCCAGAGTGCCCTGAATGACGAGAGAGATAGAGGTGAAGATGAAAAGGCATAAGTGTGTGTACAACAGATGTCAGATAGAAAATACAATGGAGAATCAGGCTAAATATAGAAGGATCAGAGGGGAAGTGAATAAACTAATAAGAAAAGCAAGGGGAGAGCATGAAAAGAGACTGGCATTGAACATAAAAGGGAACCCCAAGGTCCTCTATAAGAATATGAAGAATAAAAGGGTGGTAAAAGAAAGAGTAGGGCTGATTAGGAATAAAAAGGGGGACTTGCATGTGGAGGCAGGAAAGACAATGGAGGTATTAAATGAGTACTTTGCATCTGTCTTTACAAAGGAGGGAGATGCTACCCAGGGCAAGGTGAGAGAGGAGATAACTGGTACACTGAAATAATTTACAGTTGAGGCAAATGTTACACTCTCATTCAAAAAGGGGTGCTAGGATGAAGCCAGCAACTGCAGACCAATCAGTTTGATTTCAGTGGTAGGGAAACTTCTGGAAACTATAGTTCAGGACAAAATCAATAGTCACTTAGATTTTTGCAGGATAATTAAGGAAAGCCAAATGGATTCATTAAGGGAAAATCATGTTTAACTAACTTGCTGGAGTTTTTTGAGGAGGTAACAGAGAAGGTTGATCAGGGCAACGCTGTTGATGTGGTATATATGGATTTGTAAAAGGCATTCGATACAGTGCCACACAACAGACTTGTGAGCAAAACTTTTGCTTATGGAATAAAAGGGAGAGTAGGCACTTAGATAGGAAATTGGCTTTGTGATAGGAAACAAAGAGTGGTGGTTAATGGATGTTTTTCAGATTAGAGAAAGGGCATTGAAGATTACAGAGAGCAGTTAATAAAACATATGGTATCCTAGGCTTTATTAATAGGGGCATTGAGTACAAGAGTAAAAAGGTCATGTTGAACTTGTATAAGACACTAGTTAGGCCTCATCTGGAGTACTGCGTATGTTCTGGGTGCCATACTTGAGGAAGGATGTGAAGGCATTGAAGAGAGTACAGAGGAGATTCACAAGAATTATTCCAGAGATGAAGAACTGTAGCTATGAGGATAGTTTGGAGAGGTTGAGACAGTTTTCCTTAGAAAAAAGAAGGCTGGGAGGAGACTTGATTGATGTATTCAAGATCCTGAGGGGTATGGACAGGGTAAATAGTTAAAAACTGTTCCTACTCAAGGGAGCATCAAGAACAGATTCAAAATAATTGGCGAAAGGAGTAAAAGTGATGTGAGGAAAGATTTTTTCACCCAGAGGGTGGTTGGAGTCTGGAACAAACTTCCTCAGAGGGTGGCGGAGGTAGGTTCGATTGAGGTATTCAAAAAGGAATCGGCTATTTGAAAAGAGAGAATGTGCAAGGTTATGGGGATAAGGCAGGGGAGTGGGATTAGGTAGAATGCTCTTTCAGAGAGTCAGTGCAGACTCAATGGGCCAAATGGCCTCCTTCTACACTGTAAAGATTCTGTAATTCTGTGTGATTCCCACCAGAAATAAGCCCTTGTACTTTGGTTTCTTCTTGTTATTGTTATGACACAGCAGATGATGTGTGCCAGGTGGATCAAATCTGCAAGGGAAACTTAATCGCACTATCACAATGGTTTTGCAATTTGTATTTATTTCAAGATGCCTGCACTGAATTCAGAAGTAAAAAGTCCACCAAGACTTGAGACTTTTTTAAAAACTAAGATTAAAATATTTATTACAAAAAAGATTTCAAGCACATACATAGAACTACAAATTACTACTGTAATAACTCCTAAAATCCCTAATTAACTTGACTCCTAGTTACACCCCTTTTAAGGCAACAGTCCAAAAATCGATGTTTAGATTTTAAACAGATTCAAATTAACACAATACCCTGGAGGATGGAATTCAAAATGGTTCTCTCCAGCTTTGGTTTCTTTAGATAGCAGGTTTATGCACAAATTCTGGAGGCTTCTCACACTCCTATTCAATCTTACTCTGCCTTCCCCTGACACATAGCCTCATTCACCTTTATATATGTATCCCCCTTTCTCAATATATAAATTTGATTGTTTCATAAGTCTTTGCAACTGTATCTCCCTCATAACATAAAAAAACTTTCATGCTGTCACTATATACTTTCGATAACTCTTGAGAAAAATAAATACATTCCTTAGCTTGCTTGACTAGCTATTTGTAAACAGACTGAGATTCCTTTGAAATCCAAACCTCCCCTCATCTATCTAAAAATGCAAATTCCCATCACACCTTACATGCCAAGGCCCCAACCATGTTTACTCATTAGCATATTAAAGACACTTCTGCACTCTACTTCTTTTGATAACTTCAACTTGCAGTCTGTTTGGCTACAAAATGTAATTAAATCACACACAGACAGAACAACACAACCCCCTGTAAACCTACTTTACAATAAACCAGAAAAATATTATGAAAATTATTATACTCTCATGACATTATGATCTTATTAACCTGTGTCACTATCTTTAATGGTTTGTGTATTTGTACTTCAAGATTTCTTTGCTCCTCTACCCCATTTAGGTTCTCACTTTCTAAGTAATATATGACCTCCTTACTTTTCTTACCAAAGTAATACCTCACACAATTATCCTGAAATTAATTTGCCAATTGTGTGCCAATTCTATAGTTTTCTTAATGTCTTCTTATAATTTATTACAGTCCTCCTCAGTACTGACTTTCACCCCCAATTTGATGTCATTGGCAAATGTAGAAATTGTATTTTGATTCCAAAGTCTATATCATTACTATCAAGTGTGAACAACAGGGGTCCCAGCACTGGTCCTTGTAGAATACCACTTCCTAACGTCAGCCATTCTGATGAGCTAACCTTTATCTCCACTCTCTGTTTTATGTCTTTCAGCCAGCTAGGTCTCCATTCTGCTACTTGTCTTCTGACTCTGAATGCTCTGGCATTATGCATTGGTTTATTATGTAGTACATTACCAGAGGCCTTTTGGAATTCTAGATATAGTTTATATCCACTACATTACCCTTGTCTGCTCTACCTGTTACACCTTCAAAGAATTTAATGAGGTTGGGAAAGCAAGACTTTCCCCTTTGATACCCATGCTGACTATCCATTCTAGAGGTTTTTCTATTTTCTCCTTTAGTAATGATTCCATTATCATTCCTACCTCCAATGTTAATTTGACTAATCTATAGTTCCCTTCTTACAATTAGGTATAATGTCCACTAATCCTCTGGTGTTGCACCTTTTTTCTAACAAATCATTATGTCTGTGTGATATCTGTCTCTGGGATATTTTCTTTGGATCCTTCTAAAATGCATGGATGCAATCTGTCTGGGCCAGACAGTTTATCCTTTCTGATTAGTTTTTTAAAAATCATTCTCTTCTTTTTATCTTAAATATGGTTATATTTCTCTAATCTCAACTTCTGATGTCATGCCCACCTGAGCTGTCTCCCTGGTAATGTGAAAAAAGCAGAGGAATTATTGATAAACCTACACCCTACCTCTTTGTGCTGCACCACTTTGGTAGACAAGCATTGCTGCATCACTAAGAGACACTGAGGAAAATAGATATATGCTTCAGGACAAGCCAGTGGACAGGGAAATGGGTCAAAGGTAATGTCAGCACTGGTTTTCTTTCAAAAATGGTTGGATTTAAAGGAAGAACTAGGACAAGAAGCTATGGGTGGGATTTAATGCTCCCTCACTAGCGAGTTTGGTGGTGGGAGACATTTAATCAGATGGAAGAGTGATGGGTGGGGACCCCACCAACTTCCCGCCTGCACCCTGATTAAGTCTGTGGCTGGAAGGCTCATAGTCAGCCTTCCTGCCCTGCCACAAATTGAGGCCCTTAAGTGAACTTTTAATGCCCACTTGATGACCTCATCCTGTTGCTACTGGTATTAACCCTTAACCCAAAGTCTAGGCTGATATTCCTCTGCAGTACGGACACTGTGCTCCACTGTTGGAGGTGTTGTCTTTTGGATAAGGTGCTAAAACAAGTCTTGTTTGCCCTCTCAGGTGGGCCTAAAAGACCCTATAACACTATTGCGAGGAACGGCAGAGAAATCTTCAGGTTCAATATTGAGTTTAACAATTTCAGATCATAACCACCGCTCCAACATTTGCAGAAAGTAGGTGCTGGTGATGGTTCTGTTTACAGCTTTCTAAATCCATCTTTTGTTTCTTTACTTATTTTATTTCCACTCCATTTTGCCTTGCACCATCATCCCTTTTGTCATTTAATCTCTCCTGCCTTCCATCCTATCACAGACCTTCCCATTTGTTGTTTCCTGCATTCTGTCCTTTCCCCATCTTTGAACTTGCTTAATCCTGTTGCACCTCTTAACTTTTGCCAGTTCTGGTGAACCATCACTGACCTGAAACAGTAACTCTTCTTCGGACTCCACAGGTGTTCTCTGGCCTGCAGAATATTTCCACTGTTTTCTGTTTTTATTATCACGAAAGCAGATCTGGTGAATAGCACACTGTTGCTTGTGGGACCTTCCTGTGGGCGAATTGGCTGCTGCATTTGTTATATTACATCAATTACTACACTTCAACAGTACTTCATTGGCTGTAAAGGATGTCCTGAGGTTGTAATAGGTGCTATATAAGTGGAAACTCTTTCCTTCTTAAGACAGATTCTGAGTATTGGTATCTTGCTAGTCTTTCTCAGCCCTGACACCATTTGTGTCCACCACCTATTGGCAAAGGAGGCTGGCACTTCAAACATTACAATGAAAGCAAAATACTGTGGGTGCTGGAAATCTGAAATAAAAACAGAGGGTGGGATTTTCTGGCCCCTACAACAGGGAGCATCATCGTGGGTAGGGTGGGGAAATTTAGAGAGCTGTTAAAAGTCAACAGCTCTCCAAATTTTCTTGCCCTGGCCATGATGATGCCCACCAGTGGTGGAGCTGGAAAATCCCGGCCAGAAAGTGCTGGAAATGCTCAGTAGGCAGCACCTGTGGAGGGAGAAACAGAGTTAACATTTTGAATCCAATATGACTCTTCTGTAAAAGAAGATTTGGAGTAAAAACAGAAGAAGAGTCATATTGGGCTCAAAACGCTAACTCTGTTTCTCTCTTCACAGATGCTGCCTAACCTGCTGAGTATTTCCAGCACTTTCTGGCCGGGATTTTCCGGCTCCACCACTGGTGGGCATCATCGTGGCCAGGGCAGGAAAATTTGGAGAGCTGTTGACTTTTAACAGCTCTCCAAATTTCCCCGCCCTGCCCACGATGATGCTCCCCATTGTTGTTTCTGCTTTCACTTCAAATATTACCACTGATACGAGGCTGCACGTCAGCTCCTAAGAGGGCAGCCCTCCATTGTCATAGCTCCTGAAGTAACACCTCAAGGGCAGCCTTCTCAAATGGGGCAATACTGCGCCTTTGTTTTCTCTCGTTTTCTGTCTTAAATCCAGACCTTGACTGCAAGCCCATTTTAAGGAACACTAGCTTGTTAGATATCCTGCAAATGCTGCAGCATGTTCTGTCATTCTGAGCAATGTACACAGCAAATGGGCAGATAGTTATAATCAGCTGACTTCGCCAAATCATATTAGGACAGCACAATATTCATTGTACGTGAACTGTGATCTAAGTCCAACAGCATTGCAATAGGTAATCAGCTCTATAAGGAGAAGGAATGGTCACTTTGTATATATCAATACAAAATTATCACTATAAATATACCTTATAACTGCACCGTACTGTAAATCACCTTTAATTTTCATCCCTGCAGTGATAATAGCTTTTTTCATGAGCTGTTATGTTATTTGTTTTGCGTTTATTCAAAGCTGTATTCAAAACTAGAGGTCATAAGATAGTCACCAAGAAATCCAATACGGAATTCATAAGAAACTTCTTTACTCAAAGAGTGGTGAGAATGTGGAATTCGTTACCACAGAGAACGGTTGAAGTGAATAGTATAGATACATTTAAGGGGAAACTAGACAAGCATTTGAGGGAGAAGGGAATAGATGGTTACGATGATAGATTTAGATGAGCAAAGATGGGAGGAGACTCAAGTGGAACATAAACACCAGCATGGACTGGTTGGGCTGAATGGCCTATTTCTGTGCTATATATTCCATTCTATATATCATTAATACATGAATAGTGACTACATCTCACAATGCAATTGTTGTTGCAAGACTGGTTCCTGCAGAAGAATAAATTCTCAGCAAGGCAGACAATAGAGAAACAATTTTTTAAAAAGGGATTGCAAAGGTCCAGAATAATTATGTTTGATTAAAAAGGAAGGAAGCAACATATGAAGAAGATGGCAGAGGAGGACTATTAGAATATTAAGCAATTTTTCAAAAAAAGATAATTTGAGAAAATACAAAGAGAGATTAAGGGCTGAATTTTCGGGCCTGGCCAAGGTTGGGAAAGTGGATGGGCAGGGTTGGAAAATACTGGTACGAGTCAGCATGCCAGCTTACCAACCCCATTCCCAGTACTGGTCATTTTGGCAATTGCAAGTTGGCAATTGCAGGGCAATGAAGCGGGCAGCCGGTCAGGCTCCTTAAGAGCCTTGTTAAGCACACTTAAAGGAGGTCGACTTGGATTTTCCAGTCGGCCTCCAGTTTCCTGACATGACTTAGCTGTCTGCAGATGGGTTTCCAATGCAGTTTGGAGAACAGTGCTCCAAGAGGCAGGCCTACAGGTCCTCCCTTCCTCCTTGAGCACGGGTCCAGCCGAGGCTGCCCTGTACAGGGATCCCCTCCCACCCCTACAGCGGTGGCCTGGCTGTTTTTTCTGTTTTCTATTTAACTTTTTAGAAAAGGTTGGTGATAGTTTGCCTCCATGTTGAAGCGCCCTCTCAGTTACTTATCCATTGCCGGCTGCTGCTTCTTTCAAGCTGGAAGGCCGCTGATTGGCCTTCCAACTTCAAGAGCCCACCACTGCCCTTAACTGGACAGTGAGCCTGCCATTTAAGGAGTGCCTCTGTTAAAATTCCAGGTGGGATTTTACTGACCCCCAGGGGGCGGGTTGGCAGGTGGGCACAGCTGTAAAGTTCAATGCCATGTCTAGGGCATTATTGCCAGCAGTTACTCAGCCATCCCTACCCCAACTGCAATTTTACCAGCAGCATGGGAGCCACTTAAGGGCTTCCTCACACCACCACTGGGATTTTATCGCGGTGGGAGAGGCATATGCCAAGCATGCAGCCCAGTAGGTTTCAAAGCTCAGGTTGATGGCGGGGGTGGTGGCGGGGTACCTCCATTAAGTGTCGCTGGTGCCCATCAGAGGCTGCACCCTGAAGATCTTACCACCCCTGCAACTGGTGTCATATTGGTGTTGTCACAGAACTAGTATTCTAGAGATCCAGGGTAATGCTCTGGTGATCCAGGTTCAAACCCCACCACAGCAGATGGTGAAATTTGAATTCAATGAAAATCTGGAATTAAAAGTCTAATGATGAACATGAAACCATTGTTGATTGTTGTAAAAACTCATCTGGTTCACCAATGTCCTTTAGGGAAGGAAATCTCCTGTCCTTACCTGATCTGAACTACATTTGATTCCAGACCCATAGCGATGTGGTTGACTCTTAAAGTGAACAAGGGGAATTAGGGATGGGCAATAAATGCTGGCAAAGCCAGCAATGCCCGCATCCCATGAACAAAGAAAAAAAACTTTTATTAGCAGCAACAAGGTTATCAGTTAATAAATAGAGAATGGCAGAGTTCCTCCACCTCGAGAATGCACATCCTGTGCTATGCGAGAACTCCAGGATGCTTCCTGTGTCCTGGATAACCATTTTTACAGGAAGTGTCATCAGTTGCAGCAGCTTGACCTCCGAGTTTTAGAACTTGAGCAGTAACTGTGGTGCATCCGTGAGGTTGAGCGCTTGATGGATAGTACATTTATAGATGTGGTCACCCTGCAACTTAAGTGTATGCAGGGAGGAAGAAAATAGGTGACCACCAGACAGTCAAAAAGGAACAGGCATGTAGTACAGGATCCCCTGAGTGCATCCCACAGTCCAACCAGTATTCAGTTCTGAATACTGTTGAGAGTGATGATTCAGCTGTAGAGTGAAGCAAGGGCCAAGTCAATGGCACCACAGGTGGCTCAGCTGTGCAAGAGGGTACAATGAAGACTTTTATCTCCACTCTCTGCTTTCTGTCTTGAAGCCAGCTAGCAATCCATTTTGCTACTTATCCCTTAACTCTACATTACTAACCAGGATAACTATTTGCCTACAATTCCATGAGCTTCAACTGTAACCAGCTGTCCCTTATGAGGGGTTTTATCAAACGCCTTCTGGAAATCCATATGTATAACATCCATAAACATTCCTCTATTGATTACTGTCCTGTCCTTTATAAAACCACGCATCCTCTCTCTGATCAATCATTCTGTTCAGTCACTCTATTCTTAATTAGAGACTCTAGTAATTTCCTGACAGCCGATGTTAAGTGATCTGTAATTCCCTGGTTTCCCTCCCTCTCCTTTCCAACATGCACAATTTTCCAATCTAAAGGAAGAGTTCCCAAATGATGAGAGTTTTAGACGATGGAAGTTAAGGCATCTATAATGTTCTCACCTACTTTCTTGAAAACCCTGGGATGGAAACTATCTTCACCTGGACACTTGTCACTCTTTAGTGCCGTTCTTTTCCTCTTTTGCTTCTGTTAATTTTGGAGAGGCCCTATCTATGATGCAATGTTAGTTTCCTTGGGATGTCCATCATACTATCCTCTTCCTCTGTGTAAATACTGATGCAAAGTAGTTATTCAACAAGTCTGCCATTTCCTTATTTCTATTAATAATATTACTGTTATCAATGGACCCACATCCCTTCTGACCACCCTCTTTTCCCTAATAGATTTATCATTTGTCTTGTGTTGATTTTGATATCCCTTGCAAGTTTCTATACTTTTTTGGCCTAAAATAGATGACATCACACTAACTTGTGTAGCAATCCATCTGCTTCTGTTTTGCCCATTCACTTAATCTATCAATGTCTCTTTATAATTTTATGCTCCAGTCTATACTACTGGGCAGCAGTGATCCATGCCCTCCTATATGCTTCAGAGACTTGGACAGCTTACAGCAGACTGCTTCAAGCACTGGAGAAGTACCATAAGTGGTGCCTTCGCAAGATCCTCCGAATCAAGTGGCAATAAAGGCGGTCCAACAGCAGTGTCCTCTCCCAAGACAACAAGCCCAGCAGCAAGGTACTAATCACTCAAAACCAGCTCCACTGGGTGGATCATGTCATTCATATGCCTGACACCAGACTCCCGAAGAAACTGCTCTACTCAGAACCTGGTCAAGGCAGGATAATCCCAGGACGACAGCGGAAAAGCCTTAGGGATGTCCTCAAAGCAGCCCTGAAGAGGTCAAACATACTTGTCGACTCATGGGAGACCATGGCTTGTGGCTGACCAAAATGGAGAAGATTCATTCAGAAAGGCACCGAGCACATCAAGAAACTTCATCGGGGATGTGTCCAGGCTTTGGAAGAAGTGTGCAAACCCCCAAACAACCCATCTACCCTGCCTTTCAAGCACCGCCTGCCCCATTTGTGACAGAATATGCAGATCATGCATTGGACTCATCACCCATCTCAGAACCCATCGAACTGGATTGGAAGCAAGTCATCCTCAATCCCAAGGGACAGCCTAAGAATGGGAACAGCAACATAGTTACTGGTCTAGTGATCCAGAGGCCTGGGCTAAGGCAAAATGTCATCGTAAGTTAAAATCCCATCATGGCAGCTGGAGGAATTCAATTAATTAGTACATCTGGAACAAAAAGCTGTGATCAGCAATGACGATCATGAAACTACTGGAATGTTGTAAAAACTCATCTGGTTCACTAATATCTTTGGGGGATGAAATCTGCCATTTTTACCCGGTCTGGCCTGCATGTGACCCCAGACCCACAAAGTGGTTGACTCTTAACTGCCCTCAGTTGTATAAAACCACCACAGAAAGGTCAAATAAGAATAAATCTGGTCAGACCACCTGGCCTCAACATTGGAGACAACAAAGACAAACCCTACCCAGCCAACCGTGCAAAATTCTTCTCACTAACCTCTGGGAACCTGAGGTAATCTGGGTACAAAAATGGGAAGAACTGTCCCACAGGCTATTCAACAAACAATATGCCATATAAGGCATGAATATAAGGAGTATAAGGAACATCAAAGGATGACTAAAAGGTTAATAAGGAGGAAAAATTAGAATACAAAGGAAAGCTAGCCAGAAATATAAAAACAGGTAGTAAGGGTTTCTATAAATATTTTAAAAAGAAATGAGTTAACAAAGTGAGTGCTGGTCCTATAGAGAGTGAGTCTGGAAAATGGATCATGGAAAACAAAGAAATGGCAGATGAATTGAACAGGTATTTTGTATCAGTCTTCACTATATAGGATACAAGTAATATCCCAGATAAATCAGGAAATGAAAGGGAGGGAGGAACTCAGGAAACTTACAATCACCAGGAAAGTGGTACTGAGTAAATTGTTGGAGCTGCAGGCTGACAAGTGCCTGGGTCCTGATGGACTTCATCCTAGGGTCTTAAAAGTGGCTAGTGAGATTTTCCAAAACTCCCTAAATTCGGGGAAGGTCCCATTAGATTGGAAGATAGCAAATGTAACTCTATTATTTAAAAAGAGAGGGAGACAGAAAGCAGGAAACTAGAGGCCAGTTAGCTTATCATCTGTTATAGGGGAAAATGTTAGAAGCTATTATTATAGAAGCTATAGCAGGGCACTTGGATAAGTTGATGGTAATCAGGCAGAGTCAACATGGTTTTGTGAAAGGGAAATCATGTTTAACCAATTTATTGGAGTTCTTTGAGGAAATAACATGTGCTGTGCATAAAGGGGAACCGGTGGATGTACTGTACTTATATTTCCAGAAGGCACTTGATAAAGTGCCACATCAAAGGTTATTGTAGAAAATAAAAGTTTATGGTATAGGGGATAACATATTGGCACGGATAGAACATTGGCTGGTTAATAGGAAGCAGAGAGTAGGCATAAATGGGTCTTTTTCAGGTTAGCAAGCTGTAATGAGTGGTGTGTCGCAGGGATCAGTGCTGAGACCACAACTGTTAACAATTTATGTAAATGATTTGGATGAAGGGATGGATGGGATGGTTGCCGAATTTGCTGATGACACAACGATAGGTAGGAAAGTAAGTTGTGAAGAGGACAAAATGAGGCTACAAAAAGATATAGATAGGTTAAGTGAGTGGGCAAAGATCTGGAAACTGGGGAAAATGTGAAATTGTCCATTTTGGCAGGAAGAATAAAAGAGAAACATAATTTCTAAATAGTGAGAGATTGCAGAGCTCTGAAATGCAGAGGGGTCTTAGTGTCTTCGTGCATGAACCACAAAAGGCTAGTATGCAGGTACAGCAAGTAATTAGGAAAGCTAATAGAATGTTATCATTTGTTGCGAGGGTAATTGAATACAAAATTAGGGAGGTTATGCTTCAGTTATACAGAGCACTAGTGAGACCACATCTGGAGTACTGTGTACAGAATTGGTCACCTTATTTAAGGAAGGATGTAAATGTGTTGGAAGCAGTTCAGAGAAGGTTTATCAGACTAATGCCTGGAATGGGTGTGTTGTCTTTTGAGGAAAGGTTGGACAGGCTAGGCTTGTACCCGCTTAAGGTTAGAAGAATAAAAGATGACTTGAATAAAACTTGTAAGATCCTAAGGGATCTTGACAGGGTGGATGTGGAGAGGATGTTTTCTCTTGTGGGAGAATCTAGAACCAGGGGTCAATGTTTAAAAATAAGGGGTCACCCATTTAAAACTGAGATGAGGTGAAATTTTTTCTCTCAGAGGGTCATGAGTCTTTGGAACTCTCTTCCTGAAAAGGTGGTGGAATCAGAGTCTTTGAATGTTTTTAAGGCAGAGATGGATAAACTCGTGGTAAGCAAAAGGGTGATAGGTTATTGGGGGTAGGCGGGATGCAGATTTGAGGTTATGATTAGATCAACCGTGATTTTATTAAATGGAGAAACAGGCTCGAGGGACCAAATGGCCTACACCTGCTCCTTGTTCGTATGTTTGTTTGTAGTCATATTCACTGAACCAAACCTTACAGAAAAGGTCCCAGATTCCTTCATCACCATCCCTGAGTATGTCCTGTCCTACTGGCAGGACAGAGCCGCCAAAGGTGGTGCCGTGGTATAGAGTCAGGAGGGAGTGGCCCTGGGACATTGACTCCGGACCCCATTATGTTTCATAACATCAGGTCAAACATGCGCAGGGAAGCCTCCTGCTGATTAACACCTATCGCCTTCCCTCCGCTGCTGAATCAGCACCCTCCATGTTGAGCACCACTTAGAAGAAGCACTGAAGGTAGCAAGACACAGAATATACTTTGGTGGAGTACTTCAATGTCATACCCAACACAAAGGAAAATGATTGCGGTTGTAGATGGCCAATTATCTTAGTTCCAGGACATTGTTGCAGGAGTTCCTCAGGCAAGTGTCCTAGGCCCAACCATCTTAAATTGCTTCATTACTGACCTTCCCTCCAACATAAGATCAGAAGTGGGGATGTTCACTCACGATTGCACATTGTTCAGCCCCATCCGTGACTCCTCAGATACCGAAGCAGTCTGTGACCATATGCAGCAAGGCCTGGACAATATTGAGGTTTAGACTAATAAGTGACAAGTAACATTAGTGCCAGACAAGTGCAAGGCAATGACCATCTCCAACAAGAGAGAATCTAACTATCCTGCATGGCATTCAATGGCGCTACTTTGGCTGAATCCCATACATCCAACATTCTGGGCATTGCCATTGACTAGAAACTGAACTGGGCTAGCCATATAAATACTGTGGCTACATGAGCAGGGTCAGAGACTGGGAATTCTACAGAGAGTAACTCACCTCCTGGCTCCCTAAGTCTGTCCACAATCTACAAGGCACAAGTCAGGAGTGTGATGGAATACTCCCCACTTGCCTGGATAAGTTCAGCTCCCACAACACCTAAAAAGCTCGAAAATCCAGGACAAAGCAACCCACTTGATTGGCACCCCATCCACCACCTAAACATTCACCATCTCCACCACCACCGACGCATGGTAACAGCAGTGTGTATCATCTACAAGATGTACTGCAGCAACTCAACAAAACTCCTTCAAATGCACCTTCCAAAGCTACAATCTCCACCACCAAGAAGTACAAGGGCAGCAGATGCATGGGAGCACCACCACCTGCAAGTTCCTCTCCAAACCATCCTGAATTGGAAATATATCACCGTTCCTTCACCGTTGCTGGGTCAAAATCCTAGAACTCCCTCCCTAACAACACTGTGGGTGTACCTTTTTTATATTCATTCACGGGATGTGGGCTTCGCTGCCTGGGCCAGCATTTATAGCCCATCCTTAGTTGCCCTTGAGAAGGTGGTGGTGAGCTGCTTTCTTGAACTGCTGCAGCCCATGTGGTGTAGGTAAACCCACAGTGCTATTAGGAAGTGGGTTCCAGGATTTTGACCCAGCGACAGTGAAGGAACAGTGATATATTTCCAAGTCAGGATGGTGATTGACTTGGAGGGGAACTTCTAAGTGGTGGTGTTCCCATCTATCTGCTGCCCTTGTCCTTCTAGATGCTAGTGGTCATGGGTTTGAAATGTGCTGTCGAAGGAGCCTTGGTGAATTCCTGCAGCACATCTTGTAAATGGTACACACTGCTGCTACTGTGCGTCGGTACTGGAGGGAGTGAATGTTTGTGGAAGTGTTGCTAATCAAGCGGACTGCTTTGTCCTGGACGGTGTCAAACTTTTTGAGTGTTGTGGGAACTGTGCTCATCCAGGCAAGTGGAGGCTATTCCATCACACTCCTGACTTTTGCCTTGTAGATGGTGGACAAGCTTTTGGAGTCAGGAGGTGAATTACTCGCCACAGGATTCCTAGCCTCTGACCTGCTCTTGTAGCCACAGTATTTATATGGCTAGTCCAGTTCAGTTTCTGGTCAATGGTAACCCCCAGGATGTTGATTGTGGGAGATTCAGTGATGGTAATGCCATTGAATGTCAAGGGGCGATGGTCAGCTTCTCTCCTGTTGGAGATGGTCATTGCCTGGCACTTGTATGGTGCGAATGTTACTTTCCACTTGTTACCTGCACCACATGGCCTGCAGCATTTCAATAAGGCAGCTCACCATTACCTTCTCAAGGGCAATTAGGGATGGGTAATAAACGCTGGCCTAGCCAGCAATGCCCATTTCCCCTGAGGGAACAAAAATACACTTCCTGTGCTACCAATCTTTGTTTAATCAGCGAACTAGGATATATGGATTTCTAATGTGCTAAATCAGTCATTAATGAATATAGTGCATATTGAAAAAGATGGGGTTATGGTCCTAGATTGCCTGGGCGCAGCACATACACCAAAATCGGGACCCCACATTATTTTATGGCCTATTCTGGTAAACTGAGGGAAAATCAACCCCATGACTAATTGCAAACTTACCAATTCCACTTGGTAAAAATTCACATTGAAGAACAATAAAGATGTTTCACAAGATAACCTATAAGGCGTTGCCACATGTTTGCACAGCTAACGTGACAACATTGTGAAATGCAGACATTTTTTCCTCATCTGCTGCCAGTTTGGGGCCTCAGGTGTGACTGAATTTACATATTCTGTCACCTCCAGCTCTGGGTACAAGTTTCATTGCAAAATGGCCTGTCACCTAAATTGGGCCCTACTTCACAGCGACTGATCGCTGAATGGAGGTATTTTGTTCCCAACCACTTCTGTGACTCAACAGTAAAGCAGCTTGCCAACAAATTTCTAAAAGCTACTAAGATCTGAAATGAACCCCTGGCCTCTACAGAAAGAAAGACTTGGATTTACATAGTGCCACTTCTTGATCTCAGGACAGCCCGATACCCTTTAGCCAGTTTTAAGTACTTTCTTTGAAATGCAGCCACTGTTATAATGGAGGAAGCATGATAGTCAGTTCGTGCACAACAAATTTCCACAGCCAGTAATGAGACAAATAATAACCTGGTTTTAGGTTTTGATTGAGGGGAAAATATTAGCAGGACACTGGGAAGGAATTGCCCTGTTCTTCTTCAAAGTCCTGACATGGCATCTTGTATGCCTACCTGAGAGGGCAGACAGAACCTCAGTTCAATATTTCATCTGGACGGCACCTCAGACAGTCCAGCCCTTCCTCAGTACTGTACTGGGGTATCAGCCTAGCTGAGTTCAGCTGAATGCTTCCAACATAGCATATGCTAATTGGCAGGAACATTATCAAGGCATTTAAATTAGTCAAATTCCTATTATCCAGTGAGATTCGTCTGTTGCCTTGTGTTCACCAATGTGTTGAGGCTATACAATTGGTCCCATGTTGTCATGGGTCATCTCCAGACATATTAGTTACATGTTTTTCTCCCTCCTCTTCAGTCTTTTCACACTATTTCATGGCCAAGAAGCTAGGCAATAGCCAGAAAATTGTCCCCAAATCCTCAACCAGTTATCTTTTGCAGCCAAAGATTACCAGGGGCAGAATTTTCCCATTGGCGTGCAGGAGGCGGGACCCGCACACCCGCGTGTAAAATGACATGCGGTGACGTTGGGCAAGCATCCCGACATCACTGTGCACCATCGCGATACTTCGTTGGGCGGGCGCGCAATGATATCCGCTGGATTAGTTAACGGGCCACTTAAGGCCCTTGACTCACCAAGTGATGGCGAATTTTCGGCAACCGTGCAATCTTCGGGTCGTTTCACAGGCACAACGGGCAGGCAGATAGGACACATTTGTATAAACCTCATCCACGGGCAGGATAAGAGGGCTCACCGGGGTCGCGAGTGTGCACTGTCAAGTATTGATTTTTCAAAGTTTTTGAAACTTGCCTGTGTGATCTGTAATACTTCAAAACGCATACCAGCTGCTTTGTCTGGACTCGTAACCCTCAGGCCAAGCATTCTGCAGTCAGGAATGTTTTTGGGCCTGGAAGCCTTCTCATAGCCTCACGATGCGCTTCTGATGCCTGGACCGCTTGGGGGCGCACTCCAGTACCCCCCAGATCGTGTGTCGCTGATAGTGGTTGCATTCTGCACTCTCCACAATCTTGCGCTGGAAAGGGGGGATGCAGTGGATGAAAAAAATGTAGACGCAGTTGCAGCGGATGCACATGGTGAGTCCAGCAGTGAGTCCAAGGATGAGCATGCACAGGGAAATGCTGAGGGGGTAGACGCTGACCCGGGCACACTCCAGGGAGGGAGGGACACCTGGGAGACTTTAATCCAATGAACCTTCAGCTAGCACACCACATATGGACCTCCAGGACAAACCTGGGCTGTAGGCTCCATACGCAACACCTAAGTGCCAAATCTTCCAGGTTAGGAACAGTAACTAAGGACTTGCTAATAAAGCTGAATGTCCCATAAAGCATTCCTAACATTTTTGGAAACCATACACATGCAGAAGAAAAGTGGCACCCTCAGCCATGGTCACATGTCTGAATTTAATATCACAGGCAAAGAAACTTAATGAAACAAAATGACAAGTGTGTTACAATTCAAAGCAAATCATAAAGACCTCATTGCGGGCCAACACAAAAGCACCAGTGAGAAACCCGTGGTGTGCCTAAGGTGCCTTATGTTTACGTTTCCGGGTGCTACGTCTTGGTGCTGCCCCATTGCTCGGAGTGGCATCTGAGACAGGCTGCTGACTCTGCTGTCCTGTTGGCCTCGATGACCTTGGCGGTTGTCCTCTGGCCTGAGGAGCCTGTGCTGGCCCCGCCTGGGAGGGAGCTGCCAGTTCCACAGCTGGCAACTCCCCAGTTGTCGCAGCCTCACTGGATGCAATGGTCACTGGGAGAGGGGCAGAGGAGCGTCCTGAGAGGTGCCCGCAGAGACGACAGGCAGCTGCTGCGCCGACGGGAGGTCGCTTCAGAACTCCCTGCTCACTGTGGATGGATGAGCACCAATCTGGGAAACATGAAGCCCAGACCATCTCCCACACTGGCACTTACCAGCTGGGGTCAATGCCGATGTGAGGGCTTACTGGTCAGAGCGCATCCCCAGGAAGCCCTGATGGGTCTCTGGAGTAGGCTCTCCATGAGAGTTGCCGCTCTCTCCATGTGCTCGGACATGTGGCTCATTGCTTCGCCAATCATCTGCGTAGGCCCCTCAAAAATGGAGACCAAGCCAAGCATAGCCTCATGCATCTCCCCCAGATGCTCTCGCACACCCGGCCGCATTTCCTGCAGCTGCTGTGTAGTGGACGACTCCAGAGGCACATCATCAGGCACCAACTGAGCATGTACCTGGTCCCCTGCAGTCCTCCCACTGCTGGCGCCATGGACCCTCTCTGTCTCTGCCAGCTCCTCCAGCAACTCTGAAGTGTCCTCACCGCTGTGCCCTGGGATGCTAACCGATGTTCTAACTCCTACCGAGGTGCTAGTATCTGCGTTGGTGCCTGCCTGGCAGAGATGGTGTGTCGCTGGTGAGACTTCAGGGCCCTCAGGGGTGAGAGGGGGTCTCTGCTGCTCCTCCTCTCGGCCCTGCACTGCTGATGCTGAAAGGAAGAACAAGGACATTGGATCAGTTAACGTGGAGACAATGACAATGTGCATCCCTGTCCCCCGGATCATTATGCACTCATCCTTCCATAAGCAATGGTCAAGCCATGTTGCAAACTTCAATCACTGAACATTCAGCAGTGCCATGGCTGTTGGGAGAACAATGCTGACCTCACTGCTGGGCAAACATACCTGCCCATGGCACCCCAGTCTCACCGCCACTGGTGGACCTGGGTGCATGGTGCCTCTCCAAATCCAGGACCTCCTCTCAAACCGGCAGAGAATGGCTAACTGCGCTTGGCCGCCGCCAGTCCTCGCACGCTCTGCTGCATTATGAGTGTTTTTCTCCTGAAAATGAGGGAAGATCATTGATTAGTGAAAATTGTACCTGGACTCTCTTCGCACATGGCTCACCCCCAACCAGAGTGGGACATTGCAGGGATGCAGAGCCTCCTTATCTCGCTGCTGCCAAACACTCACACAAAGGTGCTAGGCCTGTTCCCCACCCCCCACCCCTTGGCCACATGCTGCCTACATCACTTTAGGCACCACATGGTATATTCTTCCATAGCAAGGAGGTGCAAGCACTTGGAGCACAGAGGGCAGCAGATGGTTCGTTGCCACGCCACCTTGAAGCTCCCCTCCCAGCATGTCATCACCTTGACTTTGACACACCCTGGAGTTCCAGCACTGCGCCTAGGTGCAGCTCCTCCAGGCTGGCCCCAAAATAGTCATGTGGGTCTCAGTGTACCACATGCTGCAGGGGCAGAGTCCATCTCTTCACCACCCTCTCAGGGTGACCTCGGCATGGGCAATATCTGCTGGCCCACTCAGCAAAGGACACATGCCATCAATGATTCAATGCAGTCACTACACTCAGACGTGGATGGGGGGGGCAGTGGGTGTGAGCACCAGGGGGGTAAGCTGACCTGCTGGGTTAAGTGACCAATGCCAACATTATCCTCACCCTGCCAGAGCGCAACAAGTCGTTGAAGCGCTTGCAACACTGGATCCAGGTATGCTGCACCACGTCGAGGGAGCTCACCACCTCCGTCACCTCCTCCCAGGCATGTTTCGTCATGTGGGGGGGCCTCATCCTCCCGTCCTGGGGAACCAGCACCTCCCACCGTGCTGCCACCTCTCGAGGAGGGCAGCAAGGCAGTCATCAGACAAATGAGGGGCACACAGGCCCTCTGCCTACCTTCTGGCATGGCCTGCCCCGATGGCCTACCCTCTGGACTTGCATAACCTCCATTGCCCCTCTGCAGAGCCCTCCGCCCAGCCATTGCGAGCAGCCTTCCCAACGCTGCCAGGCTTTCCTTTATACAGGCCGCCGCGTCACCATTGGACCCGGCGGACTGAGCACGCCCGCCACCGTCCGCCCACTCAACTGAAGCTGTTTCATTGGCTGGACCACTACATGCCTGCACAGGTTATTTATACATTCAGTGCAGTTTTGAAATAAAGTTGGATTAGTGCAGCTATCACCCTTGTCTGTCGGGGGCACAGGCCAAAGGAGCATTTGTTTGAATAGCCATCTGAAATGGTTCAAGGGCTGAAAGTATTAATTGATGAATGCAACTACTTTGGATGCCAAAATCATTGTTTTTGTGTTGCTTTGTTTTATGTTTTATGATGTGCTATTGTTCTCTCTCTTGTTTTTGGCATGAACACAAGCGTGGGACATTCACTCGGTAGCTTGGTTAGAAAAGCGTAATTGACATTTTTGTTGAAGAAAGTCAGAATTTGCAACTTTTGCAATGGGAAATGCACAATTATCCCTGAGAGTGTCCCTTTCTCCCTGCCCCCCACTAGTGGGACAGTCTGTAGGGACTGGGTGTCAAAGTATTTCACAACCATTGTAGTAAGCAAGGGAAATAACTCTTATAGTCAGAGCATTAATTTATTTCCATTTATATTTCTTCATCTGCTCTCTATTTAACTTCCCTCTTGCCCCAAAGTTCTGGAATATGGCTCCACTGGCACCCACTGACCTCCGCTAATTCACCAAAAGGCCAGTGGACACAGACAATGAGTGTTGGTGTGTTATTTGACAATGAAGGGCATCCCGGCAGAGTCCCACCTTATCCTCACCTGACATTCACTTTTCGGTAGAAGCCACTGAATAGCAATCAGGAGCATGAACCCAACACAGGGGAGTTAAAATCAGAACAGACCAGCCACATAACCTGAGCTGTTTCTGATCTGCGTGAGTCAGTGTGGAGCTATCAACCGGGCACATGCAATTGTTTGTCAGTTGGCACTGCCACTGTGGAATCTAGTCAACAGGCAATTCACGGACCATCAATTCTATCCTTTTACACAATTGATGCCATTGGCAATTATCCTATAATGTCTAAGTAGTGCCATTACTCCTGAAGGAAAATCAAAGGAGGATCGGGAACTTTTTTCCACCCTGCCCCCGACCATCTTCTTAAATCCAAAGGAGCATTTAGTTAGAGCAGCATCAATTGTTAAATTGTTTTACTTTGGTAAACACCAGGAACAAGCATTGCAAAATCAGGAGGTTAGCATATCATGTCCAGGAAGGTTTCCTTTATAATAGTTTATGCATAAAAATAGATAGAATCATGGAATGTGATTCCCAAATGCCAGTACTAAGAGAGACGGGCGTCCAATGGAAAGAATCAGTGAGATAAAAGAACACGAGTTAGTATGGGCTAAGATTCAAGTAGTACAGTGGAGCCTCAGTGGATGATCTGGTGTTTAAAGAAGATGAATGTCAGGAAATCATCAAGAACAGCACTGAAAACCTCCTGAGGTAACAAGGGTTTGGATAAGGGTTTCAGCAGCAAGGGGTATGGCGGGGAGCAAAGGCAGGTGATATTTCAGGGATGGATGTAGGTGGTCCTGGTGGTGAAATGGATGTGGATTTAAGCAGGACACTGAAATTGTATATGATTGATTGAGTTTGAACAATATCCAGCATTGAGAGCAAAAGCACAGACTTTCTGATAGTCTTTGCCAACAGAGAGCAGCAAGGATTCGGGTTCGTCCGTAACTTGATGTTAGACACTTGTCCAACAGCACAGCAACAGTGATGGAATCACAGCTGGTAACACTGATACCAAGACTAACCTTGAGCAAAGTTTAAGAGTGTAGCTGCAGTTCCTTCATGAGTCCTTTATAAATGACTTTAATCAGCACAGCTTGACTTTTTCACTCGCTATTTATTAATAGTCCCTAATCCATTTGGAGAGATAGAATATTCAAAATAATAGTCCTTTACTGTTTTTGCACAATCTTATTGTTACTCTTACCTCACATTACTTTTCCAATAAACATCTGTGTTGTGTAGCACTACTGCCATGCAAAATAGAATAGATTTCAAACAATTCTAGCAACTCAGAGCTGGGCATCCATGGGGCGCTGTGGGCCATCAGCAGCAGAATTGTATTCGACCACAACCTGTATACTGAAGGCCCGGCATAATTCCCACTCTACTATTACCATCAAACCAGGGAATCAACCCTAGTTCAATGAAGAGTAGTGGAGGGCATGACATGAGCAGCACCAGGCATACCTAAAAATGAGATGCCAACCTGGTGAAGCTACAACACAAGACAACTAGCAGTCAAACAGCATGTGATAGACAGAGCTAAGCAATCCCACAATCAATGGATCAGATCTAAGCTCTGCAGTCCTGCCACATCCAGTCATGAACGGCAGTGGATAACAACTAACTGGAGGAGGAGGCTCCACAAATGTCCCCATTGTCAACGATGAGGGAATCCCAGCACATTAGTGCAAAAGACAAGGCTGAAGCATTTGCAACCATCTTCAGCCAGAAGCGCCAGGTGGATGATCCATCTCGGCCTCCCCTGGAGGTCCTCAGTATCTCAGGTGCCAGTCTTCAGCCAATTCAATTCACTCCATGTGATATCAAAAAACAGCTGAAGGTACTGGGTACTGCAAAGGCTGTAGGCCCTGACAATATTCCAGCAATAGTACTGAAAACTTGTGCCCCAGAACTTGCTGTGCCCCTAGCCAAGTTGTTCCAGTACAGCTACAACACTAGCATCTACCCGGCAATGTGGAAAATTGCCAGGTATGTCCAGTACACGTAAAGCAGGACAAACCCAACCCGGCTCATTACCCTCACCCCAACAGCCTACTCCGGATCATCAGCAAAGTGATGGAAGGTGTTGTCGATAGTGCTATCAAGCGACACTTACACAGCAATAACCTACTTACTGCCGCTCAGTTTGGGTTCCACCAGGGCACTTAGCTCCTGGCCTCATTACAGCCTTAATCCAAACATGGACAAAAGAGCTGAACTCAAGAGGTGAGGTGAGGGTGACTGTCCTTGACATCATGCCGCATTTGACCGAGTGTGGCATTAATGGGCCCCAGCAAAACTGGAGTCAACAGGGATCAGGGAGAAAACTCTCCACTGGTTGGAAACATTTAACATTGATATAAAAGCAAATTACTGCAGATATTGGGAATCTTGAATTCTGCGGAGATGACTTTTAACTCTTTCAGTTGCCACACATGCCTGGCACTTGTGTGACATGAATGTTTCTTGCCACCTATCATCCCAAGTCTGAATGTTCAGGTCTTGCTGCATTTGGACATGGACTGCTTCAGTATCCGAGGAGTCACAAATGCTGAACATTGTGCAATCATCATTGTGCTTCCTCAGCCTGCACCATCTTGAAGCCACTTGCACAGGTCAACATGTGTCTCTGCATACAGCCTGGGATAGCCCCTTCCCCAGTCCAGCCCTCACCCTGCAGCCTCTTCCCTTGCCTGAGGCATCGTGTGTGTGTCCCCCCACCACCACCCCACCACCCCCACCTTCCCCAAACAATCCCTGGCCCTGCAGCTGCTGAAAAACCACCCCTGCCTTAAGGCTGGTCTGGATGGTAGAGACCTGCCCGTGAGCCCCCCTAAAAGTGATGTGGCACTGTCTGTGAAGCCTGGTGCTGATGACTGCTATTGCTGCCTGAAGCAAGGGAGGAAAACAAATCTCAAAGCCCCAAGGAGACTGCATGTCACTTAAGTACGGTTGTGAAACACGTCGGCGTGATGCCAGGTAATCCGACGTGAGAGGATGATTCTGGCAGGCAGGGGTTATAATTATATGCAGATGTATTAAAACTATGTTCCTGATGTCCGACAGCGGGAAACGTGGCCCGCCATTAACGGGTGGAGCAGACAATCGCAAACTGGTTTCACAACATCGTGAAACCGATTTTTGGCCTTCCTGCCATATTGTCCACTCACGTCACCATGACACCCAACACCAAAGGGGACCTAAAATTCTGGTCATACTGACCATCACTGCTGTGAATGCATTACTTTAATTTTTTAAAGTGTGTCATTTTTTTTTGGTGGATAAATCCTCAGCCACACTCCGGAATGTCAACATGACGGTGATGAAGGCTGTACCAGGTACAAAGCCTTCTTGGAAACTCCTGCCAATAACAGCCCTTTTGTTACCTGTGCCTGGATCAACTAGATTGCTACATTCATTGACAGCAAATAGCTGTATTCAGTAATGGATGAATTGTGCCTGTCACAAAATCATTAAGGATTAAATAATTCATCAGTTATTAATTAGATTTGTTTGTTATCCATCATTCAACAAATAGATATAGGGTGAGCTCATTTATTGAACTGAAACAATTCTTCCAGAAATGGTGATTTGGTATTACATACATGGAGAAGAAATGGCCAGTTATTTCGTAGGCCATATGCCCAGCTTTATATGGCCAGCCGAAACTAGAAATCCCTGAATGTCAATATTGCTCTTCATCTATTTGACCTTAAAGACATTACAGCTGTATTGAGTAATTCAGTCAGCTTTTTGTTGAAGTTACACAATGTGATATGTACAGTGTACACTGAGGTAAACAGAGACACCTGACTCATTGTCACATTGAGCTGTGTAAAGCATGCAGATGCAATGGAAGCAACAACTAATGAAAGCCTCTCATATATTTCACCATAGCTATATGAAATGACTGCATGACACATAGCAGCCAAGCAGACCAATTAACCCTATTGTACTTGTTGCTCCTATCCATAGTCCCCCTTGTGATAGGACATGGAAGAGCCATTCTTTTTCCTGGGCGTGGTAATGGTAATGTGTTAAATATTCCTTCGATAGATTGTTTTAATAGACTGTACACTAGTGCTGTGTCGGTGTGTTACTGTACATCAGCAGAGTATAATTTTGAGAATGTAGACCAGAACTGCATCATTGTGAAAACTAGTTTATGATTTTTCTCTTTTGTAAGTGATTTTAAACATGCTATAATTCCACCCATAGAATATTCATTGATTCTACCGTGCAACATGCCATTTGGCCGAACTGGTCAATGCCAGTTTTTATACTCAACATGCGCCTACTCCCACTCTAGTGGTCCCCATTTTGCTCCCGTAAACCTCTATTCCCTCCTATCTCATGCATTTCTTTGTTTTTTCACTCATTCTCAGATATGTCAAGATCAGCATTTATTGCGCAATCCTAATTACCCTCAAAAACATGTTTATGGGCCTCCTTCTTGAACTACTACATTCATGGTACTTCCACAGGCAGGACATTCCAAGATTGTGACCCAAAATGATTAAGGAATGGTGACATATGTCCTAGGATGGGATTTTCCGTGTCCACTTATGTCGGGCATGTACAGCAGTGTGAGCGGGCAATATGACGAGAAAGCCAAAAATCGGTTTCACGAAGTTGTGAAACCAGTTTGCAATTGTCTGCCTTGCCCATCGATGGCGGATATTTCATGCCGTCGGACATCAGGAACCTCATTGTAATACATCTCCATATCATTATAAGCTCAGCCAGCCGGAATCATCCCCCCACGCTGGATCATTCGCACACAACAGGAAAACACGCCAGTGCAGAACATATCTTGATAAATGTGACATGCAGAAGTCAGGAATTACCGTCAGGGCCTTCCTCACATTGCGAACATCGAGGAGCAGAAGATGTTGGAGCCTGACACCAATGGCACACTGGAGGAACATCCATGGCATGCTGGGTGGATTCTCATGGACATGGCTCCGCAGTAAAGCTGCTCACGGAAATTGGAAAGTCACCATTGAGGGTCTGTCCACAATGGATGATGGTCGAGGAGGTGAAGAGGAAGGTCGGGCTGTGTTTGGGAGAAGAGGATGTACCAGGGGAGTGGGAGAGGAAGGCCGAGGGTTGACTGGGAGGGGAAGGTGTGTCAGGGGGTGGTGAGTTTGGGAAGGGGGGAGTGAAGGTGTCGGGGGGTGAGGCTGGGAAGGGGGAAAGAAGTTATCCAGAGGGTGATGTTGAGGGGGGTCGAAGGTGTTGAGGGTGTAAAGTTGGGACGCGGGAGGAGGGGGTACAGGGGAGGAGGGGGATATCGGGGGAGAATATGGCAACTGGGAAGGTAGGTTTATGGAGGGGGAGGAAGGTGTAAGGGAAGAAGTTTGGAGGGAGGGAAGGAATCCAGGGGGAGGAAGTCCGGAGGGGGGGGGGGGGGGCGCGAGGGGGTGGGGGGCGAGTAAGGGGTCTGGAGAGGGGAAGGAGTAAGAGTGGAGGAAGAAGTAAGGGTGGAGGAAGGAGTCTGGAAGGGGGAAGGGGGAAGGACTAAGGCTGGGAGGAAGTCCAGGGAGGGGGGTGCAAGCCTTGATGGGGGAAGGAGTTCTAAGAGGGGAAGGAGTTCCAAGAACGGAAGGAGTCCAGGGTTGGGGGGGGGGGAATGTCCAAGTGAACAAATAAGGGAGGGCTCTGTTGAGTCTATGACTGCCTCTTGAGGAGTGAACTGAGGGTGGGCATGGTCTGAGGGAATGGTGAGAATGACCAAGGGCAGAGCGAGGCGATAGGGTGAGAGGGCTACAGTGCAACAGTATCAGTTAGAAGGGATGGTGAGGGTGTTTGGTGGGGACTCAGAGGCAGACACAGACCCTGGGGGTGAGAGGTCAGGGAGGTTAATGGGGATGGGATTTTCAGGAAGGGAGGGAACGTGCACGTTCACCTGGACACCCCTGAAGGAAAAGAGTTGCGGCTGGTCAGTCACAGAGCGGAGGTGGAAGGTGATGCCAGGCGGGTCGACAGTGATTGGGGAAAGGAAATGGGTGACTGGGGAAGGGGAAAGGATGGTACAGCGCAAGAAAAGCTGTAGGACTATCATGCTGGTTAAATGGAAGGTGAAAAGAGAGTCGTGGTGTGCGAGAACAGGTGCTGCAAGGTAATGTGATCAGTGGGTGGGCAGAGATGCAGGTCAGCTCAGATGGACAACTGAAAATGAACCCCAGCAGGCAGCATTGGAAATGCTCAGGACATTGAGATGAGTGTGATGTGGGAAGGATCCACATGCATGGGAGAGTGCTTGCACAAGGCTCCGAAATGCCACATACACACTTCTCCCTCCACAATCGTGGGCTGGCTGTGTGCAGCTGAACTGCTAGTGGTGGGGGAGGGGACGGGTGCAGTGGGAGGATTAGCGAAGCCTGTCAATGAAGCTGAAAGACACCATTACACATGATTCAGTGAAAGTGAATGTATTTTCAGATTGTAAAATGACAAAATGTGTTCACCCATGCAACCAACTGTGATCATAATTTCTTAACTTTTGAACACCTTAGACTTCTAGGTCCTGCCCTGACATCCACAGCAGGGGTGGAGACAGCCTGTGCAATGGTTGGTCCTGCTGCCTCTGATGACTTTGGCGTGGGTCCTCTGGAAAGCCCAGATCGTGGGGGCCCCGGCTTGCTTTGGCTGTCCTCCTGTGGGCCAGCTGCCCCCTCTGCGGTGACAGAGGATGAGGTTGAGGGGGTCAGAGGCAAAGGGGACAGGATGAGTTCGATAGCCAAACACAGAGGCTCGTCATCTGACTCGGACCTCACAGATGCCTCTTCCCCAGCAGTCCTCCGAGTGCCAGGGAGTTTGGCTGAACCTGCCTCCTCCTGCTGTGGACATGTGTCCATGCAGTGACCATCAGATTGTGAACCCAAGCCTGCTCTAGATTTAGGTCCCACCAAGGTGTGTGTCACAGTACCTGTGGAGAATGTAGGTAAGCACTGTGAAGAGTCTTCCAGGCTGCTTATTTCCAGTTCTTCAATGGAGGAGGTGTCCTCTTGGCTGGAGATGAGAACTTGGATGGAGCTGAGGGACTGGCTGGCTGAGGGTGTTGGTCACTTGGCAGAGCTCCCTGTGAACCAAAGTAAAGACAGTGCATGGCAACAGAGTCAAAAGCAGCAGAGAAAGCATTCACAGTTGAGGGAGGGTATGATGTGGTGCAGGATCCTCAGGTGGGTGTTCACCACCGGCCTCACCATAGTCGCAGGCACAGTCCACATTCTCACCAGTCAGCACGAAGGCAAGCTCCTCATGTGATGGTTTGTGAGTGTGCGAGTTGAGAGTGATGAGAATAGTCACTTACCCTGGTGGAATGGATGAGACCATTCATCCTGTTGCGGCACTGGGTGGCTGTCCTCTTTTGCAGGGCACTGGCGCTGATCACCGCTGCCACCGTCTCCCATGCTGGATTAGTGATGTTGCTGCCCATCCTACGGCCAGAGCTGGGATACAGGCCTCCACTGCGTCCAAAAGGCACTTGAGGGACTCGTCATTAAACTGGGGTCTGCAGTCTTCTTGGCCTTTTGGAGCCATGTCTTCTTTGCAGCAGTCCTGGGCTGGAAGCACTGAGAGGTGTGCGTGTGGCTGCACTTTAAATATGGTGCCTGGCGTGAGGAAGGGGCGAGGCGATGGCGTGGGGCGAATGAGAGCGCGCCCGCCATCCAAATGGTGTGTTTCCCGGGAATGCATAATTAATGAGGTGGGATTGGGATGATACGGCGTGAAAAGCTGCCATTGCGGCCGGCGGGTAAGACGTCCTTTTTCCCGCCCGCTACTGCGCTTGGTGCAAATCTGGGATGATTCAGCCCCTAGCTCATGCTATGAAATCACCACCAATGTCTTCACAAACTTACTTGAAGTTATTTGGCAAGTTTAAATGTGTAACGTTTTTGAAAAGTTTATTTTATTCAGTCACTTCATAATCACTTCTCATTCAGCACTGCTTGTTGATTACCCAACTTGCAAGATTTATAAGCCCAATCCGTATGCTGTGAAATCCTCTCAAAATGGCTGTTGTGGGTAGGAGTGGGTTAATTTTTTTCCAACGCTCTGCAGTTAGTATTCGTTATTTGTGACTGAATGCTTGAAAGACTGGTTCTTCCATTCCAGGAGCAGGTCTCTGAAAGATGTGGCACCATCGTGTGCATTGTTTCGTTTGTGAAACAAAAGGCAGCAGTGACCTGGAGAAAGCTGCTTGAGGCAGTTTCTTTTTTTAGTTTGTTCATGGGATGTGGGTGTCACTGGCAAGGCCGCATTTGTTACCCATCCCTAACCACCCCCCAACTGAGTGGCTGGCTTGGCCATTTCAGAGGGTAGTTAAGAGTCAACCACGTTGCTGCGGGGCTGAAGTCTCCTGTAGGCCGGATTGGGCAAGGACAGCAGATTTCCTTCCCTAAACAAAAACTAAATGGGTTTTTAATGACAATCAATGATAGTTTCATGGTCACCATTGCTGAGACTAGCTGCACATTCCAGATTTGTTAATTGAATTTTTTAAAATTCCACCAGTTACCATGGTGGGATATGAACCCTTGCCCCCAGTGCATTAGCTAGATTACCAGTGCAGTGGCATTACCAGTACACCACTAACTCCCCCACTCTATTGCAAGAAAAGCCCCACCTACCCTGAAGAGGTATTCACAGCACATATTGGGAAGACAACAATGACTTAGGCAAGATTCAAAATTTTGATTTCCTGACAGTGGGTTGAGATTCAGAGATTAAGCCAGCAGTGGTGTCTCAGGCCTCATGTCGTCCTGTGGCAGATTCATACATTTGCATGCCATAAATACTCATTAGTGTAAAACATTTTTAATTACATCCTACCTTCAAGATAGTCAGCGACACACAAGAATCTCATGGAAACCAGTTTTGTTTAAATGTAGCGTGCAACAGTTGGCTTGGTGCAGTTGTGTCTGAAGCTTTCCTTATTGAATTCTGTAGCACAAGGGAGGGGAGTAGGAGAGTAGCGGCTTGCACGGAGACTCGGGACTGGCAAGGGTGACTCAAGCGTGAGGAGGATTTGGGCAGCCAATTGAAAGGTCTGGGTTCAGATGGAGGAGTGAAGGAGTGAAGGTGGGAAGGGCCTTGCATCCAGCGTATAGATAAGGGGTGGTGGGGACAGTCAGTTGACGTAAGAAAATGAGAGGCCTACAAGGCAGGATCAGTACTGTCCAAATGTTAGTCCATCTCAGGGCCTTGGCTGGCAGAGTCCTTACAGAGCTTTGACTTCACCTACAACATTTCAATTTTCCTCGCTGAGAGTGATCTCGGACAACGTCCTTTACAATGCATAGAAGGGAGGGCCAGCTGGGCCTGCAAGGTCAGCCATGTCCCACAGAGTGGCGAGTGCAACACTGGACGCTAACATGAACTTTCAATAAAGAGTGAACAACAAAACACATCATTGTTTCTTCCACAATAAAGAAATGTCACTAACTGCCCTGTGACTATGATTGCGTGCCAACCATAAGGCGTTCTAACCATGAGGTGTGTCAGTACATTTAGCTCTCTGACTAAGCTAGTCTCAACAAATAACGATGATGCACACATGAATGAAGTGAATCCAATGCAATGTGAAATATTTACAAGTAAAATTTAACTTTGAAAAGCACCCTTTGTGCTCTCAATAGGTCTTATGTTTATCGTAACGGAGTTGGGCAGGAAAGTTTTGACCATGATACTGAGCTTCCCTGTTTGTCCAGGAGGTTAGTGTATTGTCCGCCCGTACCTGCTGCATTGTCAGCTGATGGTGGGTTTCACCACTGAAAAGCTTCCCCCACCGCGGAATCGCACGTGTCTCCTGTGCACACTGCCGGCACTTTAAATTTTAATTACAATCGCATGGGAAATGGGGGAAAAACAAGAGAGGGGAAGTGTGCACATTTCTGGCTACACTGTCAGGACTGGTACGCCACTGATAAAATTCCACCCAGAATAACAGATTTAAAAGGATCAATGTTCATTGTGTTCAATGCACTGTTCAATGCACTTCACGTGGGAGATACACAGTAGATGGAACTCCTGTTATAACAGGCAGAGGACCTAAGAGCAGGACCAGGAACCAATTATCAAGAGATTTGCCATTTGCCAAATTACAATTATTTCTTGGCTGTGTCCTTGTTTCAAAGGTATATGATTAAAATTTTAAAATATAGTGACATAGGATGAAGGTTGGGACCAACTCTCTGAGATTATCCTGGAGTCTCCAGGAATTAAGAATCCCTAAGACACTGTTACAAGCAATCGTAAGGGGTACTTAAACAAATTGAGCTTTTTAAAATTTTCTTTGAATGCTTTCATTTATTAGTTAACTATTAGGGCAGGGATGACATGGCTATTTAACTGACAGTGAAGCATCACACAATCAAGAACATCTTAACTTTGCTATCGGTGGGGGGTGCTGTGAGGATGGACAAGTCAGGTGACCAATGGCGGGAGTGTGGGTACATGGCAGCCGAAGGCGGGAGGTCACATGATGAAACTTCCAGGAATCCATCCAATTGGAATTGGCAACCCCATGTTAGAAACAAGCAAAGAAGATTGAGACAGGATTTGACTGAGGCTTTTCATTGTTAAGAGGCATGGACAACTCAGATATAAGGCAAAAAGCAAAATACTGCGGTCGCTGGGAATCTGAAATAAAACCAAAAAGGTTGGTCTGGCAGTATCTGTAAAATGGGGTAGATAGAGGTAATGACCGGAGTTTACCCCTCCTGCCAGTGGCAGGGTTCGTGGCAGGCTGGGGCGGAGAATGTGACAGGAGGGGAAAAATCAATTTCCTGAAGATGAGAAATGATGTTAGGAACTTATGGCACCGATTGTTATGGCAGGATAATGGCGGGTTGCCATTCCCACTGAAGGTCGCGGGAACCAGGTTTGTATATGATTAATGTTGTTTAAACCAGCAACAGACCGGAATGTTTCCCCCCTCCAGCACATCCACCAGTCTGATTCACGACCGGACCAACATGGCATTCACACATGGTGAGAGAACACTGACCTGACAAGCTGCGGCCTGGAGCACTGGACATCCATTTGACCCCAGGTATGGCGCACACCAAGGAAATGTGCAGGGTGGTGCTGGAAGACATGGGGTTGAAACACACAAGGGCATGGGCTTGGATAAGAGGGGTCGGAATACATACGGGGTGGGGTCGGATTACATGAAGGGGGAACCAGGAAGCCTTGGCTGGGGGTGGGGTGGGGTTGGGGGTGGGTGGGGGGAGGGGTTGTGAATGTTCAGTGGGAGGGGTCAGCGCTGTCAATGCTGGAATCTTGGGGGTTTGAGCCAATGGCACTGGTGGTGGGACACCACTGCAACTGTGCTTGCAGCAGGGTGAGAGAGTTAAGGTCCGGGTGTGGCAGGAGGAGGTCTTGTCTGGGGAGTCGAGGAGGGGATAAGAAGCTTAAAACGGATCTTAGGAGTGGACAAGACCAGACCGGGCATGGGGACTGGTGTGGGCCCATCAGGGAGGGAAGGCATTTGAAGGGTGATGGTGATGGGCTCCAGAGTGATAGGGGTAAGTTCAAGGGTGACCGATTGGAGGGTGCAGGTAACACTGGCCGTGGGGGTCTATGGTGATAAGGGGAGGGGTGGTTACAGGAGGAAGGTAGAAGGTGTTGGGGGTGGTTTGGAAGGTGACATGCACGGGACAAAGGCAGATAAAGGTGTCAACACCCTAAATGTCCACCAGGCAAAATGCTAGGTGGGAGGAGGGTCATCGGATGGATGGAGCTGAAGGTCAACTCAACTGCACATCTGAAGGAGAACCCTGATAATCTACCCTGACAAGGCAAATGTCTCTCTATGAGGTCTAGAGGGCTGTGGAAGAAGGGGAATAGTGTGAAAGGGAAGGTCCTCTCACGTGGCTCGAGGGAGCCTTGGCAAAAAGCAATGCCTCGATGGACAGGCAGTGATTCAGGGGGACTTGTGAGCAGTGGTGGGGAATGCGCACTGGCAATAACACAAGCAGCAGCAAGAAAAACCCAAGAGATCTCCATGAAGTGCAATGGTTAACATATTTACAAAGGTGCAGTGGCTTTATACAATGCTTGTACACCCATGCCACCAGTGTGATTTTAATATTTCTTCATTTTTCTTACACTACCACGGCGTCTAGGTGCTTCATCGACATATGCAGCAGAGGTGGAGGCAGCCTGTTGACCACCATGCTCTGTTGTCTTCGATCACTTTGGTGGGCGTCTGCTGGAGGGCTGAGGCCTGGAGGGCCCCGGCCTTCTTTGGGTCTCCTGCTCTGGGGCAGGTGCACCCACAGAGGTCCCAAAGACTGGAGCTGATGGGGTCACAGACAGAGGGGACTCGGAATGCATGGATGCGCTTGGAACGCCCTGGGTGGAAGACCCAGGTGTGTCCACTTGACGTCCCTCCTCCCTTTGGGTGCCCAAGGGCCCCTGCCTGACTCCTTGAGGAGAAGGTGCGCCCGGAGGGAGGTCAAGGTGTCTCATCTCTCTCTCATGTAGCCATTGTAAAAGCTCACCCATGGCTACAGCGATGGAGTGCAAGTCTGAGCACATCTCTAGCAAATATTGGGCATTCTGCTGGACCAGGGTCTCCATGACATCTGCCACCACCCCTCCCCCCCCCCCCCCCCCCCCCCCCCCCCACCTCTCTCCATCGAGACCTTGATGCACTCACATGTTGGAGCCACGACATTAGGGAACAGGATGGACTCCTCTGCCTCACATGCCCCTCTGTTGAGGGCCTCTGACAGCTCTGTCAGATGTTGCCCTGTGTCTCGCTGATATTCCAGCATCTTTTCCATGATCGCTCCCAGGGGGTCATCATCTCACTCAGCAGGGGCTTCTTCTCCAGCATTCCTCCGAGTTCGGGGATTGTGGCTGTCACTGCTTCCTCCTGCTGTGGACACGTGTCTGTGAGGTGACCACCAGAGTGTAACCCTGAGCCTAAACTAGATCTACGTGCCACTGAGATGTGTGTCTCTGGGCTGGTGAAGGGTGCAGGTGAACACTGTGATGGCTCTACAGGTGTGAAGTCATCCTTCCGATGTCTCCGGCGTGCCGGGACTGGTTTCAGGTGCGGGGGCTGGCGTCACCCTCTTCCTTCTGGCACCTGGAATGGAGAGAGGAGAGAATGAACGGCTACCTAGGCTGCCTCCGAATTTGCAAAGAGCCTCACCCTCACCCTCACTGGATGCTTAGGAGAGGCTGACTCCCCATCAGCACATGCACAGTCACTCTCCTCCCCTGCGAGGTCAGCAGCCTGTTTCTCAAATTGTGTGAGGGGCTGGATGTCAGGCATGCCCCCCACCCCCCGCCCCCACCCCTGTCTTCTCCCTCTCTGGCCTGTTGTGCGCTATCTTCTCCTGCATAGAGAACGATGGATGGATTGTGAGCACTTCTGATGCTGCAACAGGTCGTGTGCTGCTACTTCTGTGGCTGATACGTGACACCATGACTCCTCAGTGCCTGTCCACGATGTACACGGTACATGTGAGGAGTTTGAGTGAATACTGTCCACTCGCCTGGATAAGTGTGGCTTCAACAGCACTCAGGAAGCTGAACACCATGCAGGGCAAAGCAGGCCGCTTGACTGACACCCCAAGTAACACCTTCAGCATTGAACCCCCCACTACCAACCCATTGGGAGCTGTGTGTGTGCTCTGTGAAAGATGCTCTGCTGCTGGTCTCCAGGGCTACTTTGGCAGCCCCTCCTGACCCGTGAGCTTCAGCAGCTGGAAGGACAAGGGCAGCAGAGGCACGGCATCAGCAACATCTGCAAGTTACCCTCTACTCCAACCTCCCTCTCCCAACTCCCCACCCCATAATGGCTTTCCCTTCAGTGTGGCTGGGTCAGCAACCCGCAGTTGCCTCCTTAACACCAGACCACATGGACTGCAGTGGGGCAATGAGGCAACACCCCAGCATCTTTTCAAGGGCTTTTAGGGATGGGCAGCACAGATGCTGGCCTTGCCATTGATGCCCACATCCCATGACAGGTTCAGAAAATGGTGAGGTCTGTATAGAGAGTGGAAGGTTCACTTACCCTGGCGGCACGTATTGAGTTGTTCATGCATTTCCTGCACTGTAGGGCAGTGCTCCTCTGCATCCCTATGGCACTGACCGCCCTGGTGAACTCCTCCCAGGCAGCTGTGGTGAGTTGGGTTAGGGTTAGGGTTAGGGTTATTGCTCCCACCCCTTGGAAAGAGGACATCTCTCCTGTCCTCCGGGGTCTGAAGGAAAGTCTCCAGGGAGGCATCACTGAACCCTGGGGCCGGTGCTTGCTGCTTTCTGGAGGCCACATTAGTGCCCTGAAACCCTGGTGGGCTAAATCGCTGGCTGCCCAGGTGCCTTTTAAATATGGTGCCCGGACATGACGGCAAGGCTTGCAACTTCCTGCCCGCCCCACCCCCTTATGGAATGTGACGTAATCTTCCAGGCTTCATAGTCACTCCGACTTCCCGCTCCCACCAACGGACTTAGGCCCGCAGCGGAAAATTCCGCCCAATGTTTCGGTTCATGGTTCCAATGAAAAGTCATCAACCTGTCAATCCCTTCCTCTCTCCACACCTGCAGCCTGATGTTTTATATTATGAGCACAGAACCAAAATGCACATTTAAAATTGCAATAACCTGACAAACAGGTCAATCCTTGCGCCATGTATTCAATTGTTACATATTACATCAAATATTGAATTCCTGCTTTTCCATTCCACACAAACCTAAGCTTATAGTCAAAGCTCAAAATTCACACCTCAGAAAGCATGGTTTCAGGCATGATGCTGCAGCTGAAGTAAAAAGAAAAGATTCCAAAAAGCATGTTCAATTATACTTGGCTTTTTCCTTACAGTTTTACCCTGAAAATATAGACTGTAATGTTTAATGTTCAGTCTTCCAATCAAATGCTGCATTTAGGAAGATAGGAATTGAAATAAAAAAACAAGATATATACGGCCGTCTACCATTCTGGTAATCACATGATGCAATAATGAAGTTGTTGACTAATCATAGCAATCAATCTCTATCAATTAGTCTACAACAGATCCAGACATGAGGCAAGGACAAACCCCAGGGAGGAGAGGTTTCAGAATCAGGAATCCAAAGTTTTCTGTTCCTTCCAAACAAAATACCCTCACCATATACAGCGTCTCAAATTACTCATATACTGTTAATAGCTGAAAGAAATCTAATTTGCATCTGAATTAATCAATTCTGCTTCCACTGTCTCCCTACAGGGAATCTGTTCCACAGCTTGAACGCTCATTTGCTGAAGTGCGTTTGGGCAGGATATTCCCTCCAGTGGTAAGAAACAGAGGTTGGGATCATCTCCAGGTCCTGAACCTGCCCTCATGAAGAAACAGTCCCATATTTTCAGTGAGGTGCTCCTATTGGCCCGGAGATGGGCTCGCTGCCCAATTAAGGGTGGCAGGCGATCACTTGAAACTGGAGGGCAAATCATAAGCCTTCCAGCCTAAATGGAGCACATAGAGGGCAAAAGAGGGTAAGGGAGAGGAGGCTTCAAAATGGAGGCACCCCCCCTCTCCAACTTGTTAAACTTGAATTAAAAAATGATTTTTGCGACCAAGCCACTAGTGTGGAGGGGGTCGGCAAACCCAAGGCAGCCTGTGACTGCTGCAGCAGTCAGGCAGACAGGGGGGCCTCCGGGCCAGCCTGGAGCTCTGGCCCTTCGGTCTGCTGGTGGGAGGCTGCCCCCGCTGTCTCCAGGGACCTGGAGGATGACTGGAAATCCCATTTGCCCCCATTTATTTGGCCTCAAGAGGCTTTTAATGAGCTGTGTTGGCTACCTGCTATGTGTGGGTGGGTAGCCCTGCTCCCCTCCCCCAACCCCACCTCTGTAAAAATAGCCCAGGGGTGGTATGGAGTTGGGGAACCAACATGTCGGCCTGTGGACTATTTTCAGCTCCCATCTGCCTATGTTTCTGGCCCCAGCAAGGGCTCAAAATTACTCAATGTTTCCTCAGATTACTTTCGAAGTTACCACCCTTCAAGCAGAGGCCACAATTCACCCTAACGTAAGCTTTCTTAACCTTCCATTCTCCTGAGGACAGTGGGAAAGGAAGTATAATCACAAGAACCAGATAGCCCAAGGAAATTCACCCCTTGTGTTTTACCTTATTATGGGATAGCTAGCAGCAGACACCATAATGCTGTAGAACAGTCTGAATAATAGAGATTGGGATTCTGTGGTGATTATTGTTGATTTGCCTCAATTTTAAAATTCTCAAATCTTTGTTTTCAAATCTCTCCATGGCTTCTCTCCTCCCTATCTTTGTAACCTCCACCTGCCTTACAGTGTTCTGAGGTCCAATTCTGGCCTCCTCCACATCCCTGCTTTTCACCATCTCACCATTAGTGACTGGACCTCCAGTCCCGAGGCCATAAAGTCCAGTATTCCCTCCCGAAACCTCTCCGCCTCCCTGCCTTTCTCTCCTCCTTTAAGGCAATCCTTAAAACCTACCTTTTTGATCAACTTGTTGTCACCTGCCCTAATATCTCCCTCTATTGATTGGTGACAAAATTTTGTTTGATAGCTCTCCTGTGAAGCGCCTCTGGATGTTTAACCACCTTAAGGACAATTTAAGCTGTTGTTCCATATAATTCCACCTCTTTCTGCTATTTCATCTATCACCTTTCCTGTGGGAATTGCCTAATGTGACTCCATTTCCCTTCTCAACTAATAATGAAAATCACTCATAGCCATATTAAATATGTGTGTTTTTTTGCTTCAGTATTTCTCTAGCAAGTTTTTTGACCTATAGCATGTTCTTTACTTGAACTCCAGTGGTGTGTGTTTCTGTCACATTGGGATGATTATGCAGTTTATTCTGGTTGTGTACCTTATGACAATATGTAGATAATTACTCAACCACTTGTATATTCACGTGGTATCTTAAACACATGCCTTCCACTTCTCAGTCATTCCATCCTGCTTGCTTCCATATCTTCTTTGAGTTAACCCTTAGAATTCCACTTGACTGGATGAATGTTAATCCAAAGGCTCAAGAAGCTAAACACCATCCATGGCAAAGCAGCCCGATTGATTGGCACGCCAACCATCAACTTAAACATTCACTCCCTCCACCACTGATGCACAGTGGCATCAATGTATACCATCTAGAAGATGCAATGCAGCAACTCACCAAGGCTCCTTAGACAGCACCTTCTATACCCACGACCTCCACCATATGGAAGGGCAAAGGCAGCTGTTGCATGGGAACACCACCACCTGCAAATCCCCCTCCAAGCCACTCACCATCCTGACTTGGAACTATATCATCATTCATTCACTGTAGCTGGGTCAAAATCTTGGAATTACCTCCTTCCTTAACAGCACTATGGATGTACCTACACCACATGGACTGCAGCGGTTCAAGAAGAAAGCTCACTATCACCTTCTCAAGGAGAACAAGGGATGGGCGATAAATGCTGGCCTGGCCAGTAATGCTCACATCCAAAAGATGAATGGAAAAAAATAGACTGTTGCCTAGTCTAGGAAAATTTTAGTCAGTCATTTACAATTCTCAGGTCACACATTTTGATGCTGAAACAAACTCTAATTGTTGTATTAAGAACATTAACAGTTGGCCCATCGAGATCACTCAAACCAGTTATTGTATCAGAGACTTGCCTACAAGTTACTCAAATGTCAGAAACAGCTCTTTTAATTTAATATAAAACCATATACTTAAAATAAATAGTTTAAAGAGGTTACAAACTTTACTTTGGCTCGTCCTCTCTGCTCTATACCCTCATTATTTTCTCTTCTTCCAGAATATTGCTGTACTATTTTTAATCCTTTTTTTTTACTTTAGTTCTATCTAATCTAACATCTTCTATCTTGCTTCACCCCTTTTTAAAAAGAATGAAAAATACTTCCTTTTTTTGTTCTGAACCTTCTAAGTCCTCCCACTTCTCTCATAACAGTGTGAGTCAGTGGTCCAGTGTTAGCAACCTCACCTCTTAAGCAGGTTGCAAGTCAAAGTCCCATGCCAGAGGCATGAGCACAGAAATATAGGCTAACACCCCAATGCAGTACTGAGGGTGTGCTCCTCAATACAGCCTGAGGAAGTGCTGTGAGAGGTACTGTCTCGCATTAAACATTAACCTTCTCAAGTGTACGTAAAAGATCCCACAGCACTATTGCAAGAAGAACAAAGGGGTTTTCCCTGGTGACCTAGTTGATGTTATCCATTAACATCAATGAAAGAAACAGATTATCTGGTCATTATCACATTGCAGTTTGTGGGGCAAATTGTCTGCAGCATTTCCTACATTACAATTGTGACTCGATTGTCAAAAGCAATCCATTAAGATCATGAAAGGCACTATACAAATGTAAGCTAAAATTAAAATACTGCAGATGCTGGAAATCTGAAATTAAAAACAGAAAATGCTGGAAAAACTCAGCAGGTCTGACAGCATCTGTGGAGGGAGAAATAGAGTTGATGTTTCGAGTCTGTATGACTCTTAGTAATATGGATTCAAACTGTTAACTCTGTTTCTCTCTCCACAGATGCTGTCAGACCTGTTGAGTTTTTCCAGCACTTTCTGTTTTTATTTTACATTATATAAATGTAAGCCTCTCTTTCCTTCATGCACTTAATTTAGGAAGAATTCCATGGAGTAAGCTATGTCAACAGCAGCCCAGAAGTATTGTGGGGGTTATAGTACTTGGTCCCCACAGACTATAAAATAATTACACCAATCAGCCTCAGAAATTAAAGACTGTTAGGCCCCTTCTCAACAACCAACAAACATCTCCAGCCACTCATGATCATCAGGATTTACTGATTTGATAATTATCATCATTTGGCTTTTTAACAAACGCATTATGTTACATTTCATGCCGTTTACATTACTTTTAAAACCTTGGGAATTTTCCTGGGAATCTTGGAGGAAATTCAGGAAGGGGGTTTTCTGCCTGACTTACAAAGGTAGGAGGGTGAGGGAATTTCCATTTGACATGTCAGTCAAAGTTCCTTCTCTGATTTCCCACCTCCCTCCAGTTTTCTTCAAACAAATAGAGGCACAGTTCTTGAAATAAGTGCAGATTCCCACATCCTGGATTACCACAGAATATTTAAGGAAGGATACACTGGCATTGGAAGCAATTCAGAGAAGGTTCACTAGCTTGATTCCTGGAAAGAAGGGGTTGTTTTACAAGGAAAGGTTGAGCAGGTTGGGCCTATCCTCATCGGAGTTTAGAAGAAGAGGTGGTCTTATTGAAACATCCAAGATTCTGACGACACTTGACAGGGTTGATGCTGACGGGATCATCGAATCATAGAAAGTTTATGGCACAGAAAGAGGCCACTTGGCCCATTGTGCCCGTGCTGGCTGAAAAACGAACCATCCAGCCAAATCCCACTTTCCAGCCCTGCAGGTTACGGCACTTGAGGTGCATATCCAGACACCTTTTAAATGAGTTGAGGGATTCTGCTTGTACTGCCCTTTCAGGCAGTGAGTTCCAGAATGCCACAAGCCTCTGGGTGAAAAAGATTTTCGTCCTATCTCGTCTAACCTTTCTGCCAATCACTTTAAATCTAAGCCCCTGGTCACCGACCTCTCTGCTAAAGTCAGTAGGCCCTTCCCATCCACTCTATCCAGGTCCCTCATAATTTTGTACATCTCAATCAAATCTCCCCTCAGCCTCCTTTGTTCCAAGGAAAACAAGCGCAGCCTATCCTATCCTTCCTCACACCTGCAATTTTTCAGTCCTAGCAGCATTCTCGTAAATCTCCTCTGTACCCTCTCTAATACAATTACATCCTTTCTGTAATGCGGTGACCAGAACTGCACACAGTGCTCAAGTTGCGGCCTAATGTTTTATATAGTTCCCACATAACCTCCCTGCTCTTATATTCCATACCTCGGCCAATAAAGACAAGGATTCCATGTACCTTCTTAACTCCCTTATTGACCTGCCCTGCTACCTTCAGGGATCTATGGACATTCACTCCAAGGTCCTTCATTTCCTCTACGTCTCTCAGTATTCTCCTATTTATTGTGTAAAATGCATCACCTCACATTTTTCTGGGTTGAATTCCAATGGCCACTTTTCCACCCACCTGACCAGTCCATTGATACCTTCCCACAGTCTACAGCAATCCTCCTCACCATCTACTGCACAGCCAATTTTTGTGTCATCTGCAAACCTTTTGGTCATTACCCCTACATTTAGATCTAAATCATGAACGTATGCCACAAAAAAGGGGACCTCGTTTTGAGCCCTGCGGAATCCCACTGGAAACAGCCTTCCAGTCGCAAAAACATCCATCAACAATTACCCTTTGTTTCCTGCCACTGAGCCAATTTTGTATCCAGCCTGCTACATTCCCCTGGATCCCATGGGTTTTTTTTAACCAATAGTCTGCCATGTGGGACCTTGTCAAAAGTCTTGCTAATGTTTCCCTCATGGAAGAATCTAGAACTAGGCAGCACGATTTCAAAGTAAGGGGCGGAATTTTCTGAGCCCACTGGCAGCAGGCGTGGTAGGTGGTGTGCGCGGAAAATATGGCAGGATCCACTTCACAACAGCGTGAAGGCAGGTCCTGATTTTTCACTCAGCCTGATGAGGAGGATGCCGATGGGGATGAGGGTGACGGGGTCCTCAGTGGTGACGATGATGAGGATGAGGCTGTCGCACTGGCTAGATGAGGCAGGCGCACTTGCGAGGCCCTCATAGCTGCCAGATTTGTGGAGGATGATGACAACATACAATGACGTGTCCCCATACAACCTCACATCACGTTGTGAACGTTTGACTGTGAGGGTGCTCCTGTCATGGAGATGCAGTGGAGGCCCTAATAGTCACTCGATGGCAGGAGGATGATGACAACGTGCAGCGAGGACACTCCATAGATCTTCACATAGCCTCTGAGAATGTCTGACTCCTGTCTGGCTGAGGGCAGCTCCATGATCAGGGCCATCTCAGAGATGCAGCCATGAAACTATAGATGTATCTGATGCTGTGTCCGCCTTCAGCACCTGAGCCCTTCAGGAGCTGGTGCACAGCATCACTGGTCGCAGATGCTGGTGTGATGGGGGCCACCCCAACTTAAAGGTGCTGAGAGCACACAGAGAGAATGAGAGAGCTCTATGGCGCCTGCCCACTACATTCTGGCAGCAATGACCAGCACCGCCGAGGAGCAGACATCAGTAATGTTTCCAGGGAGTGTGAGGCTGGACCATCACTGTGGTCTGAAGGCCGCACAGGGCAAAGGGAAGAGGCCCTGGACTGAGACATCTGCCTTTTATCTTGTGCAGAAAGGTTTCACATCTGAGTGACAAGAACACTGCTCATCAGAACAAGGAGCTAAAGGCTGGGTGACATTCTTAGGAGTTTATTGACAACAGTGAACGGTATGTACAAGTGATCAACACCCATGTCCAAGCTGTGCAACTACTTTTACCTAACTTTCATAACCCTGCCTCTACGCCTTGGTGCTGCCCGGACATCTACAGCAGAGGGGGAGGCAGCCTGCTGACTGTGACACTCTGTGATGACTTTGGCAGGCGTCCACTGGAGGGCTGAGAATTGGAGGGTTCTGGCCTGCTTTCGGGGTCCTGCTGTGTGGCAGTGGCACCCTCCTCGGCCTGTGAAGCTGGATCTGTGGAGGTTACAGGAAGAAGGGATTCGGATGGGCCGGTCCCTCCCAGAGTCACCTGGGTGGATAACCCTGGAGTGTGCACCTGCTGACCCTCCACCCTATGGTTGCCCGAGAGCCCCTGGCTGCCTCTGTGAGTGGAATAGGTAGCTGAAGTGAGATTGAACTGCCCAGAACCCCTCTCGCGTATACACTGTTGGAGGCCAACTCTGGCATCAGCGATGGAGTTAAGCCTGCGCAGCAGTGCAGGAGCGATGACCTGGACCAAGGTCTCCATGGCGGCCGCCATCCTGCCAGTGTTGACCTTGGTTTGTTGCAATGCCGGTGCTATCACCTCTGCCTGAGGACAGATGGACTGCCCCATCATGCCTTGCAATCTGAGGAGTGCAGTGGACATCCCTTCCTGATGTTCCCCAGCTTGCCTTTGCAGCTCCAGCAACTGTGACATGGCCCAGTCCAGAGGCTCTTCATTTGACTCGGAGTCAGCAACATTCTGGCCTCACACCTATGAGTGCCGGGGACCTGGGAAGTCCCTGCCCCCGCCTGCTGTGGATCAGAAAGTGCGATGTGCTCATCAGATTGTGGTCCCGAGGCTATTCTAAAGCTAGGTCCCACCGAGGTGTGTGTCACTACGCTGGTGGAGGGTGTAGGTGAGTGCTGTGATGGGACTTCAGGAAGGGAGCCTTCAGATTCCTCTTCAGAGGTCTCTTCAGAGCTTGAATGGAGGCTCTGGGTTATGGACTCTATCGGCTGTTTGGCAGATGTGCTTGGGAAAACAAGGGGAGATAATTAGTGCATGGCAGTGGCCTGTGAAAGAGGACACATCACTCACGGCATGGCTGTCTGATGGATGTTGCATTACTGGATCCTCACTTAGTAGAGCAGCACCGACCTCACCGTCAGCACAGGACCGGTCCCGGTCATCGCCGGCCAGCTGGATGGCTCTGTTTTCAAATTCTGTCAGAGCTTTGATCTCCGGCATCCCTCCACCTGTCTGTGACCTTTCCCTCCTGTTGTGAGCCAGTTTGTCCTGCATGGATAGAGATGGGGAGAGGGTATCAGGATGCCTGCCGGGCCAGATGATAAGTATGCCTGGCCTGTGCGGGTGGTGAGTGGTCCCATGGACGGGATGAGGACAAAGACAGTGTGTGTGAGAGAGAGTGAATGGTGATGTCCCTTGCACTGGCAGTGAGTGAGGGCCCTGTGGGTGTGTGCTGGGTTTGTGAGTGTGTGAGTTGGGAGTGATGAAAAGAGTGACTTACCCTGACGGAACGGAAGAGATCACTCATCATTTTGTGGCTGTCCTCCTCTGCAGGGTGTTTGCACTGACCACTGCCGTCACTGCCTCCCAAGCCAAGTTAGTGACATTACTACCCATCCTGCAGCCAGAGCGGGGGTAGAGCATATCCTGATGGGCCTCCACAACATCCAGCAGTCGCTTGAGGGACCCGTCATTGAAGTGGGGGCTACAGTCTTTTTGCTTTTGCTGGCCATGTCTCCCAGGCAGCGGTGGTGAGCTGGTGGCGATGAGCACTTTGCTGGCGGCTGCCTTTTAAATATGGTGGCTAGCGTGACAACAGCGGGGTGATGGCAGGCGGGCGAATGAGAGCCTGCCCGCCATGGAAATGGCATGCTTCCCGGGAATGCATAAATGAGGCAGGCCAGGGAAGATATGGCGTGTAAACCCGCCATTTTCATCAGTGGGTAGGACTGCATTTTACCCACCCGCTACCGCACTTAGTGCAATTCTGGGAAAGTTCTGCCCAAGGTGTCTCACATTTAAAATGGAGATGAGGAGGTGTTCATTCTCTCAGGGGGTTGTTAACCTTTGGAATTCTCTTCTGCAGGGAGCAGTGGGATGTGGTCATTGAATATATATTCAAGTCTGAGTTACACAGATTTTGATACACCTGGGAGTCAAAGGCTATGGGGGAGAGGCGGGAAAGTGGGGTTAAAGCTACAGTCAGATCAGCCATGATTTTATTGAATGGAGGAGTAGGTTCGAGGGGCCAAATGGCCTACACCTGCTCCTAATTCATATGTTCTTATGAACATATTGGGAGATATGATGTGGAAATCTAGGGCAGTGAAACCAAAGCATGTGATTAAAAGCTGTCCACATCTTAAGCTAAATGTAGCTCAGTGTAGTGTTTTACTTAGGGCTATTGCCTATATGCTGAGAATTTCCTGCTCTCTGATTTACACTGCTGTTGCACCTGTGCTAGCCTCTAGAGGGAAATACACTGCAGTTTCCTGGGGACGCTAAGCAACCAACTCCCTCATCGCCAGGCCTTCAGTGCTGCAAGAAGTTCCACATCTTTTCATCGCCATGGCGGACGGCTTCAACAAGGTCCTGCTCCTCGATGGCCAAGGCCACCTCCTTGGCTGCCCGGCTGCCATTGTAGCTAAACAGATCTTACTAGGCCACAAAGTGGTGGTGGTGAGCTGTGAAGGGATTAACGTCTCTGGCAACTTCTACCAAAATAAACTTAAGTATCTTGCTTTTTTGCGCAAGAGGATGAATACTAACCCCTCTCGTGGCCCACATCACTTCAGAGCACCAAGCCGGGTCTTCTGGAGGACTGTAAGGGGTATGTTGCCGCACAAGACAAAGCGAGGTCAAGCTGCCTTGGACAGACTGAAGGCCTTTGATGGGATCCTTCCTCCATATGACAATATGGTTGTGCCAGCAGCCCTGAAGATTGTACGTTTGAAGCCAACTCGTAAGTTTGCTCTCCTTGGTCGCCTTGCTCATGAAGTTGGTTGGAAATATCAGGCAGTTACAGCCACTCTTGAAGAGAAGTGTAAAGAAAAAGCCAAGCTTCACTATGAGAAAAAGAAGAAAATTTTAAAACCGAAGAAGGTAGCTGAGAAGAATGTTGAAAGCAAAATTGCTACGTACACTGCAGAGCTGAAACAATATGGTGTTCTTGTTTAATATATTCACTCAGAAGCATTGACAATAAAAGTTGTAGAAAAAAACAGAAGTTCCACATCCTCCGTGGGGTAGACAAGGCAGTGCACTGCATACCCCTACCATTCTTCCTGTCAACCACGGCTATCAGCCAATCCATCACCCTCTTAAACCAACTAACTCTGCACAGTGCTCTGTGGTAATGGGAGCATCCAAATCCCTATCCCACACTATTCTTACACTGATCTGCAGCATTCATGAGAGATCAACTCATGATTCAGTAGAGAATAAATTAAATGGTTTTGCTACAGGAAAACATGCAAAACGATCAGATTTGGTGAGAGAGCTGGAACCAGCAGGTTTGGCGAAAGGTGTTTTGTATTTTCCTTCCTATTTATGATGATGAGAGGTTGTAATTTTTTTCTGTTTATGCTTAATAGTTGTTCTCTCATTGGTACCAAAATGGCCGGGAGAAAGAGCATGGAGGATAACATGGACTGAAATAATATGTGTGTTGGGGGGGTAACCAGAATTGCACACCACAGGTTAATTGGTCACATACCTGAAAAACAACATCACAACAATTAAGCACATGCCTGTGACTGCACTCTGAGGAGGTTTGATTTATTATCCAAACTGCCAAATGACTGGACACATTCCTCTTCCTACACCACCAGATGATGTGGCACAAAGCTATGACTAGATTAACAGATGATTGGGCACAATGTCTATGATTAGATTCCAAAACCAAAAAAAAAATACTGCGGATGCTGGAAACATGAAACAAAAACAGGAAACGCTAGAAAACACTCAGCAAGTCAGACAGCATCTGTGAAGAGAAAAAGAAAGTTAATGTTTCGGGTCAATGACCTTTCGTAAGGACTGCCAATGAAGGATCAATGAACTGATTCCGTTGGTGGCAAGGATCTTGTCTGCCAGCTTTGAACCAGCGAGAGGCCTGTGCGCCTCTTCTTTGGAAGGCCCGTTGGGTCTTATGCCAATCAGGCAAATCCAGGGACACTAGCGGGCCTTCCTCCAGAACCAGGTCCAGAAAGGCGGAAGTCCCATCGTCAAGAGCTGCCAGCCAATCAGAGGCCGGCAGGCCTTGTGATCGACAATGCCATGGAAGAGGCTGTGGCTGCTATCGAAAAAGTCCACATGTCAGCAGGCCAGCCTGGAGCTGAGAAAAGTGCAGCAGAGTTGGGACAAGGCCCTTAAGTGGTCGGTAATTGGCTGCTTAAGGGAGTCAGGTGGAGGTGGGCCAGGAAGGTTGACCATGGGCGTTCCCGCCCAGAATTTACTTCTGGTGGAGGTTGGAAGTTATCGGGTATCAGTCCCGATGCCAACCTACCTAATTTTCAGGCCCTCCTGCCTCCTTCCTCACCTCCTGCAGGGCAGAAGATTCTGCTCTTTAACTCTTTCTCTCTCGACAGATGCTGCCTGAGTTTCTGAGAGCTTCCAGCATTTTCCGTTTTTATCTCTATGATTAGGTTAACAGGTGATTGGCCACATACTTCAAAATACGTTGCCAATGGGCACTTTCATTAGATACATACATCCAACAGGAGGTCTTGTGGTGCAGTGGGTGGTGTCACTACGCCTGAGCCAGCAGTTCTGTGTTCAAATCCCACTTGCGAACTTGATGGCCAAGGAAGGTGTGTTCATTGTGCGGCCAAGGAGGTTGAGTATCAACTTGTAAAATTCTGCCAACACATGCCAATGGCAGGTGGTAAGATTCCTGACCAGTGATGTGATGGAAAGGAAATTGGAGCCCCTAACATCACTAGGGATGGCCAGTATAGATCAGATTGATGCCAACTTTCCCGTTGGGTTGGATTTGGAAACCGCCTCCTTGCCCTACCTATGATGGGAGTCATGGGTTGGACCTACCTCAGGCATAGAACTTAGGAAGCAGATTCACCCAACTGGCTGCAGATGATGAGGAGGTTTTTGTGGAGCTTCTGGAGATTAAACACGTGAAGTAGGGTCCATGATAAGTATTATGCAAGGGCCTTGGAAGGAGCACGCTTGAATGACCTTTTCTTGTTCTGTGATTTCTAATTTTCTTATCTCCAAAGACAACTCATGAAACTTGATGTTAAGATTTGTGAACAACAAAAATAGCTGCTTATGTCTAAGATTAATTAACAAATGGTAGAAAACAGTCAGTAAACTGATCAGCGATTGTATTTGTTACAGGCATTAATTGTTAAATGTCCAAGTTCCATCATTAATTATAGAACATGTGAGTATTCCAAAATATCTTGATAAATAACTGGTTTATGTTTGGAACTTCCTAGGAGTCAGTGGATCATCCACTGAGTAACACAGACCAGTCTGTGCTGAACTAGCTGATCTCAGTGCCACAGTTAATCTCAGGACAGCCGAACTGGGTAAAAAGGGAGAAACCAGGCAGTTTGCAATCCTGGTTCCTATCCAGAGACCCCTGCTGAAAGTCACACCAGTTTGGTGGTCATCAGGCTGTGATGCTCACATAGTCAAATAGCTATCTCACCCTGCCTGGGTTTGCATGTGAGGAGTTTAGTGAAGATACAGAGGGGCAGTCACACAGGAAGAGTCAGTACCTCCTGGGGAAGAGGAGAAAACTTATACAGGAAGTTCCTTTTAAGTAAGCAAATACAATTACTTTTCTTTTCTCATCAACAGGATTTAGACTGAGTAATGTTAGAGTTGACACTGTTGGCGTCAGGTAAATAGGAGCATTTCATACACACCAAAAAACAAGGCAGGTGTAAATTGGGGCCAAGTGCGTTGAAGCCAAATACCAAAACTAGCACATGTAGAATAAAAGTGCAATGTCAATCTACTGAAATATTGACCAAATATAATCTGATTTAGGGTGAATATGGTGATCATTTGATCAGGCACAGGTGTAAAATGAAAGTTTTCGCATGTCACCTGAGAACTAAAAACTAAAATGAATTTATTAAAGAACAATTCCAGATGAGGTTAATGAGGCAAAGTGCCTTCCAATAATTTCATTGCAACACCTGACAGTTCACACCAGCCACAGTTAGCAGTAGTTATCAGATACATTCATCAAGGACCCAGAGGAAACATTGTACTTCAGCAACGTTCTTTGTTCTTCAGCAACTTTACCAAGAAGATTGTCAAGTCACATGGAAAAATATGGGTTGATAAGGAACAGCCAACATGGATTTCTAAAGGGGAAATCGTGTTTAATTAACTTGCTGGAGTTTTTTGAAGAGGTAACAGAAAAGGTCGATGAGGGTAATGCTGTTGATGTGGTGTACATGGACTTTGAAAAAGCATTTGACACAGTGCCACACAACCGACTTGTGAGAAAAGTTATTGCTCATGGAATAAAAGGACAGCAGCAACGTGGATACAAACTTGGCTGAAAAATAGGAAGCAGAGAGTAATGGTCAATGGATATTTTTCGGGCTGGAGGAAGGTTTGTAGTGAAGTTCCCCAAGGAAACTTGCTGTTCCTGATATATATTAATGATCTAGATCTTGGTGTGCAGGGGACAATTTCAAAGTTTGCGGATGATATGAAGCTTGGGAGTGTTGTGAACTGTGAGGAGGATGGAACTTCAAGAGGGCATATACAAGTTGGTGGAGTGGGCAGGTAGATGGCTGATGAAGATCAATGTGCAGAAGTGTGAGGTGATGCATTTTGGTAGGAAGAACATGGACGGACAATATAAAATAAAGGGTGAAATTTTGTAGAGGGTGGAAGAGCAGAAAGACTTGGGTGTATATGTACATAGATCATTGAAGGTGGCAGGACAGGTGGAGAGAGCAGTTAATAAAGTGTATAGTATCCTGGGCTTTATTAATAGGGGCATAGAGTACAAGAGCAAGGAGGTTATGCTGAATTTGTATAAGACACTCATTGGACCTCAGCTGGAATATTGTGTACATTTCTGTGTGCCACATTATAGGAAGGATGTGAACACATTTGACAGAGTGCAGAGGAGTTTTACAAGAATGATTCCAGGGATGAGAAACTTCAGCTGTGAGGATAGATTGGAGAGGTCGGGACTGTTCTCCTTGGAGAGAAGGCTGAGAGGAGATTGATAGAGATGTTCAAAATCATGAGGGGGTTGGACAGAGTAGATAGGGAGAAACTGTTCCCATTTATAAAAGGATCAAGAACGAAAGGGCACAGGTTTAAAGTGATTTGCAAAAGAAGCAAGTGTGACGTGAGAAAAGGCAGGGCAATGCCATTAGGTCATAATGCTCATTTGGAGAGTCGGTGCAGACATGATGAGCCGACTCATTAAGATTCTGTGATTTTGTGATTGGTGCGGAAATAGCTGAGCTGATTTACCAGCACAACAGCAAGTTGCGCTTGTATAGTGCCTTTAACATAGCAAAGTGCCCCAAGGGGCTTCACAGGAGCATAATTGGTCAAATCTTAACAGCAAGACACATCAGGAGATGTTAGGACAGGTAACCAAAGGCTTGATCAAAGATGTAGATTTTAAGGAGCAACTCAAAGGAGGAGAAAGAGGCAGAGAGACAGACTTTTAGTGAAGAAATCCCAGAGCTTAGGGCTCAGGCAATGATCAAGCCTGGGAATGTGAAAGAGGCCAGAATTGAACGATAGCAGAGATCTGAGGGGGTTCTAGGGTTAGAGGAGGTTACAGAAGAAGGGAAGGGTGAGGCCATGGAGGCATTTGAACACAAGGATGAACATTTTTAAATAACGGTGTTGCCAGATCAGGAGCTAATTGCATTGTTATTCTCTTCTTTGATGTAAATTCACTAATCATACACAGGGATTGATGAAACAATGGTGTGGGTTCTTCATTTGAAAATAAGACATTAAACAGATAATGTTCACTGAGAAGCTAAGTATGGTACATCTGATCTCTTCCTTGCTGCTTGCAGACTGCCTATAAGTCATGGGACTAATACAACATATCCTGTCGAGGTCGTATGATTGACAACAGTTTAAGATTCACCCCCTTAAAGTTGTGCGCACACCATATCACAACACTAATGTAGGCAAGCGAGCACAGGGGTGATGCATGAATGGTTTTAGTACAGTTTAAGGATATTTGTAGCAGAATTTTGTATGTGCTTAAGTTTATAGAGGGTGGAAAATGGGAGGCCAGCAAGGAGAATGCTGGAATAGTCAAATCTGGATGTAGCAAAGACATGCTGAATGTCTTAGCAGCAGATAAGCTGAGGTATGGACAGTAGCATTGAGATGGAAGTAGGGCATCTTGATGATGTAGAGGATATGGGGTCAGAAGCTATGTCCAGGGTCAAATAGAATGCCAAATTTTCTACTAGGTTGTTTAGTGAGCAGGGAGAGGGATGGAGCCAGTGGTTAGGAAACGGAGTTTATGGAGGGGAAGGAAGACAATGGCTTTGATCTTCCCAATGTTTAATTAGAGGAAAGGCCTGCTCATCCAGTGCAGGATAACTGACAAATAGAGGAACAAGTGAGAGGCAGCAGTGAGATCAGGAGAGATGGTAATGGGGTAGAGCTGGCTGTCGTCAGTGTACAATGTTTTCTGATGGAGTCGCCACCAGAGCTGATCATGATTTGGTTCTGAACTCTGTCATGCCCAAGCTCAGTCATGTCGAGCTGACGTGGTGTACTCTGGAGATTAGGTGATGCTTCAGCAGAATGTACAGCCGCTTTTTCCTCCCTGTTCAGCACAAGCCCAAACCCAGTTGGTGGTGATTCAACAATTGATTGTGTCAGTCATTGGCTGCCTTCAGTTATCGTACAGTATTTTCAGACAAATCCACAGAGGTGGGAGGAAAAATGCCATTGTTTCATTCTGTTTAATATCTGACTCACATTGGTCAGGTCAGATTGACTGTATGCATTTTGGCAAGAATCTAAAAGGCTTATAAAAAACATTAAATGAGTTGCAAAATCAAAGGATGTTGGAAATCTGAAATAAAGGTTTTATTTCTTCGAATGAGTTTCTTGAATTGAACCACAATTCCACAATCTGGAGTAACATTGCTACACAACCCAAAATACATGTCCACCTTTAAATGTGTTTTACTCATATTAATTCAGCTTAAAATTCTTGTCCCAAGTGATGAACAAAATGTAATCCTTCACTATTGCAATACTGCACTTGCTGTCAAAACAGATAATTTCAATGGTCTTGTCACTGGACTAGTGCATTTGAGGGAAAAATGGAACTGAGTTGTTAACTAATCTGAGTGCTGCTGCAATCCCTGGCATCCACCCTCCAGAATATCAGTTGCATCATGCCATTAGAGACAGAAAAGATGGTGATCATACAGCTCTGCACTTCAAGACAAACCTACAAAGGGCCAACTTTGAGACAATGATTTCCAATCATGAACTCTTATAAGTGGTTTCAAAAAGTGCTTTAATGTACTTGTATTTGCAAAAGATTGGAATTCCAAAGCACCTTTCTTGAAAATGAAAAAAATAATTTCTCTGCTGTTTGTAATTTTTATTCCACTGCTAGCTCTGGTAATGTAAAAGACAACTTTGAATTCTTTAAACATATTTACATTGAAAACATTGACTGAAAAATACTATTGCTACTTCATCTAGTAAATAAGTTGCATGTAGTCTCTCTTGAGAACCTCATACCCAACCCAATTGTGAACTTAAAAATAGGAGGAGGCCATTCAGCCCCTCGAACCCAAAACATCATTCAATCGGATGAAGGCTAATTTATACCTCAACTCCAGTTACTCAGCTGAGCCCATATTCCTTGGTTCCCTTATCTAGTACAAACCTACCATTTTCAGTCTTGAAAGCTCCAATTGACCCAGCATCCACCGACTTCTGGTTGATGGAATTCCAGATTTCCGCTTCTTCTTCAGGTGCCATGTTTTACAATGTCAGCTATCATGGCTCTCCAACTTTCACGGTCCTTGATACCATTTTGGTGTTGTTCTCCAATCTTGTACCTGTTTGGTTTCTTAAACTGTCGGTATATTTTCTCCTTTGTCTCCCTCTTGCTCTGCTCTCCTCAATTTTACCAGTCACTACCAGATGTTCTAGTTTCTTTCTCCTAAGTGCGTGCCTAAGGAATTGTAGTTGTCTTTTGTTGATCATCCGCAGAAGTTTTTCTTGCGTGCCTACTTTCCTCAAAATCTCCTCTTGTCCAATAACCCTAATCACATGCCTCAGAAATCACACCTCTGTTGCTTTTAATTTATCTTCCCTTGCCTTGCATATATTCCAGACAGTAACGTTGGCCAGATGTCACATTTTAGTAATCTTATTCTGTTTTCCATAGAAATGTTCTTATTTCGAAAGAGGGCTAACATTTTTTGTTTGTTTTGCCAGTGTGCTTCCTGATGTCTTGATCACTTTTCCCATCAAATGTTATTCGACTACCCAATTAAGCAAAGGGGTACTGATTAGCTCAGTCAGCTAGAGTGTAGGTCAGTTTAATGCCAACAGCAGGGGGTCCAGTCCCTGTTCTAGCTGAGATAGACGCAGGGCCACCCTCCTTGCCCTAACTCTAGTAAACATTCACAGTACTGTGCTGTGGCTCAGCAAATGGTTGTCTTCAGGCAGAGAACTGAAGATGATATTTAAAATAAAGATTTTACTTGTTTTATTTCTTTCAATTCCAGAAATTTCAGAAGGTGGACACAATATAAATAATCTGAGATACGTGGATGACACAGTAATTATGACAGATAGAGAGAAAAATCTACAAAGACTCCTAGACACAATTGTAACAGACAGTAACAGATATGGATTATCATTAAAAACAAAAAACTACTGCGGATGCTGGAAATCCAAAACAAAAACAGAATTACCTGGAAAAACTCAGCAGGTCTGGCAGCATCGGTGGAGAAGAAAAGAGTCGACGTTTTGAGTCCTCATGACCCTTCAGCAGAACTGCCATATCTTCCCAAGCCCACCTCAGAACTGTTGAAGGGTCATGAGGACTCAAAACGTCGACTCTTTTCTTCTCCGCCGATGCTGCCAGACCTGCTGAGTTTTTCCAGGTAATTCTGTTTTTGTTATGGATTATCATTACACTGTAGCAAAACGGTGTGCATGGTAATCTCAAATAAAAGGATCACATCGAGATTTCTACCATCTTATGTCTTTTGCTGCTGAGCAGTGTCTGTAATCAGCTAGCATAGAAATTTATCAAATGCTCAAACTTCTTAAAAACTAATACTGCATAAATATAGGACAGTCAAGATTTGAGGTTTCGGAACTATTGGACAGAACGTTCCCAGATTTGCACTGAGTTGGGTATCAGGCGGGTAAAATGGAGTCCTACCCACCGATGAAAATGGTGGGTTTTCATGCCATATCTTCCCAAGCCTTATTACTTATTCACTTCTGCGAAAAATGCCGTTTCCATGGCAAGCGGGCTCTCATTTGCCCACTCGCCATCACCCCGCTGATGCATCACACTGGCCACCACATTTAAAAGGCAGCAGCCAGAAAAGTCTCATCCCCACCAGCTCACCACCACTGCCCAGGAGACATGACCAGCAAAGGCAAAAAGGCTGCAGCCCCCACCCGCTTCAAAGACGGGTCCCTCGAGCGACTGCTGAATGCTGTGGATGCCCGCCGGGATGTGCTCTACCCCCGCTCTGGCTGCAGGATGGACAGCAAAGTCACCAACCCGGCTTGGGAGGTGGTGGCAGCGGTGGTCAGTGCAAATGCTCTTCAGAAGAGGACAGCCACCCAGCGCCACAAAAGGATGAATGATCTCCTCCGTTCCGCCAGGGTAAGTCACTTTTTTCATCACTCCCAACGCACACACTCACAAACCCATCACACATCCACAGGGCCCTCACTCGCTGCCAGTGCAAGGGACATCACCATTCCCTCTTTCACACACACCATCATTGTCCTCATCCCGTCCATGGGACCACTCACCACCCACACAGGCCAGGCATACTCATCATCTGGCCTGCAAGGCGTCCTGATACCCTCTCCCCATCTCTACCCATGCAGGACAAACTGGCTCACAACAGGAGGGAAAAGTCACAGGCAGGTGGAGGGATGCCGGAGATCAAAGTCCTGACAGAATTTGAAAACAGAGCCATCCAGCTGGCCAGCAATGACCGGGACCGGTCCTGTGCTGATGGTGAGGTTGGCGCTGCTCTACCAAGTGAGGATCCAGCAGAGCAACATCCATCAGACAGCCATGCTGTGAGTGATGTGTCCTGTTTCACAGGCCACTGCCATGCACTAATTATCTCCCCTTGCTTTTGTAGGCACATCTACCAAACACCCGACAGAGTCCATAACCCAGGGCCTCCAATCAAGCTCCGAAGAAACCTTTGAGGAGGAATCTGAAGGCACCCTCCCTGAAATCCCATCACAGCACACATCCACACCCTCCACCAGCGCAGAGACACACACCTCAGTGAAATCGAGCTTTAGCGTAGTCTCGGGACCACAATCTGGTGAGCACATCGCACTTTCTGATCCACAACAGGCGGAGGCAGGGACTTCCCAGGTCCCCGGCACTCAGAGTGCTGCTGGAGGCCAGAACATTGCTGAGTCCGAGTCAGATGATGAGCCTCTGGACTCGGTCATGTCACAGTTGCTGGAGCTGCAAAGGCAAGCTAGGGAACATCAGGAAAGGATGTCCGCTTGCAAGGCACGATGGAGGATGCTGAGATTGCAAGGGGCTGTGAGCGCCTCCTGCAGTGACTGCTACTTGGCCAGCGTTGGCAATGCACCGAGGTCAACACTGGCAGGATGGCGGCCGCCATGGAGACCTTGGTCCAGGACATCACTCCTGCACTGATGTGCGGGCTTAACTCCATCGCTAAGGCCAGAATTGGCCTCCAACAGTGTGTACGTAAGAGGGGTGCTGGGCAGCTCGATGTCACTCCCGCTACCCTTACCACTCACGGAGTCAGCCAGGGGCCCTCGGGCACCCATTGTGAGAAGGATCAGCAGGTGCACACTCCGGGGCCATCTACCCAGGTGACTCTGGGAGTGACCAGCCCATCTGAATCCTATCTTCCTGTGACCTCTGCAGATCCAGCTTCACAGGCTGAGGAGGGTGCCCCTGGCACACAGCAGGACCCTGAAAGCAGGCCGGAGTCCACCAAGCCTCGGCTCTCCAGAGGACACCACCAAGGTCATCACAGACAGGGCGTCACAGTCAGGAGGCTGCTGCCACCTCTGCTCTAGATGTCCTGGGAGCACCAAGACGTAGCGGCAGGGTTAGGAGAGTTAGGTAGGAGAGTTTGACAGCCTGGCCATGGGTGTTAATCACTTGTACATACTGTTCACTATTGTCAATAAGCTCCTAAGGGTGCCACCCTGCCTGTAGCTCTTTGTTCTGATGAGCAGTGTTGTTGTCACTCAGATGTGAAACCTTTCTACACAAGATAAAAGGCAAGTATCTCAGTCCAGGGCCTCTTCCCTGTGCTCGGTGCAGCCTTCAGACCACAGTGATGGTCCAGCTTCACATTCCATGGAAACATTACTGACACCTGCACCTTGATGGTGCAGGTCTTTGCTGCCAGAATGTAGTGGGCAGGTGCTACAGAGCTCTCTCATTCTCTCTGTGTGCTCTCAGCACCTTTTAGATGGGACTGGCCCCCATCACACCAGCATCTGCGACCAGTGATGCTGTGCACCAGCTCCTGAAGGGCTGAGGTGCTGAAGACGGACACAGCATCAGATGCGTCTAAAGCTTCATGGCTGCGTCTCTGAGATGGCCCTGATCATGGAGCGCAAGCAAGCTGCCCTCGGCCAGACAGGAGTCAGACATTCAGAGAGGCTGTGTGAAGATCTATGGAGTGTCCTCACTGCACTTTGTCATCATCCTCCACAAATCTGGCAGCTATGAGGATCTCCCAAGCACGCCTGCCTCATCTAGCCAGTGTGACAGCCTCATCCCCGTCATCGTTACCACCGAGGACCCCCACACCCTCATCCCCGTCAGCATCCTCCTCATCGGAGGAGACGTGCAGCTCCTCCATCTCCTCCTCAGTCAGCTCCTCAGGTTGTAAAGGGCGCAGCAGACGACGACGATGTGTGACACCCTCTGCGGACTGTATTGCAGGCTCCACCAGACCGGTCCAGGCACTGGAACCGCATCTTCAGTATCCTGATGGTTTGCTCCACCAAGTTGTGAGCTGCTACATGAGCCTCATTATACTATCGCTCTGCTGCAGTCTGAGGCCACCGCAAGGGTGTCATCAGCCACGACCTCTGCGGGTAGCCCTTGTCCCTGAGGAGCCATCGCTGCAGCCTCTGTGGACCCTGAAAGACTGCAGGGATCTGCGAGCAACTCAGGATGTAGGCATCATGCACACTCCCTGGAAACCGTGCGCACACCTGCAGGATGTGTTTCTGGTGGTCGAATATCAGCTGCACATTCAGCAAGTGGAAGCCCTTGTGGTTGATGAAGTTCACCGGGTGTAGTGATGGAGACCTGAGCATCACATGGGTGCAGTCAATCACACCCTGCATCTGTGGGAATCCCGAGATCTCGGCGAATCCAATGGCCCTTGCATCCTGGCTGTCCCGGTCCTGGGTGAAATGCACAAAGTTGTGTGCCATGGTGAAGATGGCATCTGTGACCTCATGGATGCATTTGTGGCTGGCGGATTGTGAAATCCCACAGAGGTCACCTGTGGTGCCCTGAAAGGAGCCACTGGCATAGAAATTGAGTGCCACAGACACTTTCACAGCCACTGGCAGTGGATGCCTTCCATGTCCCCTTGGTGCCAAGCCCTGCAGTAAGTGGCAGATATGAGCCACCAGGTCCCTGGACATGCACAGTCGTCAGTGACACTGATTCTCAGTCATCTACAGGAATGGCAGGCAGCGTCTATAGACCCTGGGTGTCGCTAGGCACCGACCAGCCACGGCTCACTGTCACTCCTGGGCAGTGTGTGCGGGAGCTCCTGCTGCCCCTTCTTCATGAGGTTGTTGCTCCTGCCTTTGCACAGCCAGGAGCCTCTCTCCTCCATCTTCTATGGTCTCTGTAGGCCATCAGGCATACAGCTAGATCACCATGATATATGATCTTGACGTGGTCCTCCTTCAGCCTGAAAGAGAGAGACGTGGTTAATGGGTGTACTTAGCACCTTTCCTGGCCTGTGTGACTGCCCCTTAATGCTTCCCGGAGAGTGCTGGCCACCCCTCGGATGGCCAGAGATGAGTGCGCTGCATGGCTGCCCTGTCAACTTGCGACATGGGGGACACTGGTCAAAGTGGGATGCAGAGATTGCAAGGGGCTGTGAGCACCTCCAGCAGTGACTGCTCCATGGCCAGCATTGGCGAGGAGATTGTACAACATGTGCAGCCCAACTGCTCCGCGGTCCAAGTGGTGGCGGACTCGAAGTCTGTGCCAGGGGGTGAGGGGGGTGGCGGGGTGATGGGGGTGTGGGTGGGGATGCCGGGGAGGGGGTTAAGGTGCGGAGCGCTTGGTGGCCCTTTGGAGCCCATGCGTTGCTTGCATGGGCGGGCAGGCTAGAAGACCAACCCCAATCATATCACTGTGGCTGTGGCTGATCTGTCTCAGTTGTGGAAGCAGAGTCAGTTTATACAGGTGGCCCTAATGCGTGGCCACTTCCCTCACTTACCCTGCCTCCACCTCAATTGCCTGTGCGCGGGATGCAGTGTCAGGGCAGTACTTGACACCCCACCACTACAACAGTTACCTCCGAGGCTGGCCAGCACTTGCCCCCGGACACCCCCAACCCCCTCAGCAGTTGACTCCAGGGCCAGGCATCAGTTGCCTCCACCCCCCTGGCGCCCCTGAGGCCTGTAAACAATGGGCGAGCTGTGGAGAACGTTGTTACTCTCTCACCTCAGTTCCCCCAAAGTGAAGGCTGTCAAGTGCTGTTGTGAAACATGTTGGCGTGCTTTCCCACTGACGTGGACAGATGATACAGCAAGGTTCCAAGAGCCTGGTGGGATGGCCTTTTAATTATATGCTAATATATTACAATTAGTTCCCCGCCGACTGATGGCAGGAAACGACAGCGGGCAGAGCGGGCGATCGCAACCTTCCTTCACACCATCGTGAAGCAGGTCGCACCATATTTTCCACACACGCCACCTATCACACCCGCCACCAGCGGGCTCAGAAATTTCCACTGATTGGCTTTGAAAGTAATCTCTCAAGATCCATACATTCCAACAACATTACTGATTTGTTGGCTGAGAGAGAGAGAAAACAAAAGCCACTGGAAGTAGAATGTCTTAATATAAACGTTACAAAAATTCAGAAACTTCATTTTATTCATCTGTTTTCTTTGCTGCTAGTGTTATCTTTAATCGGTTTCATTCATAAACCTTAACCTAACTGTGCTTCTACCAACTCCTCACCCCCCTCCCCTCACCCCGCCCAGTACCATCCACCCACCCCATCTTATCAATGCTGTGGAGATGTGTTGAACTTTCAGTAACAATAAACTCATAATTATTCTATTCCTATTGGCTTTGACGTTCATCCTAGGGCAAGGTTGCCGAGGTTAGCCATGAGACACGTGGCTAATTGGGGATCCAGACATGGGTGTTGCACTTCTGGTTATTAAAAAGACATGAATAAAAGACATTTTTTTGTGCATTTGATGGCAAAATGGTGAAACAAAAGCTAGCCATGCATGTGTTTTTCAATCGTTGTGAGTGTTTTGTTGCCTTGGCTACTGAATGGTTGTGGTATTTGTTAAGAAAATATACCCATGAAGCATGTTATATGTATTGTGTGTGTATATATAAAAGGGTTTTCTGCTAAAATTAGTGTCTGGGGCTAAAGCGATGTTATCATTGCCAGGCCTGTGGCTAATCATCAATTTCTATTGGACAGGACTGTCCTAGCAAATCATTATTAAATAAGTTAAAAATATAATAATATTTTAATATTAACATTTGCCTGAATACTGCAGGTTTTCCACAACCAAAACAATATGCAAATTGCCAGAAACATTTCAGATAACTATTGCTTCCCCAGGGCAAAGATGCATTCCAAATGGTTTGTTCATTCCAAGCCTATGACATGCCAACCATGGAAGGCATTGATTTGTGCAGTTGTCATTAGAACCTAAAGAGATTGATTTATTGATGTCAATTGATCTCTGAGGTTACCTGCAGTTCACAATGTGCTAATAGGCAAAAGTGTGATACAGCATAAACATCTGCAAATGTCAGATGTGGTTTTCTCTCATTCAAGTAAAACTTCCCTCAGGCCCGCTGAGGAACTGGGCTCTGTTGGCTCTAACTTGATGCCATCAGGTCTGCAGTACCTTTGATCCAGGATGCAACACAAGCGGCATGGCGAGTACCCACCCTCATTATGCTGCCCACTTCCCTGATGACAGCTCATGTGACCTTTCCTGATCCCTGTCCATGTCACCATCTAGGGTCAGTTGCCTCTGGTGATGGTACAGCCTACTGAAGGGCGTGGGACAGAGAAGCTGTGAGATGAGATCCACCCAGTAGTTCATGATATCAAAGCACAGCCAAGCGTCCTATAAGCTCTCAGGTCGCATTTCAGCTTGGCACCAGGATAGGTTTAAGAACAACAACAGAGAGAAATCAGGGTAGACATAGTGTTTTAAAAGAAACACCGATTGTAATTAAATATACATTTACACACAGAAAACATGATTCATTCTGGGAGCAAATAACTTCTGCCAGTTTCCAGTTCCACTGGAGGTCAGCAGCATTCTGGATTGGGTGTAACACTGGTCCTTCTAATTTATGCCCCAAAGTTTGTCCTCTTCCAGTCCTGTATCAATCCACCACCCGTCAGCCCCTCCCACTGTAAAATACATGGGATTTTCAGAGATCCTTTCATTTTGTAGTCCAGTCTATTTTGCCATGTGTCCATTGGAACCTGGTAAGTTCTTGGACCAGGAGGTTGAAATGTGCAGATCTCAAACCTTCTAAATCCAGTTGAGGTGAGGCAGAATGAAAATACCTATGCTGTAGCCCCTGACCCTCTCCCACCGGGGGTTATCAATGTATTCTGTTAAGGGGCATGTTCTGAGAGAAGGTTGAGATGTCAGAACAATAAGCAGTGAAGGAGTTTACACTGGCAATGTGCTGTGATTGAACGTACATAGTAATATGTTACTTTCATTTTTAATTAAGATCCTTTCAGATTGGCCCTAACCAGTGTAGAAGAAAAGCTGGTGCACGACAAAACAACCTGACTCTATGAAAGTGGGAGTCGTTACGTGGAACCAGAGGACATTGGCCCACAGGTTCTCCAGATCTATGTATTGATTTGGGCCTTGAGCCAATAAGTGGGATGACATTCAGAGACTTTAGAGTTTGGGACTTCGCCAGATTTATAAGGATATCAGGTCCATCAAAATTTACAAATGAATTAATATCCTTTTATAAATGATCTATTCTGGATTTCTGAAATCTGAGTAATTTGAATATGTTTCCTGTGCTGAGATTCTAAGTATATTGGGATTATATTCTCTGGAGTTAGCCATATAAATACTATGGCTACAAAAGCAGGTCAGGGGCTAGGAATCATGCGATGAGTAACCCGCCCCCTGACTCCCCAAAGCCTGTCCACATCTACAAGGAACAAGCCAGGAGTGTGATGGAATACTCCCCACTTGCCTGCATGAGTGCAGCTCCTACAACACTCAAGAAGCTGGACACCATCCAGGACAAAGCAGCCCGCTTGATTGGCACCACATCCACAAACATTCACTCCCTCCACCACCGACGCACAGTGGCAGCAGTGTGTACCATCTACAAGATGCACTGCAGGAATTCACCAAGGCTTCTTTGACAGCACTTTCCAAACCCACAACCACTACCATCTAGAAGGACAAGGGCAGCAGATAGATGAGAACACCACAACCTGGAAGTTCCCCTCCAAGTCACTCACCATCCTGACTTAGAAATATATTGTCGTTCCTTCACTGTCACTGGATCAAAATCCTGGAACTCCCTTCCTAACAGCACTGTGGGTGTACCTACACTACATGGGCTGCAGTGGTTCAAGAAGGCAGCTCACCACCACCTTCTCAAGGGCAACTAGGGATGGGCAATAAATGCTGGCCCAGCGAGCGAAGCCCACACCCTCTAAATGAATAATAAAAAAAAACACAGATCACCAAGGAATATTCATCAAAAAGGCATCCATTCCAAACTGCAGCTGGTGTGCAAACACAGAAAGATATTTTTACAGGTGGAGCGCCACGATGTTCCTGAGCAGTCCATGCTCCACAACGCCTTCGGACCTGGATGCAGATTTAAAGGGTGGTTGCTAGGAGACAAGGGATGTCCTCTTCAAACTTGACTGAGGTAGTACAGTTTACTCTTAAACCCAGTTATTTCAAACAGCTAAAAGCAAGTCAATTGTATTTACATCCCAGGGACTGCAGCAGTTCAAGAAGGCAGCTCACCACCGCTTTCTCATGGGCAATAAATGCTGGCCAACCACATTCCATGAATGAATCATAAGAAATACAGCCATATCCTCAATGGCCATGGTTTGCTGTGCTCTGCATGGCAGCAAGATTTAGACCTTCAGGTTGAACAAGGCACTAAGCATGTATCGAGGTCAAAGTGTCTCAGCAATAGAAACATCAAAGACTTTATTACTTGGAATTTATCTTAAAGATACCTCAGCTTTAAAATGTATTTACATAAATATCACAAAGTCTATGCATATTAATTCATTTGATTTATTACTCCATACAATGATGATCAAAAAGAGATACTTTAGCACTCTCCCCTAGCTGCTCGAAACTTTACTACACAGTCTGTTCAAGATGGTTGAATTGAATTAAGGCTGCCGTCATTACTGCATTTCATGAACCTGCTTCTAAAATGTGCCTTTTTGAGAGGCTAGTACATAATAGCAGCTTAATTCACTGGGTGGCAGAAAGATGTGGGAAAATTGGGGAAATGCTTTTATTCTGAAAATTCAAAAGACTCAAAATGAACACAGAGTACTTCATTATCGAGATCCAAGGTTTCGTATACATCTCCAGATCCAAATTTTGCTCTCCACACACTCTATACTTTACTGTACAGTAAATGGTTCCTATACCAAATTAACTGACCAACACTCCTCTCGCAGGAAAATGTCTTTAAAATGACAAGTTTGCATACTGATCATTATCCTTGTGATCCTAAATGTCTCACTGCTTATTCATTACAATATTGTTGGTATAGCAGACATGATGCTACAATCGGTGGTAAAGCTCCACTGAAAGCTCAGTTATTTGGCCAATAATTCACCACACAAGAAGTTAATTATTATTTATCAGCTCAATCACCCTCTCATTTACTTATCTTGTTTACTGATACTGCACCATTCATGGCAACTTTCAGAAGGTTCATTGGCATTCCTAGTTTCTTGATGTCATGGAAAAAGGTCATAACAGGAATGAGGAGAGATAAGGAGAAAGATTTTTCTCTGATTTTATGCTAGTTTCCCAGTGTAATTTAGCCAGGCAGTGGGTGGTAATTTGGGTAGAGACCTGTGCTGTCAGCTCTCCACCCATTTATGCCCCTGGAGCAATCTTTTAGTGTTGCTTCAAACAAGTAAAGGGTAAGGTGGCAATGATGGAGTGATCTTTTCTGCCATTACTGCCTGTATTTTTGTTGTTTGTTGAATTTTTGGCTTTGAATCATAGGATCATACAGCACAGAATGAGGCTATTCAGCCCATCATGTCTATGCCAGCCCTTTGGTAGAGTCATCCAAATAATCCCACTCCCCTTCCCTTTCCCCCATCATTCTTTCACCTTCAAATATTTATCCAATTCTTTCTTGAATGTTACTATTGGATCTGCTTCCATCATACTGTCAGACAACGCCTTTCAATTCTCGACATCTGGCTGTGTAAAAAAAAAAGTTTCCTTCTGTCTTCATTGGCTACTTTTGCCAATCACCTTAAATCTGCCACCTGACCCTTTCTCTACCGGAAATAGTTTCCCCTTATTTACTCTATCAAAACCCTTCATGGTTTTGAACACCTCCACCAAATCTCTGCTTAACCTTCTCAGCCCTGAGGAAAACAATACCAGCTTCTTCAGTGTCTCCATGTAACATAGGAACATAGGAAATAGGAGCAGGAATAGGCCTGTTGAGCCTGCTCCACCATTCAAACAGATCATGGCTGATCATCTATCTCTTACTCACTTAAAGGTTCAAACTACTTCCTACAAGTAGTGGCCAGATCCACCTCAGGGATCAGTGTGCAGGGGAAAGGGCTCCAAATGTCTGCGATATGCTGCATTCAATCTTTCTGCTTCTTTATCCATGAACTTCCAAGAATACATGATGACGCTCTGACTACCTACCGTGAAGCGACCTCTGATGTGTTGCTGGGGCTGCTGACAAACCGGGGTGGCAGGGGGAAGTGGGTGGGTGGGGGGGCGGGCGGAGGTTGGTGGGTGGCAGCATTGTGTAAGCCATTCATGAAACTTGACTGCAATGTCAGAATATAAGACGGGAGTCCACCTCTGGGAAAATGCCTGGAGGTGGGAACGCATCGGGGGGCCAACCCGACACACTGTGTTCTAACTTTCCACATCCCAACACCCTCCACCCCCTGCCCCAGCCTCCAAATCTGCCTCCATGGAGCTGATAAAATTCCAGCCTTCATTTCTCCCCTTGAGGCCCTGGTGGTAACTGACACTCTCCAACCCCCAGTCTTGTGCTCATTTATCCACCAATTGAAAAATGAGATATTGGGCTATGTTTTCATCTTGCCACCCAGTTATGCAACTGGTAATGCTGCTGTCTGTTATAGAAACCACCTGTGATGACTCAATGGAGCAGACTGGTTTCGACAAGAAACAGATAAACTTTATTACAGAGGCATTTTCAGTGCTTGCACACTCGACCAGATCTCTCATTGGAAAAGCCTCACCCCTCTGGATGGCTAAGAACTCAGTGGTTGGAGCACCCACAGCACATCACATGACTTGTGATAGACAGGAAGGAGTGACTATACACCCAGTTACCACATTTCGCCCCCCCCCTTTAGATTTTTCCATTTGCTCTTTACAGAAAAACATTTACACAATCCAACAAACGTATTTACAATTTCAGGTGATTATAAGTCAAGTCTCTGAGGTGCTCTTCTTATACAGCTAGAGCGGCGTAGCTCTACCACTGGAGGTTTCTGAACAGGAACGATAGGGTCTGGAGTTGCACTATGAGACACATCATCAGAATCAAGATTTGGCAACTCTTCTGAAACATCTGGAATGTCTGTTCTAGATCGGTCACACGCCTCAGAAATCGACGGTTCAACGCTAATCACAGGTTGATCAGTTAATTGTTGGAATACCTCTCTGGCATGGGTGTGATCTACGTGCTCACCACTTGTACTTGGTAAGATAATGGGCCAGTCTCTGAAACAATGGCCGGAGCCCAGCCAATCCTTCCAGAGCACATTCTGTCACATTTGGAGGAATGGTGCTCTCAGTTGCTTTGGGGACTTTGTCGGATTGGCATTTCCCTTTTTCCACAGTGTCCGTCATATTCTGCTAGATGTTAACCTCTCAAGAATGGAACCTTTATTTCCATTTGTTTCACAATACAGGAGGATATAGATGGGCTGGTCAGATGGGCTGATCAGTGGCAAATGGAATTTAATCCGGATAAGTGTGAAGTGATGCACTTGGGCAGCACAAGCACGGCATGGGAATACACGATGAATGGTAGGACCCTGGGAAGTTCCGAGGATCAGAGGGACCTTGGTGCACATGTCCACCGGTCCTTTGAGGTAGCGGGATCGGTAGATAAGATGGTTAAGAAGGTATATGGGATACTTGCCTTTATTAGCCAAGGCATAGAATATAAGAGCAGGGAAGTTATGCTGGAACTGCATAAAATGCTGGTTAGGCCACACACAGCTAGAGTATTGCATGCAGTTCTGGAATTTACATTATAGGAGGACGTGATTGCACTAGAGAGAGTGCAGAGGAGATTTGCCAGGATGTTGCCTGGGCTGGAGAGTTTTAGTTATGAGGAGAGATTGGATAGACTGGGGTTATTTTCCCTGGAGCAGAGGAGATTGAGGGGGGACATGATTGAGGTGTATAAAATTATGAGGGGCATAGTTAGGGTAGATAGGAAGGAACTTTTCCTCTTGGTGGAGGGATCAATAACCAGGGGACGTAGATTTAAGGTAAGGGGCAGGAGGTTTAGAGGGGATGTGAGGAAGAATTTTTTCACCCAGAGGGTGGTGGGAATCTGGAACTCACTGCCTGAAAGGGTGGTAGAGGCAGAAACTCTCATAACATTTAAGAAGTGTTTGGATGTGCACTTGCGATGCCATGGCATACAAGGCTATGGGCCTAGTGCTGGGAAATGGGATTAGAATAGTTAGGTGCTTGTTTGACTGGCACAGGCTCGATGGGCCGAAGAGCTGTTTTCTGTGCTGTCGATCTCTATGACACAATACCAATTTCAGCCATTTCATTTTTCAATGACTCAATGGTTCTCAGTATGTTTGAGACATTCAGAGCTTTTTATTCTAGCTCCATGAGCTTGTGTTGGATTTACATTTTTCAACCTCATTTCTGTCTTTTCTTTCTCTGTCTACAGCAGAGCTTGTCCTTGTCCTTCACTTTCGTTTCACAGTTGGCCAGGTCTCTTTCCTGTGAATTCTTAGCTTGCTTCAGTTCTGTAATTGTGCTACTCTTGGCTTCATTATCCACTCGCACCTTGGAAAGTTCCACAACTTTTCCTTTCAAGGCCCCTTTTGTTTCATTCAGCTGATTTTTCAGTCCTTCAGTCTCTTTCTTGTATCTCTTAGCCTCCTCCTGGACTAATGAACATTGCTGAGTCTTCTTTGTCAACTGTTCCTTCAGTTTGTTCAGAGTGGCATTAAATTCATCTTGCTTCTCTTCATCATTTTCCAGAGGAACGAATTGAGACTTGAGGGATCCTTGTACCATGTGAAGGCCCTTCTGATTTCCTAACTCAACCCGAAGGCCCGTGTTGTATTTTCTTAGAAGTTCTGGGATTCCATCTGATTTTAGGTGAAATATCTCAGACCAGCCAAGTTTGTTCTCCTGTAGCCAATCTTGACCTAAAAGACTAGGTTCCTCTCCTTTTACAATTATTACAGGCAGTTGGGCTGTCTGTTGCTTGTAAGAGACAGGAACAATGGCAATGCCCTTTACTCAAATAGATTTGTCCTTGTAAGTTTTTAATTTAGCAGTTGTCCGCTCCAAGTTTATTGGCTGTCTTCCTTCATTAAGGTACCTGAAAGTATGCTCTCTTACCATCGTAGTTGGGGCACCACTATCCACTACCATTGTCAGTGGCTTCTCATTCACTTATACTGTCACCGTAAAGGCTCAGTCTTCACAGTAGTCACGTTATATAAGGAGTAAACGTCAGGAGCAGCAGCTTCAGCCTTTGCTGTACCCGCTATTCTATCATGTTTGTTTGCTGTTTTGCAGACTGCTTCAACTTTGTCCAGCATTGCCTAACCATGTGACCCTTCTTATGGCAGTAATGGCATTCTGCCTCTTTGAATTTACAGGTATCTGCTCTATGGTCACCCCTACATCTCTAGCAATTTTGTCTTGAAACCGGTGAAGAAGCGTTTCTGTTAGGCTTCTTAATGTTTCTCACAGTGGTCACTGAATCGCTCTTGATCTCTGTAGGCCTGGCTTTCACTTCACGCTCGGTGGCAGGTTCCCGCCCAACATGAAGTACGGCGCCATTATCCATGTGTTGCGAAGCCTGCAAGCCTCTCGCAGCACTTTCCATGGTGAGGGAGATTTCTAGGACACGTTTAAAATCGATATTGACCTCAGCAAGCAATTAGCACTGAATAGCATCGTCCTTGACTCCACATAACAATCGGTTCCTCAGCATATCCTTTATAACGTCTCCGAAGTCTCAATGTTCTGTTAACTGCTTGAGGTTCGCTAAATAGGTTGCGATGGACTCTCCCGGGGCCTGAACTCTTGAATTGAATTTAAAGCACTGTATTATCATAGATGGCCTCGGCTGGAAGTGTGTTTTCATTAGGTCCACTAATTCGCTACATGACTTGGAATTAGGCGCGCTCGGGGCAGTCAGGTTACGAATCAAGTTATGTGTTTTACTGCCGCATACACTTTAGAGGATCGCTTTCCGCTTTTCTTCGACAGTTATTTCATTTGCCACAAAGTAAAATCCAAGGTGCTCAACATACTGGCTCCAATCTTAAATATTAGCATCATATGGATCAATTCTTCCAAAGAGTGTGAAAGGTTCTCAAAATTCCTACATTGTTCATATCATCAACAAGGATATGACTTTTGGACTTTTACCTGAAACCAGACAACGAGAGGAGACAGAATACGCATTCTTCCCTTTAAAACAATCAACACAAAACTAAAGCCCATCAAAATCTTGCATAAATAATCGCTACTAACTACGGGGACAGAAAGACCACAATCAATGCAATTAGGCGAAGCCATCAATACTCCACACATACAATGGCTTTCAGTTCAAGACTAGTTACGGGGGCAGGAAGACAATGATAAACATCATGCGAGCCCATTAAAAACAATGAGACAACAATCACCTGGGAAGCCCACCAAAATCAGACAAAGAACTAACCTTGATTTGGATTGAGATAAGAAATTTGAAAAAAACAGTATAACTGGGCCAGGAGATGTGAAGTGAGCAGTTTTGGGCAGGGACACAGAAGGATGAGCAGTTTTGAAAGCAGTTTTGGGCAGTGAGCAGGAGGGTGAGCGGTTTTGCAGAGTTTAAACAGGGAGCTGAGCCAAGAGGAGGGAGGAGATCTGGAGGTTTGCAGGCCCACAGGCAATATCACGGCGAGGGGCATGGGGCGGCAGGCTCAACCGAAGACAACAAAGCCACAACCGCAGCCCTCTATGAAGATCGACCACCCACAACCGCGCCCTCCACCCAACTGAAGAACCTTCGCAAATTCCATAGACCTGGACCACGTGGGGATGGCAGGCCCCAGGGAGCACAAAGAGCGTACCCCAAAACTGCAACCGGCTTACCTGGCTGGATTTCGAACTGTCAAGGAATCCTGGTTGGTGAGCATGATCCCTGACCTCTCCTAGTTCAATTTAGTTAGGTTTTGGGGGTGGGACAAGGGTAAGGGGATTAGTAGCGTGATTTTCCCTCATTATGCCGTGTGTTCCCCATTCTTAACTAAGTGAACTTTGTAAGTCTGTATAATATCAGTGTAATCCTAATGTTATAAGTTCATTTGTGACTTCAATAAACTCAGTTTTGTTTTTCTTGCACCAAAACCAGTTGTCTGCTGCACTTTGTCACAACCCCCAAATAAGTCCAAGGTCTAGAACCCAGGGAGTGGGAGCGATTCAGACCGCTCAGAAGTCAGAGGTGAAGCTGACACACACACCACCACCCCCTACAGTGGCATGACTGGTGAGTCGTTTTTTTTTTTAACTTGATTTACTCACACTAACAGGGCGAGGTGCAGAATCAAAGTTGATTTAACCCTCGTCGCCAAATGTGATGACTCGATGGAGCAGACTGGTTTCATCAAGGAACAGTTAAACTTTATTACAGAGATATTTCCAACGCTTGCACCCTCGATCAGATCTCTCATCGGAAAAAGCACCGCCGCGCGAATTGCCTGTGCTAAGAGCTTATTGCCCACAGTAGTTCACATGGCCCGTGATGGGCAGGAGGGAGTGACTATACGTCCAGTTACCACACCACCTAATCTTCATTTCAATTGATTCACAAGGAAGAACTTTCTCACCCAGGCTCCACTGTTTGGCCCATTATTTTATTTCACTGAGAATGAAGCTTAGGGCCTTAGAATTTTTGAACCTTGTTTGCGTAAAAGCAGTGGGAGATGTTTCTAGATTGAGGAAAAAGAATAGAACAAAGCTCCAAAAGTTCAATGTTTACTCAGCAGAGATGCAACCCACAAATTCAGTGTAGGTTTTGCAGGATGCAGGTATGGCCTCAAGAAGGTGGAATCAGAACCCTTTACTTGCTGCATCCTACACAACATACCAATGCAGTCTTGTCACTTGGCTGTAGCGCAAACAATTAGATTGATGGAGATGATCAGTCCATTAGGCATATTTAATTTAACCAATGTTTAATGAAGAGAGGGAGTGGCTAATTTTCAATTCACACTTTAGATTGGGAAACACAAAGTATTCAAAATGCTGCAGCACACTTGCAATTTTCTAATACTTGCTGCTAGTGGGCGAGGCTCTCCAACTCCTTATGGTCAACCACATAATTGAGGCAAGAGATCATTCAGAGACAATAGTGCAAATTTTCTATATGATCCTGGCGTGGAGCTTGCCTGCCCAAAAAGTGGAGTGGGTGTGGGGTCTGATTCACTGCCAGCCCAGTCTACCAATTTAAAATGACCAGGAGAGCCATGAATTGTTTGCCAGCCTGCACAACAGCTTGTCTGATTTACCCTCCCATTAAGCAAAGGCCTGCTCCTGGAACACTAGCTCACAAAATGTACCCCAGTGCGAGGACTAGAAACATACACATTATGTAATTAGTGACACACACAATGTACCTGAGCTGTTTGTTGAGCATTTCCATGTAATTTGCACGTACCTATCAATGCATTTTATGACTGGGACCACCGTCTGAATAGGAATAAGGATGGGACAGAGCATGTCCAGCCCTACCCACTCCAGAGCTACTGAAGAACTGACCTAACTATTTCCAAGAACTCTGTTAACGTTTTGAGTCCGTATGACCCTCCTTCAGAGCTTTGAAGAAGGGTCAAACGGACTTGAAACGTTAACTCTGTTTCTCTCTCCACAGATGCTGCCAGACCTGCTGAGTCTTTCCATCATTTTCTGTTTTTGTTTCAGATTACCAGCATCCACAGTATTTTGCTTTTATCCAAGAACTCTGTGTTCCTCCAACACAGGCATCTTATGCATCCTTGACTGCTTTCACCCCAACATTTCTGCCTTCTCCTGTCCAGGCCCTAAGGTCTGGAGCTCCCTCTCTCAACTTCTCCATTGCTCTCTCCTCCTTTTTGAAAGGCCTTAAAGCCACCTCAAGCTCTTTCATTATCTAATGTCTCCTCCTTCAGCCTCGTATCAAACTCTGACTGACTAAACTCCTGTGAAGCACCTTGGGACATAGTCCTACATCAAGGTTGCTACATAAATACAAGCTGTTGTTGTAGGAAGCCTAGGCCAATAGGTCAAGGCAAATTATCCTGTGTCCTTTATCCCATGCTCTTTATTCAAGACAAGGACAGTCATGACAGATGGCAAAAGCTGGGAAACAAAAAGCACACAAGAAAGATTGGATTTGTACCGTACATTTCCATACCACAGAATGCCCCCAAAGCACTTTACAACCAATGAAGTACCAGGGAATGAACACAAGAGTGTTTTTGACGTTGAAATTGTTATAAAGGAAGAAAAGGTGGCGAGATCTATTTTTTGACCTTGCTGCACTTTCACTTTTCATAGGATCAACTGGGTGCAAGTGTTGGACAATGAAATGGAGGCCCTTGGCATAGGCTTCTTAGCCTTGTCCAGCCATTTGCCAGCAGACCTGCATGTAAATATATGCTCAGGGACATGTTCCACCCATCCCTGTCTCTTCCCCTTTTCCAGAAGATAATCTCAGTAACACAAAATCTGCCTGCCCATGTGTTGGAGGTGGGATACACATTCCATGCAAATGTAGGTTTTAAGGAACACCTTGAAGGGGGAACAAAGGGATGTGGGAGCCTGGGAACAGAATAAGTCATTCAACCCCTCGAGCTTGTTCTGCCATTCATGAGATCATGGCTGATCTACACCTTAACCTCAATTAACTGCCCAATTGTATCTGCAATCTTTACTACTCTTGCCTAACAAAAATCTATGAACAGGAAAGGCGGTGAGCAGAGTTATCCAAGCCCGCTGGCATCGGACGTGTTCAGCAGCAAGGGCGGACAATATGGCGAGAAGGCCAGAAATTGGTTTCACGGCATCATGAAACCAGTTTGCGATTGTCTGCTCAGCCCGTCAATGGCAGGCTGCATATCCCGCCATCAGGTGTCGGGAACCTCATTGTAACGGATCTGCATATTATTATAAGGCCAGCCTGCCAGAATCACCTTCGTTACCCCCAGCCTTACCTCGGTCCCTCCCCCCTCCCAACCTCACCCCCCCTGACACCTTTGTTCCCCCGCTCCCAACCTTAACTCCCCTGCCACCCCAACACCTCTTCCTCTCCCAGTTGATCCTAGACCTTCCTCTCCCACCCCCCAGTACATCTTCCTCTCCCAAACACAGCTGGACATTCCTCTCCATCCCCTCGACCAACAGCCGTTATGAGCAGACCCTCAACGGTGACTTTCCAACTTCCGTGTGCTGCTTCACAGCAGAACCATGTCCATGAGAATCCACCCAGCATGCCATGGGCGTTCCTCCAGTGTACCGTTGCTGTCGGGCTCCAGCATCTTCAGCTCCTCAGATGTCTGCGATGTGAGTAAGGCCCTGGCTTTAAGTCCCGACTTCTACACATCACATTTGTCAAGATGTGTTCTGCACCGTGTGCTTTGTGCCTTCCCACTGACGTGGGCAGATGATCCAGCTGGGGGAGAGGTTGGGAGGATAATGAGAATGATTCTGGAGATGTGAGGGTGTGTGTGACAGTTAGTGGTGTTGTCCCTTGTGGTTTGAGATCCCTGTGGATACGTGATGGGTTTGTGAGTGTGTGAGTTGAGAGTGATGAGAAGAGTAACTTGCCCTGGTGGAATGGATGAGACCATTCATCTTGAAGCGGCACTGGGTGGCTGTCCTCTTTTGCAGGGCAATGGCACTGACCACTGCTGCCACTGCTTCCCAAGCTGGATTGGTGATGCTACTGCCCATCCTGCGGCCAGGGCTGGGTAGAGGACATCACAGCGAGCCTCCACAGCATTCAAAAGGTGCTCAAGGTATGCGTCACTAAAACTGGAGGGGGTGGGGGCTGCAGTCTTTTTGCCTTTCGGAGCCATCCTGTCTTCTGTGCAGCAGTCCTGGGCTGGAAGCACTGAGATGTGCGCACACGGCTGCACTTTAAATATGGTGCCTGGCGTGATTAAGCGACGAGGTGATGGCGTGGCGTGGCGGGCGAATGAGAGCACGCCTGCCATCAAAATGGCGTCTTTTCCAGGAATGCATAATGAATGCGGCGGGTTTGGGATGATGCAGCATCAGAAGCCACCATTGCGGCCGGCAGGTAAAACGTCATTTTTCCCGCCTGCTACCACACTTAGTGCAAATCTGGGATGAGTCTGCCCTGTGTTCTCTATCATTTGCCTTAGCTGACACTGGACACAGGATGCAGGAGCAGCCTGCCAGCTTTTGGAGTGCAATGTTTTAAAATCAGCAGAAGAGTTTTCAGAGTTTCTATTGAAGAGGGGCCTCATGTGCAATGGCTGTCAGAATGAGGCCACACAAAGGCCAGAGTTATGACTGAGGTCAGAGGGGAATCTTCAGGGCTGATGGACATTCTCATCCTGTGATGAGGCCAGTGATGGCCTCTACTGGACTCTTTCAGATGGTACGTCTGGAAAACCAACTCCACACTCAATATCCCTCTTAATGTTCCTGTCACATAACTCCAAGTCAAGAGCACCAGTTCATAAATTATCTTTCAAACAAGTGTTATATACGTGCGCATGGATGTCAGAGGAGACCAGGATTGGACAGTTAATGCTTACTGCCAGGGCTTATACATGGACAATAAGCACTTGAGCAAAGTGTCAATGTATGGTCACATTTTCCACTGAGGAGAGAGAAAGGTCAAATACCTTCAAACATTTTGTAGGCAGCTCTGTATTAAATAAAACAATCCATGTGGTACTATAGAGGTCAAGTTCCACTATTGTGCTGTTGGCAGAGAGCACCATCCTGTGACTGCACATTTCACTCTGTGCATAATGTTCCAACTTAAATGACCACATAATCATGCACAGTCCAGCCCATATTCCCGCTATGTACTGTCATCAAACAAGGCAGCTCAAAGTCGGAGCATTACCACTCCCAGCACAATGCTGCATTTACTATTCCAACTCGGCACCTTCACCAGGGGCAAAAACTATCGCTAGTTAACTATTGTTATCTCCTCCATTTGTGGTTCCACGTGTATATTCTTCTTTCACCAAGCTGTAATTGGTTGCTATAATGATCGATAGTTTAACAAAAATATTTTTCTTTTGCCGGTACAGAGACGGGCTGTGCAGCAACTCAAATGGGAGCTAATGGGCCACCTTCATTCCCAGAGCCAGACACTAACATTATCATAAACCTCTTGCACCCCCTGCAGAAACACTCAGGTGAAAATTTGTTGAGGCTGTGTTTGGAGCCATAACCAGCTGCGTGCTGGCACACATGCTGGAACTGAGATGCCTGAAGCTGGACAGAAATTGGTCCTCGGGCCCCATTAACATTTTTTGAGCAAGATTTAGGCACTTCCACAAGAGCAACAATAGTCCAGATTCTGATGGCCATCATTGCTTAGTTGCAATGACATCTTAAAAGTCCTGAGCTGAGTAGGGCCTGGCTTCCGCTGCACTCAATCTGAACCAATATCTGTATGTGAGTCCAAAACAAGCATTCACCGCTCACTTACATGTGTAAGAAGCACAATGCCTGTTTTAGGTGGCCACCCTGAGGCATGAAAAGGGGCCATTACAATATACAATAGTAATTGATTACAATATACAATATTATCTTTCAACCCTCGGAAGGAAGAGATGATTAGGAATTATGACACACACCGCAGACTACAATGAAGCAAAAACTTACAGAACCTCATATAGGCCAAACAAAATTTGGAACCATTGCCTTTACTGTATCCTGAAAGGTCTTTTGCTATGAGTCAGAGTGAGATAATTAGTGAGAAATGCTCCTGTAATCGAAGTCTTGATGTTAGGCTCTGGGCAATGAGCATGAGGTTTAACTGGGTGTCTGTGGAAATGCTTTTTTTTTATTCATTCATGGGATGTGGGCGTTGCTGGCAAGGCCAACATTTATTGCCCATCCCTAATTGCCCTTGTTCGGAGGCATCCACGTGCCTTTTCTGTTTGCATGGTTAACCGAAAGCACCTTCAGCAGGAGACTAGCTGCCTTCTCCCTCTGGCTACAAAAGAAAAACACTGGGAATTCTGGGAATCTGAAATCAAAACAGAAAATGCTGGAAATACTCAGAAAGTCTGACAGCATCTGTGAAGAAACGTTAACCTTTTTTACCCTCACCACAGCTGTTTAATTCGGTGACATGTCTTCTGGTTCTTCAGGATCATCAGGGATTGTTGCTATGTGTATTCTGTAGATTCTGGCCCCCTTTGTAACGGGTTCCAATTACTTTGATCCCCTTTGCTGTGCTGTATCTGCTTGTATTATGGTTCACAATATATTGGGCGTTTTAGAGGGCTTCAGCTCATTATATGGGCGAGGGGTGCCAAAAATCGTATTACCCACAACCCCAGGGTATAAATAACCTTTGGCTGATGCCATCTGCGCTCAAAGTGCTGTGAATTTAAGACCTTCTGCACAACATCATATCAGGATTCAGAACATATGGTGCTGTGACTACCATTCGTGCTACCTATGTACAGCCTGCTTAGTTCAAAATGGTGCTCAACCAACACCAGTAAAATAGAATGAGGCATTTATCTCATTGCTGTTCATGGGTCCTTGCTGTGTGTACATTGGCTGCCATGTTTTCAACATTACACCAGTGACTACACATCAACAGTACTGTCATGTGCTTCGGGACACTATGAGAGCATGAAGGCACAAGGTTAATGGAGGGCATTTCTTTTTTAATGGCTAAGAAAGAATGGGACGGTGACTCAACAAGATCTCTTGAAAAGCAGCAGGTTTTACTGTTCACTGGGAAAATAGAAAGTAACTGCTAATAAAACACTGGATCTGAGTCAAATACACAGTCACACAGCCTGTACTATAACCCATGGACTTCAGAGGCTCAGTTTACAATATTCACCACATCAGTGTCAACTCAGGTCAATTGATCCAAATAAAGACTAACAATCAGAGTCAACTCAGGTCACTAACACTGGAAAAGGATAACAGAGGCACAGTGAGGCACAAAGTCTTGCTGTATCTCATTGGTGGCTAACAACAACTGGCATTTGTTCTCTCATTACTGAGTAGAGGTGCTATGTTTTTAGTTATAATCGCAGTTCAGCAGTTTCAGAATTTGACTGGCAAAATAGAGCCGGAGCCTCAGTCTGAAGCTCCATTGTTCTCCGTATGTTGGGAGCTCATTGTTCTCATGGAAAGTGTGATGTCAGGAATTTGTTTATCAAAACAGGGCTGGTTAATTATCAGATTGAGAGCAGGGATCTTTGAAATTCGCAGCAGTTTTCACTTTTACTATTGATACTTGCTTATCTCAGCGTGAAGGTTTCACCCGACAAAGCTCAGTCTGCTACCTGCCTTGATTATGTCCAGTGCCAATTACAACAACAACTTGCCATTAGGTAGCACCTTTAAAATCGATAAACGCAGGAATGCACTCAGGCAATATTCCACATAAGGGCATATAAGGAGATATTAGGATATGTGCTTTGAAGTGAATCCCCTGACTGGGATATTTGCAAAGATCTTTTTAAAAAATGCTTTCCCAATTTCTTAAGGCAGTGATACTTTCTGGGTATAGTTCCCTGGGAGCCAACCAGACCCCAGTATGTTGCACCATGCAATAACCATTCTTCATGGGTAGACCTGGTCATTGAGTGCAGGCCAGCTATTCACTGCAAAAGGGACCATGCTGCATCTTATACTTACACAATGTCCACACAAGGCTTTCCAGTAGGAGTCAGCAAGACAATCACACCCAGAACATGAATTTGGAGATTCAGCCTTGCAGTTTATTACCACTCCGGCAATGATGAGCATACTGAGAACAGACAAAGGGAAAAATTTTCCTCTTCATCACCTATTGTGTCCTTTGGTGAATCTGCCAAATTTTCAATCCTTGGAAATATAAGGACTATTTTTATGATGAAGATGGAAATACAAGTTTCTGTTGTTGCTAATCATTCCCATAATTTAAGATAAGGACTAACCACCCTCATACAAAAACAGAAAATGCTGGAAAAACTCAGCAGGTCTGGCAGCATCTGCAGAGTGAGAAACAGAGTTAATGTTTCGAGTCTGTATGACTCTTCTTCAGAGCTAAAGAGAAGTAGAAATGTGATGGATTTTATACTGTTTATGAGGGGGCGCAGCAGGTGGAGCAAAAGAGGTCAGGAACAGGTGGGAGCTAAGGAGAAATTTGACAAAGATGTCATAGACACAGGACAAAGGGAGTGTTAATAGCAGTGTTAAAGACTAAAGAAACATAGAAACATAGAAAATAGGAGCAGGAGGAGGTCATTTGGCATGTCAAGCCTGCTCCATCATTCAATATGATCATGGCTGTTCCTCTATCTCAATGCTGTACTCCCCCTCTCTTCCCATACCTCTTGACACCTTTAGAATCCAGAAATCTATTTCTTTCTTAAATATATTCAGTGACTTGGCCTCCACAACCTTCTGTGGTAGAGAATTCCATAATTTCACCACCGCCTGAGTGAAGAAGTTTCTCCTCATCTCGGTACTAAATAGTCTACCCCTTACCCTGAGACTGTGACCCCTTGTTCTAGACCCCTCAGCCACGGGAAATATCCAGTCTGTCCAGCCCTGTCAAAATTTTATGTTTCAATGAGATCCCCTCTCATTCTTCTAAACTCCAGTGAATACAGGCTCAGTTGGTCCAATTTCTCCTCATATGACAATCCTACCATCCCAGGAACCAGGGGGAGAATTTTCTCCAATGTCGGGCAGGCCTGTCGGGAGCGGGTGCGGAACTGAACGCCGTCCGCATCGCCAATTTACATGTGCGGGCCAATTAGGGCCTGCCCAGCTTGACGCAAGGCCAGTAGCGCAGCGCTACCTGTGCGGGCGGGGGGTAGGAGGGAGAGTCGGGGCCTGCGCTCTTTCACGCATGCGCGGGGCTGCCTCAAGGAGATTAAGTTCATACTGAAATTTTTAAATAAAGAAAGGTAAAAATTATTTAGACATGTCCTCTCATGTGACAGTGTCATATGAGCTGGGACATGTTTATGAATTGTGCAAAAATTATTAACTTATTTAATAAAACCTTCAGGAAACTTCATCCCGCCCGTGGACGAGGTTTCCTGAAAAACGCAAAGACAACTTGGGCTCTTCGCCTGCCGCCAACCTTAAGGTTGATAATTATTTTAATTGGTTTTTTAATGGCCTTAACAGGCCTTTGACAGTTCATTGGGCCTTCAGCCACCTCCACCGCGCGTCCGCCAAATGAAAGATCTAAATGACGCGCGGTGCCGTCGGGATGCACGCCTGGCATCACCGGGCGTCATTTTACACGTTGGCATCTCGGACCCGCCCCTGCACACCCACATTAAAATTCTGGCCCAGGAATCCCAGAAGGTGCAGATAGCGGCATAAAGGTAAGATAGCAGAATGTGTGAATAGCAGAACAAGGGCCGGCACTCTGTGAAAGCACAAAATAAAAAGAAGTGACAGCTGACCCTGTGGGGGATGGTGGGTTGGGGAAAGAGGATAAAAAAGTAAATATATAAAAACAGAATGAATGAATAAATAAATATTTTTTAAACAGTTGGATTAAAAAAGGGGTAAGATGGAGCAGAGTTCATGATCTAAAGTTGTTGAGCTCAATGCAGTCTCCACGTTCTGCTGGACCAGGGTCTCCGTGGCATCCGCCATCCTCCCCTTGGAGACCTCCATACAGGCACATGTTGGCACCACATCATCAGAGAGCAGGTGGGTACACTCCTCTGACTCGCAAGCCACTCTGTTGAGGGCTTCCAACAGCTCAGCGTGATGTCCCCACCCACCGCCCCACCATCTGCTGACTCTCCACGATGAGCTGGAAGGCCGAGCCCAGAGGCTCATCATCTGTCTCGGGCCTCACAGATGCCTCTTCCCCAGCAGTCCTCTGAGTGCCGGGGGGCTCAGCTGAACCTGCCTCCGCCTGCTGTGGACATGTGTCCATGCAGTGACAACCAGATTGTGAACCCGAGCCTTCTTTAGGTTTAGGTCCCAGCAAGGTGTGTGTCTGCGTTGGTGGAGGGTGTGGGTAAGCGCTGTGATGGTTCTCCTGGGCTGCTTATTTCCAGCTCTAAAACGGAGGAGGAGTCCTCTTGGCTGAAGGTAAGGACCTGGATGAAGCTGAGGGACTGGCTGGCTGAGGGTATTGGTCACTTGGCAGAGCTCCCTGTGAACCAAAGTAGAGATAATTAGCACATGGCAGCAGAGTCAAAAGTAGGAGGGAGAGCACTCACAGTTGTGTTGAGAGAGAGACGATGGGATGCAGGATCCTCACATGGGTGTTCACCGCCGACCTCAACGTCACCGCAGCAAGGTCCACGTTATCACCAGTTTGTGTGATGGCACACGCCTTGAAGTGAATGAGGGGCATAATGTTGACCACCCCATCTGTTGTAGTGTGGCCTTGTCGCCTATTTGTAATAGAGTTGATCTGCAGACAACTTTCTAAGTGGAAACATTAGGTTTATTTACAGCAGCAACTACACGTGTGCTTTCAACTCCATCTCTAGCTCTAAACTGCCCATGGAGGTATCCCACAGTGATAACACATTGGTCTACACAGATCATGTGATCTTATATCGCAGGACTATTCTTAAAGTTACAGTCCAACATTTAATAAAACCAAAATTACTACACCATCCCTGGTCTGGGACCTCTCCCTGCTGGTGTGAGCCAGCTCCTCCTGCATGAAAACAGATGGAGAGAGTGTGAGCAGGATGCATGGCACTGTGTGGAATGTTTGTGTGGCGAGCGGAGCCATGGATGAGATGAGGATGCGAGCTCAAGAGGTTATGAGCCTGATGGAGATGTGAGGGTGTGTGTGAGAGTTAGTCGTGTTGTCCCTTGAGTTGTGGGACCCCTGTGGACGTGTGATGGGTTTGTGAGTGTGTAAGTTGAGAGTGATGAGGTGGTTGACATACCCTGGTGGATCGGTGAGAGCATTCATCCTCTTCCTACACTGGATGGCTGACCTCCTCTGTGATTCAGTGGTGCTGATTTCCATTGCCACCACCTCCCAGGCCAGATTTGTGACTCTGGAGGATCTCCTGCAGCCAGAGCGGGGTAGAGGACATCGCAGCAGTCTTCCACTGCATCCAGCAGGTGCCCCAGAGAAGCGTCACTGAATTTGGGGGCTGCCGTCTTCTTTGCTTTCGGGGCCGTCAGTTGTCTGGAGCAGTCCTGGTGTGAAGACATGAAGTAGGCATGCAAGTAGTGTTCTGCTGCACCTTAAACATGGTGCCCTGAACACGGAAGGGTTGAGGTCATGGTGTGGTGGGCAAATCTGAGCCCGCTCACCAGTGATCCGGCGTGTTCCCCATGAATGCATTATTAATTAAGTGCCAGGAATGAGGCAATACGGTGCGAAAACCCACCGTTACAGCCAGCGGATAAAACGTCTTTTTCCCTGCTCACTACTGCACTTTGTGCAAACCTGAGACGATTGCGCCATCTGTTTCTCGCTCCATAGATGCTGCCAGACCTGCTGAGTCTTTCCACCATTTTCTGTTATTCTTTCAGATTTCCAGCATCAGCAGTATTTCCCTTTTAACTAATGCCCTCACTGCCCTCCGCTCATGGAGTTCAATTAACAGCGCATAGAAATTAGAGGAAAGGTGTCTGAAGTGGCCCCCTTTACCTTCACACTGCTTTACATTTTACATCCAGTCAGTAGAACAGGCACAGCATTGAGGAAACCTCCTTCCATTCTGCCCCTGCAATCTTCAGCCCCATCTCCCACTACACTAATCTTACATTTCATTGTTTGCACATGTCATTCTCATGTCTTTCTAAAGCTACTAATTTAATGCCATATGGCTGGACGATGGAGAGCCAGCCAAAATTGCTTCAATAACCCTGTCAAGAGGTTGGCCATTACCCACTCCTGAATAGGTGTTAGTTCTGGTGTAAATGAGCTGAGGATCTCTTGCCAAGATTGTTTTGCCCGGAAACAGCCCTTTCATCATCATGGGCTGCAATGACGGAAACCAGTCCTGGGGATCGTCTGCAAAATAGGAAAATAACTTACTTAGATATAAGCATTGCTGCTTCTATTGACCTCCACCCCACCCCCAATTTTCTACCTTCCAATCACAACGGCTCTGAACCCATGATCGCAAACCTCCCCACCTCCCCACCATCTGCACCACCCACCCCCCCCACCCCTGGCACTCACCCCCCGGCCCTCCACCCCCTCTGGCCTCCTCTCCCAAAACCCTATTACCCAGCCTCCCAGGCCCCTGCCCTGACATCTCTAACCTGATATCAACTCCATTCCCACAGCTACAGGCCCCTGATCCAATTACAATCCCAATCTCAACCTCTGGTCTGACAACCACTCAACCTTCACAACCAAAGAGAGTTGGTGGCATAGTATTAATACCACTGGGTTAGTAATCTTGAGGTCCAGGCTAATGCTATGGGGGCATAGGCACAAATCCCACCATGGCAGCTGGTGGAATTTAAATTCAATTAATAAATCTGAAATATAAAGATAGTCTCAGGAATGGTGATCATAACAACTATCACTGAATGTCATAAAAATCCATCTGGTTTACTAATGCCCCTTTATAGAAGGAGATCTGCCATAATTACTTGGTCTGGCCTACATGTGACTCCAGATCCACAACAATGTGGTTGACTCTTAACTGCTGTCTGAAATGGCCTTGCAAGCCACTCAGTTCAAGGGCAGTGAGGGTTGGGCAACAAATGCTGGCCTTGCCAGTGATCCAGTGATGCTCACAACCCAGGAAAGAATAAAGATAAAAGACAAGCTGTCTTACCCACGCCACCTCCCCCTCCCCTAATCCTAGCCTTGACCCCTGGTTCATTTATTAGTGTTGCTGTGTCCCAAGATTTCTTTAATCTTCATCCAGTTGTCACTGGCAGGTTGGAGGTCTGAGCTCAGAAACCTCAAGCCTCACCATTCTCACAATTCATTAAATTCATGAATAGCACACACAAGAATTGCACTCCCAAAATTCGGAGCTAACATGTCCAATTCTACTTCATAATATTTTGCATTACAAATCTCAGGGAGCTAAATCAAAATGATATGTACTTTAAACATTGTGTGGGTTTTGCCATCCTAAACTAACTCTGCACATTTCCTTTTGAACCTTTTTGCACATTATAACAGGACTTCACTGTCCTGTAAAGTACCCTGTTAATGTTCCACTGAAAGTTAATCAGATTACCACAAGCAGATGTTAGCTAAAGACAAACATTATATGAAAATGCATGTTTAATACCTTTCTGTTTGCAGTTAAAGAGCTTCACTCATTGCTATTGGAAAATAGGAAATGTCAAGTGAGAACTCACTTGCATTTGGCACAATGATGTGAGAAAGAGTCAACCACCAAAAACATTGGACAAAATTTTCCAGTTGCCGGTCGGGCGGCCGATTGCCGCTGGAGAAACGGGCCGCTCCGCCATTTTCCGCGGGTGGGCCAATTAAGGCCCGCCCCGCGGGTAAGCGACTCCCATGGAGAACGGGAAAATAGTCATGGGGACGGGCAGCCTCAGACCACAGGTTCCAATGGAGAACTGGGACTGGCAGACTTCATAAAGAGTGGCCAGGCAGCCTGCCTGAGGCAGTGCACTATGGCCACTCATGGACAGAGGGAGGGAGGACCGAGTGGATAGCAGCATGAGCAGGAGGAGGGGGGCAGGCTGTAGGAGAGGCCAGCGGGAGGCCACTGTGCCCCCCCGATTTTCCAATACATGCCTTGCTGTCCTCCTGCAAGAGGTTGGCATCCGTCGGCACCTTTTGTATCTGGAGGATGGGAGGAGGAAGGCCCCCCATGTCACCAGCCAGGCGTGGGAGTAGGTGGGTGACGCTGTAAGTGCCCATGATGATGTGCGGCGCACTGGCACACAGTGCAGGAAATGATTCAATGATTTGCTGTGCTCTGGAAGGGTGAGTACCATGTCTGTCTTAGCCATTTGATCCAGAAGGCAGCCTTAGCCTTTAACCCCTCCCCGCCATGTCTTGCTGTCATTACTGCATCGGGCATCTGTCGCACGCTGGGTGGGCAAATGGGTACTTATCATGGTTACACCAGCCTTAGTGGTTGAGGAGAGGAAGGGTTCTCCCCGCAGCATATGTTGGTCTTTGTGGCATTTGAGTAGCCTGGAGGAAACCTGCAGGGGAGGCTGCACGACACATACTCAGAACTCCAACACATGTCATATTAATGGTAATGAGATGGTGCAAGGGGTGCCTCAAGGTGTTTTGGGTAAGTGCCATCTGCTGGCATCGGCGCCGCACCGAGTTGCACCTCCTTGCCATGGGCACTAAGAGCCGTGTGATATTCAAAGTGATGGACGCCGAATGTGTCCAAGGTGGCCGTTGGGGGAGAGGGTTAGGACCAGCGTGCTATCTTCTGGGGACCGATCACCAGTAGTGTGGAGCCACTGGAGACCTCAGATGGGCCACTGTGGTTGGGGTGCGGTGTGTGCGTGCAGAGTACATGAGCGATTATCCCCAATAAATCCTCTTCTCTGTTTTGCAGGCAAAAACTCACCACAATGCCCGGGAGTGCCTGAGGACTGGTGGTGGGCGCGCCCTCCTCCAGCGCCTCACCCTACTCGAGGAGCAGGCCATGGAGCTGGGCAGGAGGCAGGAGGCCAGGGCGGCCAGGGGCAACGAGGCTGGGGTCCAGCGGGCAGGTATTTGAGGTCCACAGTCCCATCCACTCTGTCTGCCCACCATCCAAACCACTGACGGTTGCTGCAATCGTTAATGCTGAAACATTGCTCATTCACTGAGTGAGACATTCTGATGTGTGGGTCATACAGAAGGGACCCTCATACCATTGAGGAATTGCGTCTCTACCACCTTCCAAAGTCACCTTATCCCATTTGTGACCACTATCACCATGGTCTAACATGCCATTGGATCGCTGCTGCACAGCCAAAGGCTTATTTCATCTGAGGGGGTTTGGGACCTCCTGCACCCTTTCAGCCACTGCGGCCCACATTACTTTGTCCAAAAGGTCCTCAGCACCTCAGCTGTGAACATCATGGCACTTAACTTAGATGAATGCCACTACGTTACTCATCCCTGCGCCAAGGGGAAATGTTGCCTTCTGCCCACCCGGTCTATGCCCCTCCTTACGGAATGAAGGGCAATAATGTGACCTCTCAATCTCCTGTGATCAACGGCAAATGTTGCTACTGTTTGCGATGTTTCCTCAGCCCCGCAACTATCCAGGCCACAATGCATCCAGGTCGGGTACCTCTGCACTCTCCCCACTCCTATGGTTCATAACAAGCCATGTGGCATTCCTGAGGCCATCTGACCAGCCTGTCTACATGTGCGTTTAATGCTTGGGGCTCATCTTGACTCTTTTTCATCTCACCAATGTTCTTCTCCTTAGCGTCTTGAAGGGTGAGCGACTTATGAGCCTGGGGGGGAAAGAGCTGAAAGGTTGAACTGAATGTACGCTAACTGATGCACTGTCCTTGTTGTTAATTTCAGCATCACCACCAAATCGCTGCACCCATAGACACCGCGGCCCCCCCCTCCACAGCTGAGGCCCAACATGTGCAACTTGCGGCACCTCATTTCAGCTAGCCAGGCACCAGCGAAAACACACACACCTCGGTGAGGACTTTACCGTCGGCTAGTGTCCCGGGTCACAGTGGAGAGGGCACATCACGATCGCTGGAGGAGATGGTCGGGGCAGAGAGTGCCGACGGCTCCAGCAGCCCAAGGGCTGCAGGGGACGAGGCACATGCTGAGTCCGGCATTGATGACGTGCCTCTGGTGTTGTCCCCATTGCAGTAGCTGCAGGAAAGGCGGCAGGAAGTGCGTTTGCATCTGGCAGGGTCGCATGAGGGAATGGTTCAGTTGCTCTCTGCGATGGAGGAGTCTAGGCAGAGTGCGTGTGAAGAATCTGCCCTCAGGGCAGAGCCTCAGGATTCCTTCAATGAGAGATTGGCGACTCTCATGGAGAGGGGATTCCATCAAATGGATCAAAATATGATTGGGATACGCTCTGCCCTGCAAGCCCTCACAGCGGTTCTGACCACAGGTGGTGTTTTCCATTGTGGGAGATGTTGTGGACACCAAGTGCCGGCACTCGGTGCCCATGCATCTGCGGTGAGCAGGGAGGTAGATTTGGACCTCACTTCGGCGCAGCAGCTGCCTGCCGTCACTACGAGCTCCTTTCATGGTGTTCCGGATGAGGGCAGCAGCTCCTCCACCCCTCTGCCAGTCAACGTTGCTTCCATTGAGGCTGCGACAACTGGGGAGGTGCCAGTTCAGGAACTGGCCACTCCCTCCCAGGCGAGGCCATCACAGGCTCCACGAGCCAGAGGACGCCCGCCAAGGTCATTGACGCCAACAGGACAGCAGAGTCAGCAGGCTGTCTCTCAAGCCACTCCGAGCACTGGGGCGGCACCTAGACGTAGCACCCGAAAACGTAAGCATAAGGCACCCTAGGCACTCCCCAGGTATGTCACTGGTGATTTTGTGTTGGCCTTAGAATAGGGACCCATATTTTTGTGATCGCTAACAAGTGAAGTGTGTTTTTGTTTTGGACAAAATAAAGTCCTTTGTAACCATGGCTGAGGGTCTTTTGTTTGTGGTGCATTTTTCTTTTTCACAGACATATCATGAGTGTTTGAGTGGACATTGATGTTTCTGTACTAAGGCCTTATTTGCAACTGAACAGGTGGAAGATGTGGCACCTAAGTGCCACATGTGGAAGTTCCAGGCAATGCTGGTCCTGCTGATCCATGTGTGTGGAGATAGCTGAAGGTTCTTTGGATTAAATTGTCCCAGGTGTCCCTGCCTTCTTGGTGTAAACACGGGTCATCATTCTGCCCCTCATCATCGCCCTGTGCTTCCTCATCCTCTGAGGCACTGCTGGATTCATCATCTGCAGCCTCATCAAGGGCGTCAAGGTCTTTATCGTCAATGTAACCCCCCTTTCCAGCACAGGATTGTGCAGGGCGCAGCAGACTACCACGATCAGAGAGACGCGATCTGGGTACTAGAGTGTGCCCCCTGAGCGGTCCAGCCAATGGAAACGCATCTTGAGAAGACCGACGGCTCTCTCCACCACAGCCCTTGTGGTGCCCTGGCTCCTATTGTACCGATGCTCAGCTTCTGCTCTTGGATGGCGGAGAGGCATCATGAGCCACCTTCTGAGGGGATAGCCCTTGTCACCCAGCAGCCATCCATCCAGCCGAACCGGAGCACTGAAGAGTGCTGGCACCTGGGAGTGTCTGAGGATGTAGGCGTCGTGGGAGCTGCCTGGGTACCTTGCACAGACTTGTAGAATCAGCATCCTGTGATCACACACTATCTGCACGTTCATGGAGTGGAAGCCCTTCCTGTTGACGAAGGCACCGGGCTCACCTGCTGGCGCCTTGATGGCCACATGTGCACAGTCTATTGCACCCTGGATGCGGGGGAAGCCAGCAATGGCCGCGAAGCCTCTGGCTCACTGTGCCTGACTTGCATGGTCGCAGCGGAAGTGAATAAAGGTGGATACCCATCTGAACAGAGCATCTGTAACCAGATTGACACAAGTGTAAACAGCTGATTGGGAGACACTGCAAAGATCACCCACCTGGAAGGAGCCAGAGGCATAGAAGTGGAGGGCAACTGTGAGCTTCAGAGTCGCTGGTATGGGTGTCCACCCACACAGTTAGGGGAGATCTCAGGGCCAATCATCTGACAGATATAGTTGACTGTTTCCCTTGAGAGTTGGAGCCTCCTTCGGCACTGCACCTCAGTCATACTGAGGTAGCTGCTTCACCGCCTGTACACCCTAGCAGCAGGATAGTGGCGTCGTCTGCGGACCCTTGCACCTTGGACAACCTCTTGGCCCTGTGCCCCTTGTGCCTGTGCCTAGTCTCCCAAAGGTGTCTCCCCTAGAGGTTGATTGTCCAGTCCTGGCCTCCTCCTTATTCTATCCCTCCCTTCGTCCTCAGAGGAGCTGCCTCCAGTGGAGAGGTCAGAACCCATACCCAGGCTAAATGGAGGCCTCCAGAAAGCTGCAGGCCCGAGAAAGATTACTGTCTGCAGACTGGTTTCAAAGTATACAAGAAGCTCCTGGAAATCAATGAGAACTACTAACAATCACACAGGCAACTTTTAAACACTTTCATCAATTATAACTTTGTCAAAAACATGAACAACCCCTCTGAGTCCACATATCCCGACATTACAAAAGTTTTCTTAAATAATCTCCTATTCGCCTTCCCGTTGGGCCCGTGCGCTGACCCGAAGTTCGCTCGGGCCCCTCAAAATCTTCCACAATTGGCAAGTTAAGGGGCTTAACGAGCCCTTCAATTAATGGCGGACGAACTGAGTGTGCCCGCCCACTGAAATATCATGATGGCACGCGCTGACATCGGCACACTCGCGTGACGTAAGCACACACGTCAGCCGGAAAATTCTGGCCATTGTGATGCAAAAGAGAATGAATAAGATCGACCTTGGAATAAGGGAGGAGGAAAAGGAACATAGGAACAGGAGTAGCCCATTTAGCCCTTTAAGCTTGTTCCATCTTTCATTGAAATAAGAATTAAATAAAACAAAAATCAGGAATTGGTCTAACTAGCTTAGAGACCCTCTACTGTAGCATGAAATTGTCTATTTTTATATTCTTTCATGGGATATGGGCATTGCTGGCCAGGCCAGCATTTGTTGCCAATCCCGAATTGCCTTTGAGAAGATGGTGGTGAGCTACCTTCTTGAATCGCTGCAGTCCATGTGGCGTAGGTACACCCACAGTGCTGTTAGGGAGGGAGTTCCAGGATTTTGATCCAGCGACAGTGAAGGAACAGTGATATAGTTCCAAGTCAGGGTGGTGAGTAGCTTGGAGGGGAACTTGCAGGTGGTGGTTTTGCCATGTGTGTGCTACCCTTGTCCTTCTAGATGGTAGATGTCACGGGTTTGGAAGGTGCTGTCAAAGGAGGCTTGGTGAGTTGCTGCAGTGCGTCTTGTAGGTGGTACACACTGCTGCTACTGTACAATGGTGTTGGAGGGAGTAAATGTTTAAGGTGGTGGATGGGGTGCTAATCAAGCAGGCTGCTTGTGCTGGGTGTTATTGAGCTTCTTAATTGTTGTTGGTGCTGCACTCATCCAGGCAAGTGGAGAGTATTCCATCACACTCCTAACTGTATCCTTGACACAATTGAGAATCCCAGTCAAACACATTAATTAACTCGTGGTTCTTGGCTCCATTTTTAGATATACTGAAGGCAAATATTTTTCTATTTTTCTGAGACTGTTCAATTGGTTGTGAATGTTATTTTTTGTATTTAATGTTGACTGTTTAAAAATATCCAAAGGTCACTAGAGAGAGTTAATGACTGATAAATTAATAACAGACAAATTAGTGACTGGTTAATAATGTATTATTTAATGACTGATAATGAGCCAAAAACTAAACATAGTGTGAATGCCAATTGGAGCTTCAGCCACAGAGATTTTGTTAAAAAAACTAAAACATTAGGTCATGATTTCAAACAGTAACATGGATAGATTGGCAAAGCTGGAACTGTTCTCTTTAGAGAAGAGAAGGTTGAGAGGAGATTCGAAAGAGGAGTTCAAAATCACAAGAGCTCCAGACTGGGGACATAGGAAGAAAGTGTTCCCATTTTGGGAAGGATCGATAACCAGAGCACACCAATTTAAGGTGATTGGCAAAAGAATCAACAGCTAAATGAGGAAAAACTTTTTTAAAACAGTGAGTAGTTAGGATCTGAAATACGCTCCCTGAGAGTGTGGTAGCGGCAGGTTCAATCGTGGCTTTCAAAGGGAATTGGATCTGAACAGTAATAATTTGCTGGGTGACAGGGAAAGGGCAGGGGATTGGGCTCAATGAGCTGTGCTTGCAGGGAGCCTGCTTGGACACAATGGCCCGGATCTTCCAATGAGCAGCAATCATCGTCAGATTGCCTCTCCACTGGAACTTTCCCCAACTCATTTCTTCCCAGGTCTCCCATGCCCTTTTTTACCAGAAATAAGGAGCCCAGCATCCCTCAGAAAGCTCCGTCGCAGTGGAGTAGTCGGTGCGATGGCGGGAGATATGGGGAAGACAGGACATGCCTCTTTTTCACAACACTAGCTGCCATATGGTAAGTTTAAAGGTCCAGTTTGAATGTTAGAGAATGAATCTTACTGGATGGATGAATGGGTGAGTGGACGAATGAGTGAATGGGTAGGATGGTAATGTGGGTGAGGTAAGTGGGTAAATCGGTAGGGTGGGTGAGGTGACAGGTGGGTGAGGTGGTAGGTAGGTATGTTGGCAGGTGGGAGAGATGGCATGTGGGTAGAGCTATAAGTGGTTACGGTGGCAGGTGGGTGAGGTGGTAGGTGGGTGATGTGGTAGGTTGGTGAGGTGGGTAGGGTAGCAGGTGGGTGAGGTTGTAGTCAGGTCTGGGGGCGGTAGGCATATGGTTGTGGTTGTCGATTGATCGTTGGGGATAGTCAGGGAGTCAGAGAGAATGTTGGGCTGTTAGTTCTAGATTACCCAGGAGTTAGAATTCTGCCTAACATTTCCTGGGCGACAATCCACGTAAGTACATTGGAAGTGTCCGAAGTCTCTAACTCTAACTCAGAGTCAGAGACTTTCACAAAAGGGTCCCATTCAGGTAATTCCCACAAAAGTTAGCGTGTCTGGACTTCCACAGGGTCCCGACAGAGCAATGACAGAGTTATGCAATCTGCTGGAATCTGACATCAGACAACCTCCAGCAGAGGGTGTCCTCTATTACAATCAAGGTCAGCACAGCCCCGTCAAACTGGCCATTACTTTCAAGTGATTCCTGCAGTGTTTAATGACAGCAGGTTACTATGGGTCAGGTAATAAATAATTGGCTAGTTGATGGATATATTTTGGAAACTCCCCATCCTCCAGTATTCCATTTTCCAATATGTTACTTCTTGTACAGGGACGTCAAGATAATCGGTGTTTATTGGTGACCATTATCAACTATTCCTAATCTTTTCTTTTAAGAATACAACCAGTCATAAGGGACAATAAAAACACTACTTATCACCACCCCTCCCAGAAGCATTTATTCCAAAACCATTCTCTTTCCAGCTGTGACCACAGTGTGACAGGAATCCAGCTGTGTAGCATTGCAGCAAGCAAGTGAGGAAGAGCAGGTGGGAGATGGAATTACAGCTGAACTTGCAATATTTCTCTCCCTGATGAACAATTTTCAGCACTAAATGGACACGCAGGGCAGAATCGTCCCAGATGTGCACTAAGTGGGGCAGCGGGTGGGAAAAAGGACCTCTTACCTGCCAGTCGCAATGGCAGCTTGTCATGCCGTATCATCCCATTCCTGGCACATCCTGCCTCATTAATAATGCATTCATGGGTAACACACTGGGTCGCTGGAGGGCGGGCTCAGATTTGCCCGCCATGCCTTGGCTTCAATGCTCCCTTGCTCTATGTGCCATATTTAAAGTGTACCAGAGCACAGCTTACTTAAATAGATATAAAAACAAAAAAATGCGGATGCTGGAAATCCAAAACAAAAACAGAATTATCTGGAAAAACTCAGCAGGTCTGGCAGCATCAGCGGAGAAGAACAAAGTTGACGTTTCGAGTCCTCATGACCCTTCAACAGAACTGAGTAAAATTAGGAGAGGGGTGAAATATACAGCTTACTTAATGTCTACAGATCAGGACTGCTCCAGGGGACAGATGGCCCCAAAAGCAAAGAAGATGGCAGCCCCCAAATTTAGTGACGCCCCTCTGGGGTGCCTGCTGGACGCAGTGGAAGGCCGCCGCAATGTCCTCTGCCCCTACTCTGGCTGCAGGAGGCCCACCAGAGAATTCGACCTGGGAGCTGGTGGCAGTGATGGTCAGTGCCACCAGAGAACAGACAAGGTCAGCTATCCAGTGCAGGAAGAGGGTGAATGGTCTCATCCGTTCCGCCATGGTAAGTCAACCACCTCACCACTCTCAACTCACACACTTACAAACCCATCACACACCCACAAGGCCCACACTGTCAGGAAGATATAATAATTCTCAAAATGTTATTGGAATTTATTGTAAAATAGTGGTATCTGTGTCTGTATGTGTGTGTGTGATTTAATTGGACTAAAGGCAGCTGGCCTGAAGGCTTTGATGTAAACATGGTAAACATGGGGGAAGTTTAGAATGTAAGGTGTCAAGGGAACATTTGCATTTTGAAATAAACCAAATCAGGTTGGTTTCAAAGGAGGGGTGAAATGTGTCACCTAGCCAGGTGAAGTTTACAAACAGTGTGTTTATTTTCCCCAAAGATTACTGGTAAAACTTAGTGCTACGAGAGATTTTTATTATCAGAAGTATAAGGTCCAAAGTTCATAGTGAAACAATGAGAATTTGCATTCAATAGGGAAAATTTGTATAAAGGAGCAAATGCTGTGTGTAAGGGTAGGCATTTTAAGATCTAACAAGTGTGAAAAGCCTTCAGCGTCGATGCCTCAAGCTGTTGTTTTCAAAGAGCTGAAGTTAATTCACTTTGAATTCAATAGGTTCAGGGTATTGTGCGTCACCTTGCCTGGAGGTATAAAATCTATGGGCAGGATTTTTCACTGAGCAGGCAGGCAAATGCCTGACCCGCTTGAGTGTAAAATGACAAGCGATATTTTGGTCGGCAGGCGTGCGTGGGGGTCAGCAGCACGCCCGCCAACAATTTAAAGGCCTATTAAGGACATTAGAGATTTAATTAAATGTTATTTTTCGTTGTCTGTCCAACCTTACGGGCAGGCAAAAAAGCTAAGCAGCCTTTGCATTCTTAGGAAACCTCATCCATGGGCAGGATGAAGTTTCCAACAGCAATTAAAAATAAAATATAAATTTTAACATTTCATTAAGAACATGTTCCTGCTCATGTGACTCACACCTCAAGGGACAACACTATTAACTCTCACACGCCCTCACATCTCCATCAGGCTCATACCCTCAGGAGATCGTATCCTCATCCTGTCCATGGCTCCACTCACCACACAAACATTCCATGCAGTGCCATGTGTCCTGCTCACACTCTCTCCATCTGTTTTCATGCAGGAGATGCTGACTCACAACAGCAGGGAGAGATCCCAGAAGTAGCCCACGTTAGACCCCTCACTCACTTTCAAAATCGTTCTATCGCACTGACTGGTGAGGACATGGACCATTGCCTACAGCGATGGTGAGGTCAGCCATATGAGGATACTGCACGACATCATCCCTCTCTCAACACAACTGTGAGTGCTCTCACTCCACTTTTGACTCTGCTGCCATGCACTAATTATCTCTACAGGGAGCTCTGATAAGCGACTGACACCCTCAGCCAGCCAGTCCCTCAGCTCCATCCAGGTCCTCACCTCCAACCAAGAGGACACCTCCTCCATTGAAGAGCTGGAAATAAGCAGCCTGGAAGACCTGTCACAGCGCTGACCCACACCCTGCACCAGCACAGAGACACACACCTCGATGGGGCCTAGATCTAGAGCAGGCTCGGTTTCACAATCTGGTGGTCACCGAATGGACATGTGTCCACTGCAGGAGGAGGTAGGTTCAGCTGAGCTCCCCGGCACTCGGTGGACTGCTGAGGAAGAGGCATCTGTGACATCCAATTCAGGTGATGAGCCTCTAGGTTTGGCCTTCCAACTCAACGTGGAGAGTTAGCAGGAGGCAGGGGAACATCAGTCAGAGCTGTTGGAAACCCTCAACAGAGTGGCACGCGAGTCGGAGGAGTGCGTCTGCCTGCTCTCTGATGAAGTGGTGCCCACATGTGCACTTATGGAGATCCCCATGGGGAGGATGGCGGACGCCATGGAGACCCTGGTCCAGCAGAACACAGAGATGCGTGCTGACCTGCACTCCATCACAGGAGCCATGGGTGACGTCCTGCACTGGCAACACATGAGGGAAACGGAGCACCTCGACTTCCTACCAGGTGCTACCTTCCCCTCAAGGAGTCAGGGCAGGGCCGTTAGGCACCCGAAGGAAGAAGGGGTGGCAGCTGGACACCCCTGGGTCATCCACCCAGGAATCTCTGAGGCTGTCCACTCCCTCCATGCCCCCTTAGCCAGTGACCCCCTCAACCTCATCCTCTGTCACAGCAGAGGGGGCTGCTGGCTCACAAGAGGACAGCCAAAGCAAGCTGGGGCCCCCAAGACCTCAGCTCTCCAGGGGACCCACGCCAAAGTCAGCACAGGCATCAGGGCCACACATTGCATAGGCTATCTCCGCCCTTGCTACGGATGTCAGGGCAGCACCTAGAAGAAGTGGCAGGCCTAGAAAAGTTAAGAATATCTGATCATAATTGGTTTCATGGGTGAACATATTTTGTCACTTTATAATCTAAAAATATATTCACTTTCACTGAATAATGTGTAATCGTGTCTTTCAGCTTCATTTACAGGCTTCTCAAGTCCTCCGCCTGCATCTCCCGCATCCAGCCACTAGCAGTTCAGCTGCACACAGCTGGCCCATGAGTGATTCTGGAGGGAGAAGCGTGTGTGTGTGGCAGGGCCTTTCGGAGCCTCATGCAAGCATTTTCCCAAGTACACAAAGTCTTTCTCCATCACACTCAGCTCAATGTCCTGAGCATTTTCAATGCTGCCTGCTAGGGTTCTCTTTCAGTTGTCCATCTGAGCTGACCTGCATCTCCACCCACCCACTGATCAGGCAGCACCTGTGCCCGACCAACACAAGGCTCCGCTCACCTTCCATTTCAACAACCATGGTAGTTGTTAAGTTTCTTCTCAGCTCCCTGCCTCCTTTCCCCTCCCCCAGTCATCCATATCCTTTCCCCAATCACTGTTGAGCCCCCTGGTATCACCTTTCACCTCCCCACCGTCACCTACCAGCCCGAACCTTTTTTTCCCAGGATGTCCAGGTGAACGTGCACATTCCCTTCCTTCCCGAAAATCCTACCTCATCCACATTCACCTCCCCAACCTCCTCCTTCCCACCCCCAGGGTCCCTGTCTGCCTCCGGGTCCCCGCCAGACATCCTCACCGTCCCTTCAACCGCTACCATCGAATCCTCACCCTCCCACCCTACTGCCTCACTCTGCCCTTGGTCATTCTTACCTTTCTCACCCTTCCTCCATATCACCGCCACCCTCAGGTCACTCTCCAGGAGGCAGACATGGACATACCCCCCCTACAGACCCCTTCTCACCTTCCCCCATTAGCACCTCTTCCCCCTTCGCAACTCATCCCCCCTTCGCACCCCTTCCCCCACCTTACACCCCTTCTCCCCTGGAACCCCTTACCCCCTGGAACCCCTCCAGCCCCACCAGTCCTCCCACTCCTCCATCGGACTCCCCCAGCTTAGTCTCTCATCCTTCCTGACTCCTCCCTCAACCCTTACTTCCTTCGCCACCCTTAGTCCCTCCTCTTCCCGACTTCTTCCTCCAGCCTTACCTCTTCTTCCAGCCTCATTTCTTTTGACAGCCTTACTCCTACCCCCTTCCTGACTCCTTCTTCCATTCTTACTTCTTCTTCCACCATTACTCCCTCCCCTCTCTATATCCCTTCCTCCCCCGGACACACACCCCTCTATGCATTCCTTCCCCTCTCTGCACTCTTTCCCTTACACATTCCAACCCCCCTTACACCTGCCACCCCAATTGCCATCTCCTCCCATTACCCCCTCCTCCCCTGTTCTCCTTCCCCCCTCCCAACCTGCCCCCAACACCTTCAATGCCCCCTCCCAACCTCACCCCACTCGATGCCTTCATTCCCCCCCTCCCAACCTCACCCACCCTGACACCTCTTCCTCTCCCAGCTGATCTTAGCCCTTCCTCTCCCACCCCCTCGAACATCATCCATTGTGAACATCAACGGTGACTTTCTAACTTCCATGCGCTTCTTCACAGCGGAGCCTTGTCCATGAGAATCCACCCAGCATGCCATGGACATTCCTCCAGTGTGCCATTGGTGCCGGGCTCCTCGGATGTCCATGATGTGAGCAAGGTCCTGTCGGTAAGTCCCGACTTTTGCACATCATACTTCTCAAGGTGTGTTCTACGCCTGCATGCTTTCCCGCCGAGGTGGGCGGACGATCCAGCAGAGGGGGTTGATTCCAGTGGGCAGGCCTTATAATAATATGCTGATGTATTACAATAAGGGTCCTGACGTCCGATGGCGGGAAACGCGGCCATCATTTGTGGACTGGCTGCTCCCTCTGTGGTGACAGAGGATGAGGTTGAGGGGGGTCACAAGCAAAGGGGACTTGGAGGGAGAGGCCACCGCAGGAACTCACCCATGGCTCCCGTGATGGAGTGCAGGTCTGCACGCATCTCTGCATTCTGCTGGACCAGGGTCTCCATGGCGTCCACCATCCTCCCCATGGAGACCTCCATATGCGCACATGTGGGCATCAGAGAGCAGGCAGACACACTCCTCCAACTCACATGTCACCCTGTTGAGGGCTTTCAACAGCTCTGCCTGATGTTCCCCCGCCTTCTACTGCCTCTCCAGGATGAGTTGGAAGGCCAAATACAGAGGTTCATCACCTGACTCAGACCTCACAGATGCCTCCTCCCCAGCAGTCCTCCGAATGCCAGGGAGCTCAGCTGACCCTGCCTCCTCCTGCTGTGGACACGTGTCCATGCGGTGACCACCAGATTGTGAAACCGAGCCTGCTCTAGATCTAGGCCCCACCGAGGTGTATGTCTCTGCACTGGTGGAGGGTGTGGGTAAGCTCTGTGACGAGTCTTCTGGGCTGCTTATTTCCACCTCTTCACTAGAGGAGGTGTACTCTTGGCTGCAAATGAGGACATGGATGGAGCTGAGGGATTGGCTGGCTAAGGGTGTTGGTCCCTTGGCAGAACTCCCTGTGAACCAACGTAGAGATCATTAGTGCATGGCAGCAGAGTCAAATGCACAAGAGAGAGCACTCACATTTGCATTGAGAGAGGAATGATGTGGTGCAGGATCCTCAGGTGGATGTTGCTGCCAACCTCACCATCGCCGCAGGCACGGTCCACATCCTCGCCATTCAGGACGATGGCACACTCCTCAAAGTGAATGAGGGGCCTAATATGGGCCACTCCACTCCAAGTCTGGGATCTCTCCCTGTTGATGTGAGCCAGCTCCTCCTCCATGAAAACAGATGGGGAGAGTGTGATAAGGACACATCGCACTGCGTGGAATGTTTGTGTGCTGAGCAGAGCCATGGATGGGATGAGGATGTGAGCTCCAGAGGATATGAGCCTGATGGAGATATGAGGATCTGTGTGAGCATTAGTGGTGTTGTCCCTTGAGGTGTGAGATCCCTGTGGGTGTGTGATGGGTTTGTGAGTGTGTGAGTTGAGAGTGATGAGAAGAGTGAGTTACCCTGGCGGAACGGATGAGACTATTCATCCTACAGCAGCACTGGGTGGCTGTCCTCTTTTGCAGGGCATTGGCGCTGACCACCGCTGCCACCACCTCCCATGCCGGATTGGTGATTCCGCTGCCCATCCTACGGCCAGAGCAGGCGTAGAGGACATCATGGCGGGCTTCCGTGGCGTCCAAATGGCATTCCAGTGATGCGTCATTAAACCCGGGGGCTGCAGTCTTTTTGCCTTTTGTGGACATCTTCCCTGCAATGGTTGTAGGCTGGAAGCATTGAGATGTCTGCACACAGCTGGACTTTAAATATGGCGCCTAGCACGATGAAGCGGGTAGGTCTTGGCATGGTGGGCGAATGAGAAACAGCGTGTTTCCCGGGAATGCATAAGTAATGCGGCAGGTTTAGCATGATATGGCATGAAACCCACCATCGTGGCCAGTGGGTAAAACGTACTTTTACCTGCCCGCTACCACACTTAGTGCAAATCTAGGACAATTCCGCCCATAGACTGATATTATGGACTGATCAGTTAGAGACTAAGAAGAACTGAGGTCATTCCCTCTGGATCTGAGACCTCTGATTTATTTTCTAGACCGACAAGCAATAAGACAGGCTAAATTGTAAGATCATATGAAATAAAAGCAGAGGTAGGCCATTCAGCCCATCAGGCCTGCTCTGCCATTCAATAAGATCACAGCTGAACTGAATATGAAATCAAGCTAAAAGCCTAATGTGATCTTAATCCTTCCTTTTATTCCTGTTTCTGATTTCAAGTCTCTCTTGTAAATTTTGTATTTTAGCCTGACTTATTGCCTGTCAGTCTGGAAAATGAATCAGAGGTGGCAGATCCAGAGGGAATGACCTCAGTTCTTCTTCGTCTCTAACTGATCAGTCCATAATATCAGTCTATGGGCAAAATCGTCCCAAGTTTGCACTAAGTGCGGTAGCGGGCAGGTAAAAATGCTAGCACATTGTGCTAAGGGACAAATATTCCTCAGGTCAAATCTTTGCCATAACTGCAGATGGTGAGCAAGACTGGAGCTGACATTTCTGGGTGAAGCACTAACTAAAAGTTTTTGGTAAGCATTTAATTCCTGGTAGTCTGATTGGGAGGTGGTGAGGCGGATGGGTGGTGTGATTTATCACTGATCGTCCAGTAAGTTGAGGAGGTAGCCTGTTATGACCAGTCTGGGAAAGGTCCCCCAATTTGTTATGATCACGGACAAGGTACCTCAAGTTGTTATGTTCCCAGGTGAGGAGCGATGAACTGGCTCCCCTTCTTTATCCCCTTGGTTGGTCGCAACAAGGTTAATTTAAAAAGGATCCCTTCCCTCTTGGATACCTTTTCCCAGTCTAAATGTGTTTATGTTTTTGAAGGAGCCAATTTAACCAGGCTTTCTTGAGTCAAAAGAAAGAGTGAGTTTATTAGTTACTAAACATGGGAAAAAGTAACAAAAATGCAACACACATACACAAAGATTAGAAATAGGAAATTGAGTCCAAAAATAAAAGTTAAAAAGATAAAAGATTCAGTCTTTGGTTTGTCCGTGAAGAGGAGAAGAGGAGATGGTGAAACTTTGCAGCTGTTAAGTTGGATGATTCCGGTAGAGCTGACTTTGCCAGTTGAGCAGTGGGTTTGGACATTCTTGGTTCTGCAGGTTAGCTGAAAGGAGTTGTCCTGTTTCTTATTTGACTGTGGCTTTGCTGACTTGTGACTTGCCTTCAAGCGATGAGAGAGAGTTTTTTTTTACCTGCAAGCGCAGGGATGACTAGTTGATGTTCTCCAGCAGTGACCTTCACAGCCCACCCTTGCACACCAGGCCTAGAACACCAAAACTAGCACACAGAGACCAGGGTTGCAGTTGGCTTTTAATCCCTTTTCTTATGTATTCCTGTAAGGGCAAAAACAAACATGTCTTACACCCAGGAACTGCTTTCTTTTCAACTCACATCATGTCCACAGTCTGGGATATAACTCACAGGAGATGGTTTCTGCTGAGATGATAATCAACCTCTATTATCTCTGGAACCACAGGAGTTTACAGTTCAATTTTTACATTGCATCTTTTCGTTTGAAATCTCTCTGTCCTTAACACCGTTTTAGGTGCAACATTCTGGTCGCTGGACTAATTGCTCAAGTGTAATCCACATAGGAATTTTCCAGTAAGTGGTTACTTTACAGTCTCAGCCAGCTTTTGCTTGTATGTCCTTTTTTAAAAAAAAACACGTCGTACTTTAAAGTTCAATATGTCTTTAAGTAATTCGGGGCTATGATCTGTGGTCATGAAACAACCCCCTCAGTTGGTCGCAACAAGTTTAATTTAAAAGGGATCCCTTCCCCCTGTGGATACCTTTTCCCATTCCAAATGTATTTATGTTTTAGAAGGAGCCAATTTAAACAGGCTTTCTTGAGTCAAAGAAAGAATAAGTTTATTAGTTACTAAAAACCCAAGAAAAAATACAAGAACGGAACACACATACACACGGGCCAGAAATGAGAAGTTGATTCCAAATAAAAGTTAAAAATGATATATGAATCAGTCTTTGCCTTGTCTGTGAGGAGTAGATGGTGAAACGTTGCAACCGTTAAGTTGGGTGAGTCCAGTAGAGCTGACTTTGGCAGTTTAGCAGTTGGTTTAGAGACACTTGGTTCTGCAGGTTGGCTGAAAAAGCTGCCCTATTTCCTTTTTGATTGTGTGTTTGCTGACTTGCCTCCAGCAACAGGGAGAGAGCCTTTTATCTGGAAGCTGCAGGAATGCCTGGCTGATCATCTTCTGCTGTCACAGCACACTAGCACATACAGATCAAGTTGGCAGCTAGCTTTTTAATCCATTTCCTTGTGTATTCCTGGAAGGGGAAAAAAAAACAAATATGTCTTTCACCCAGAGTCCGTTTTCTTTCAACTCGATCATTTCCACATTCTGAGATATAACTCAACAGGAGATGGTTTTGGGTGTCTGCTGAGATGTGGCAATCAGTCTCCATTGTCTCTGCAAACCACAGGAAATTAAAGTTCAGTCTTTTCCCTTTCATATCTCCCTTTCAAGTGCCTCTGTCTGAAGTAGGCCTTGACACCTTTTTCGGTGCAACGTTTCATGTTCTCTCTGGACTAGTCGGTTAAGTATAATCCATGTAGGAATTTTCCAGAAAGTGGTTACATTACATTCTCAGCCAGCTGTCATTCAGTGTCTTTGCTTGTATGTCTTTTTAAAAAACACATGTCTTCCTTAAAAAGTTCAATATGCCCATAAGTAATTCGTGGCTGTGATCCACTGTCGTGACAAGTCTGATGGTCAATTGATGAGTATTGATTGGGTGTCTGTAATTGTGTGGGGGCAGTTGCATCTATTTTCTGTTGATCCCTGAAGGTTCCTCTACATGCATCAAATTTATCTGCTGCCTAGCTCCACCAGAACCGCATGGGCAAGTCCTGAATTGTGACACAAACCAATTTTTAGCTCCTTATTTCTTAAATGTGCTTTGGATTATGTGAGCAAACACTGACTTACATGCAGAGCTGTTGCTGGATTGAGAGCATCAGTCAGCACAATGTTGCCAGGTGAAAATAACGTGGCTGTCTTCGAGTTTATATACCATTCATTCTTTTTAGGCCCTTGTCATGACGTGACAGGCAACCGCATTGGTCATTTTATTTGTTTCCATACAACTAGAATCAGCAGCATCAAAAATTTGCAATCATCTGACAATCTGAGTGCTCTTGCCAATCTTCTTCGCAAATTTTAGAAAAGTCTGAGTTAAGATTTGTTTCTGAAGTTAATCGTCTATTCTCCAAGTAAATGGGTGAATGGGCATCAGGTATAGATCAGCTATGGTCAAACTAAATGATGGAACTAGTTTAAAGGGCTGAAAGATCTACTCTTGTTCCTATGTGTCTCTTTTCTGGAGTAACTTTAAAATGTTGACTTCACATCATCACCACAGAAAAGCAACTCAGCAAACACACCAACTACCAGTCACTGATTATTACCAATGTACTGATAAAAGTTCAAAGGTAACCTCTGGTTCACTTTGGAGGAAACAGACGCCAGGGGTGGAATTTTGTCAGTGGTGGGCTGTTCCTGATGGGAGAACCAGATGTGTGCGCACTTACCTTTTCTTGTTTTTTGCTGGTTCCCATGCGATTACAATTAAAATTTAAAGTGCTGACGGTGTGCACGGGAGACACGTGTGATTCCGCGGTGGGGGAAGCTTCTCAGTGGTGAAACCCGCCATCAGCTGACAATGCAGCAGGTACGGGCGGACAATACACTAACCTTCTGGACAAACAGGGAAGCTCAGCATCATGGTCAAAACTTTCCTGCTCAACTCCATTGCTATTAACCTACTGAGAGCACAAAGGAGGCACCGATGTTTTTCAAAATTAAATTTCACTTGTAGATATTTCACATTACTTTGGTTTCACTTTATTCATATGTGCATCATCGTTATTTGTTGAGACTAGCTTAGTCAGAGAGCTAAATGTACTGACACGCCTCATGGTTAGCACGTATTGATAGTTACAGGGCAGTTAGGGACATTTCTCTATTGTGGAAGAAACAATGATGTGTTTTGTTGCTCACTCTTTATCGAATATTCATGATAGCGCCCAGTGTTGCACTCGACACTCTGTGGGACATGCCTGACCTTGCAGGCCCAACTGGCCCTCCCTTCGATGCATTGTAAAGGATATTGTCCGAGATCACTCTCAGTGGAGATAAGTGAAATGTTGTAGGTGAACTCAAAGCTCTGTAAGGGCTCTACCAGCCAACACTCTGAGTTGGACGCACATTTGGGCGGTACTGGCACCACCCTTTAGGCCTCTCATTTTCTTACCTTGACTGACTGTCCCCACCATCTCCACCTCACCCCAGCCACGCCCAGGACACCAGGCCCTTCCCGCTTCACTCCTCCTTGCCTCCGACTCCACTACAAACCCAGCCTCCTCACCGCTGACTTACCTTGCGAGTCCCGAGCCTCCATGCAAGCTGCCATTCTCTTGCCCCCCTCCCTTGCGCCATAGAGTTAATCAAGAAAACACACTGACCTTACGCACAACTGCACAAAGCCAACTGTTGCACGTCACCTCTAAGCAAACATGAACTGGATACCATGAGATTATTGTGCACCACTGGCTTTACCTTCAAGGTAAGAAATAACGAAAAATAGTTTTTCACTCATGAGTATTCATGATATGCAAATGTATTTGAAGTATGAACCCGCCTCAGTCCGGTGTGAGGCACAACACGCCTCAAACATGCCGCTGAATTTATCTCTGCATCTCAACCCACCATCGGGAAATCAAAATTTCGCATCCCGCCTAATTCAGTCGCCCCGCACGCCACTTCCCCTGCTCTTGTTGTCTCCATAAAGTATCCCCCCACCCCACATATCACTAAACAAATCTAATTTACCTCATAAAAGCAAAAATCTCCTCTGGAGATCTTCCTTCCACAGCTTCCAACCTGATAGTCTCCCAACCTCGGACGGCCCGCTTCTACCTCCTACCCAAAATCCACAAACAGGACTGTCCTGGCAGACCGATCATATCAGCCTGTTCCTGCCCCACGGAACTCATTTCTTGCTATCTTGACTCCATTCTTTCTCCCCTTGTCCAGTCCCTTCCCACCTACATCCATGATTCCTCTGACATCCTACATCATGTCAACAATTTCCAGTTCCCTGGCCCCAACCGTCTCCTCTTCACCATGGACGTCCAATCCCTCTACACCTCCATCCCCCACCGGGATGGTCTGATGGCTCTCCGCTTCTTCCTCAAACAGAGGCCCGAACAATCCCCAACCACCACTACTCTCCTCCGTCTCGCTGAACTTGTTCTCACACTGAACAATTTCTCCTTTAACTCCTCTCACTTCCTCCAAATAAAAGGTGTGGCTATGGGTACCCACATGGGCCTCAGCTATGCCTGTCTCTTTATGGGGTATGTGGAACATTTTTTGTTCCAGTCCTACTCCGGCCCCTTCCCACAACTCTTTCTCCGGTACATCGATGATTACTTCGGTGCTGCTTCATGCTCTCGTCTGGACCTGGAAAAATTTATTAATTTTGATTCCAATTTCCACCCCTCCATCATTTTCACATGGTCCATCTCTGACACTTCCCTTCCCTTCCTTGACATCTCTGTCTCAATTTCTGGTAATAGACTGTCCACCAATATCCATTACAAGCCTACCGACTCCCACAGCTATCTCGACTACAGCTCCTCACACCCCGCTTCCTGTAAGGACTCCATCCCATTCTCTCAGTTCCTTCGCCTCCATCGCATCTGTTCTGATGATGCCACTTTCAAAAACAGTTCCTCTGACATGTCTTCCTTCTTCCTTAACCGAGGTTTTCCACCCACAGTGGTTGACAGGGCCCTCAACCGTGTCCGGCCCATCTCCCGCGCACCCGCCCTCACACCTTCCTCTCCCTCCCAGAAACATGATAGGGTCCCCCTTGTCCTCACTTATCACCCCACCAGCCTCCGCATCCTCTGCCATTTCCGCCAACTCCAGCATGATGCCACCACCAAACACATCTTCCCTTCACCCCCCTGGCGGCATTCCGCAGGGATCATTCCCTCCAGGACACCCTGGTCCACTCCTCCATCACCCCCTACCCCTCAACCCCCTCCCATGGCACCTTCCCATGCAACCGCAGAAGGTGCAACACCTGCCCCTTTACTTCCCCTCTCCTCACCGTCCAAGGGTCCAAACTCTCCTTTCAAGTGAAACAGCATTTCACTTGCACTTCCCTCAATTTAGTCCACTGCATTCGTTGCTCCCAATGTGGTTTCCTCTACATTGGAGAGACCAAACGCAGACTGGGTGACTGCTTTGCAGAACACCTTCAGTCTGTCCACAAGCATTACCCAGACCTCCCTATCGCTGGCCATTTCAACACTCCACTCTGCTCTCATGCCCACATGTCCGTCCTTGGCCTGCTGCATTGTTCCAGTGAAGCTCAATGCAAACTGGAGGAACAGCACCTCATCTTCCGACTAGGCACTTTACAGCCTTCCGGACTGAATATTGAGTTCAACAATTTTAGATCATGAACTCTCTCCTCCATCCCCACCCCCTTTCCAATCCCCCTTTTTCCAATAATTTATATAGATTTTTCTTTTCCCACCTATTTCCATTATTTTTAAATGTATTTCCATCCATTGTTTTATGTCTACCTTTTAGCCTTTTTCGATTCCTTCACCCCACCCCACCCCCACTAGGGCCATATGTACCTTGCTTGTCCTGCTTTCTACCCTTAATTAGCACATTCCTTAGATAATATCACCACCTTCAACACCTCTTTGTCCTTTTGTCTGTGACATCTTTTGGTTATCTCCACCTATTACTGGCCCTCTATCCAGCTCTACTTGTCTCACCCTCCCCTTAAACCAGCTTATATTTCACCTCTCTTCTATTTTTACTTAGTTCTGTTGAAGGGTCATTCGGACTCGAAACGTTAATTGTGTCCCTCTCCGCAGATGCTGCCAGACCTGCTGAGTTTTTCCAGGTATTTTTGTTTTTGTTTCTAATTCACTTCATATTATGTACAGGAATATTATGACAATCTAGTCATAAACAACTATCTAGCTGCTGTGAGTATAGAAACAAACCAGAATGATTTCTTCTTGGAGTAATACGACACTAAAGAAGTTGTTTTCTAACTATATGGAGCTTGCTCACCAGGCCTGCATGTGAGAAATGTGAGGCAAACACTACCCGCTGGACAGTTGTGGACAGTGTGAGCCAGAATTTAGAATGTGTGCTGCTAATCGATAAGGCTCCCACTGGCTGTGCCACTTTATAGTATTGCCTTTAGTTATTAATAAACATATAGAGGGCTAAATTGGGTAACTTCCTAGAATGAGTACAGGGATCACAGGAGGTCAGCGCCCATTCACTGTGATGCAGGTAACATGTTAAATCATTAAAGCTGATAAAGCTATCAGCTTTAAGTGATAGCTGCATGCACTATCCATGCTAGCATTAGCTGCACGCATCAGCAGGGGACCTGATATCACGATAGGCTAGCACCACTTAAAAGCAACTTTTAAAGGGGAGGTGTGTTGGGGCTGTGGTGGTGGGAGATTTTTGAAAAGTGAATCTGTACTGTGATACTTTGTGGAATGGCTGATCATTTGACAGAGCAAGCACCAAGGTTTACTGACAACGCACTGGAAGTCTTCATGCAAGACAAGACATGGAGAAGAGAGACTTGCCCTGGTGGGCCCAATGCAGAGGGAAGAGAGGACTGCTGCAGAATGAGGAAGCAGTGACTACTTTCAGGGAAACAGGCATTTGTCTGCATGATGCACTGTCTGTGGTCGCACACCAGCTGCAAACTGAAGGAGCAGAATGCCTTTGGTTCATGAAAATGGCTGAGTTCACGTGAGACAGACACAGTGGCACTTACACAATGTACAATTTGCCTGCTTGTCATTGGTAAGAGGGAATTAGATAAAGCTGTCCCTGTGTGTATGAAGACCCTCAGTGCATGAGATGCTGCTTATCCATCCTATTCAGCCTGGAAGCAGCCAAACACACACAAGTTAAGAGCCATGTTCATCTTGGGAGCCGCAGGCAATACCGTCCTTTCACATTTCCCTGTCCTTTCCCGGCTTTGAAGTTGCAGTTGTGGCTGCAGCATTTGACAGGTTTCAGTCAGAACCTTTTTTATGAACCAAAGCCATCTCATACAATTGTCCTTGCCACAGTTGAGCCAAGAGAATTGCTCCCTGAAGTTGGCCCTCAACAGATATGGCCTCCTGCCGAGTGTTCTTTTCCAGCTCCTGCTCCATTTTTTGTAGACTTATAATGGGGGATCAAGCTGGAGGTGCTGAATACCCTGCCCCAATACCAACACTTATAATTAATCCTGAAGAATGTACAATGGATGACAGCAGGCAAGCCCAAGATTTGTTTTTATTCATTAATGGGATGTGGGCATCTCTGGCTCAGCCAGCATTTATTGCCCTTGTTCAGAGGGCATTTAAGAGTCAACCACATTGCTGTGGGTCAGGAGTCACATGTAGGCCAGACCAGGTAAGGATGGCAGATTTCCTTCCCTAAAGGACATTAGTGAACCAGATGGGTTTTTATGACCATCGGTAAAATTTTATTGAATTCAAATTCACCCTCTGCTGTGGTGGGATTCAAACCTGGGTCCCCAGAGCATTACCCTGGGTCTCTGGAATACTAGTCCAGTGACAATACCACCATGCCACCACCTCCCCCTTGGTTTATGTCTTTCCATATCTAAAGTTTCAATAACAAACTTAGAATTAACAACTGTAACTTTCTGACTATCACAAAATTCAATTAAGGTAACTTAGCAAGAAACATAAATCATACTCTCCTAGATTCTTAAGAAAGGGTTGACTATTCTAATTCAAAACCCATAGCTGATATTTTTGCCTGATCATCTAAAAAAGCTTTGGCCTTGCATTTAAAGGTAGGCTTTAATTTCTTATAAGAATCAATATAATGTTCAGCTGAGACAACTTTCTTTTAAGTCCATCACGTTTCTACTCCACTTTAGCTCTGAAGAAGAGTCATATAGACTCGAAACGTTAACTCTGTTTCTCGCTCCACAGATGCTGCCAGACCTGCTGAGTTTTTCCTGCATTTTTCTGTTTTTATTTCAGATTTCCAGCATCAACAATATTTCGCTTTCTTCTTTTAAGTTTATTTGTCTCTACAGCTTCTAACAATTGGCTTATTACAGAAAAGAGTTTCCAAATAACAGCTTGAACAAAGGAAGCAAAACCCGATCCTTTAAATTGTTTCTGTTTTAAACCTTGTGATGCTGGTATAAGTACATGAACTTCCAAATTTTATGCAATTCAACATTAATGTTAAAACAATCAAACCAATAATTTGACTTTAACCTCTACACTCCTCCAACGAAATAAATGATTTGCTGCAGCTATAGCAGGTTGTGTTGAGTGACACACGCTGGTGGTTTGTGAGGCCCACTAAATTGTAATCCATTATTATTGGGTAATTATTCTGTACTTTTCCATGACTTTTATATCCTGTCTTAATCCTCCCTGTGGAGGGGATTTGAGACTGATTCAAGGATAGCCAGTGTGTAATAGCAATTCTGGCATAAAGCCCAGTATAATGAACTTGCCTCTTAAACCTAGAAATGTCTGAGAAAGATCAGACAGCGTGATGTTGTAGTGTGGTGGAGAATCAACTAGTCAATCCTTGTTGTCCATGAGTAGAGTATAATTGTAAAAAGTAGATGTAAAGCCCAACATAATTGCTAATAAACATAATTCATAAATGTGAAAATGAATCCCTAATCAAAGCTCATTTAATTGCAGCATTCTTTTGAAATTTGCACCAAATTAGTGGCCTACTCCTGATCATATATTCCTAAATGGAGACATTCATTGTCATTATCTAGTCACTATAGTTTACTGATGTTGTTTTCTGAGCAACAATGGACTAAAAAACCCTCATTGACCATACAGGAAGTTAAAGATTGATGCAAATTCCATTAGAATTTGCACTTAGCTCTCAGCCTGCATTAATATCTTCATTTGTTACTGTACCTCCCTGAAAATAAGCATGGAATTAGTATAATGGGCACAGTCCCATTGTACTGGATGGTGGACTAAAATATCAAATGTAAGATATGGGTAGATTTAGGGTAAATAAAGGAACAGGCAAACTAAGAGGTAGGAGCAAAAATATAAAATGCTGGAAATACATAGCAGATCAGTCTAATTCTGGAAAGGTGGAAGATAATTAATGTATCAATGTAGACCATTGGTGAAGATGAGGCCATGTGGAAAGGTAACAGAACAACTTGTCCACCAGTTTATTCTCCTGCTCCTTCCAATTTTCCCCCATTTGTTTTAAATTATTTTATGGGATGTGGGCATCGCTGGCAAGGCCAGCATTTGTTGCCCATCCCTAATTGCCCTTGAACTCAGAGGCTGGACTATTTCAGAGGGCAGTCAAGTGTCAACCACATTGCTGTGGGGCTGGAGTCACATGTAGGCCAGACCAGGCTGGTAGATTTTCTTCCCTCAAGGGCATTAGTGAGCCAGATGAGTTTTTGCATCAATGATAGTTCCATGGTCACCATTACTGAGACTAGCTTTACCTTCCAGGTTTATTCATTGAATTTAATTCCACAAATTGCTGAAGTGGGTTCTGAACCCATACCATATTAGATAAAAGCAAAAAACTGCGGATGCTGGAAATCCGAAACAAAAACAAAAATAAAAATAGCTGGAAAAACTCAGCAGGTCTGACAGTATCTGAGGAGCGGAATACAGTTAACGTTTCGAGTCCGTATGACTCTCCATCAGAACTAAGGAAAAATAGAAAAGAGGTGAAATATAAACTGGTTTAAGGGGGGGGTGGGACAGGTAGAGCTGGATAGAGGGCCAGTGATAGGTGGAGATTGCCAAAATATGTCATAGACAAAAGGACAAAGAGGTGTTGACGGTGGTGATATTAGCTAAGAAATGTGCTAATGGTGACATTAAGGGTAGAAAGCAGGACGAGCAAGGTACAGATAGCCCTAGTGGGGGTGGGGTGGGGGGAAGGGATCGAAATAGGCTAAAAGGTAGAGATAAAACAATGGATGGAAATACATTTAAAAATAATGGAAATAGATGAGAAAAGAAAAATCTATATAAATTATTGGAAAAAGGGGGATTGGAAAGGGGGTGGGGATGGAGGACAGAGTTCATGATCTAAAGTTGTTGAACTCAATATTCAGTCCGGAAGGATGTAAAGTGCCTAGTCAGAAGATGAGGTGCTGTTCCTCCAGTTTGCGTTGAGCTTCACTGGAACATTGCAGCAGGCCAAGGACAGACATGTGGGCATGAGAGCAGGGTGGTGTGTTGAAATGGCAAGCGACAGGGAGGTCTGGGTCATGCTTGCGGACAGACCGAAGGTGTTCCGCAAAGCGGTCACCCAGTCTGCGTTTGGTCTCTCCAATGTAGAGGAGACCTCATTGGGAGTAGCGAATGCAGTAGGCTAAATTGAGGGAAGTGCATGTGAAATGCTGCTTCACTTGAAAGGAGTGTTTGGGTCCTTGGACAGTGAGGAGGGGAGAAGTAAAGGGGCAGGTGTTGCACCTTCTGCGGTTGCATGGGAAGGTGCCGTAAGAGGGGGTTGAGGTGTATGGGGTGATGGAGGAGTGGACCAGGGTGTCCCGGAGGGAATGATCCCTACGGAATGCCGCCAGGTGGGGTGAAGGGAAGATGTGTTTGGTGGTGGCATCATGCTGGAGTTGGTGGAAATGGCGGAGGATGATCCTTTGAATGCGGAGGCTGGTGGGGTACCATACCATATTAGCCTGGGCCTCTGCAGTAGCAGTCCGGTAACATTGCCACTATACCACCATCTCCCCTGCAGCTGTTAGTTAGCACTGAGGTTTGGTTCCTCAGGCATTGGCAGAGTCCAGTACCTCGAGGAGGGCCTCTCATGTATGAGTGTAAGTAATGTGTGTCAACAATCAATTATGGTGAGGAGGAGGGATAATCAGCCATCGGGGCCAACCTGAGTCCTTGCCCAGTATTTCCAGCTAACCCTAGATACTTCCCTCCTAGTCCAAACACACTGGGGTTAAAATTTGACATTGACAGTTGTGAAAAGCAGATTAAAGCTAATCAGCAGCCCAATATTCTTTTACACATTCACATTTTAATGAAACAGGATAGCGAGAAGGACGTAGGACAGCCAACCACCCTATTGCCCATCTTTGCTACTATGACTAATGTTAAATTTCACGCCTCCTGAGACTGACTGTCACACCTGGATTGCTACTCTGTTTCAGATCAGCTTACTCAGCGTTGATCATAGGTTGAATCGGGGATTTATTTTTTGATCTGCGTTTGGCTCGGTTTCACACTCAGCAGTGAAACATTTTCATACATCACAAACGCCACACAGTGAGCTTTAAGGCGTTAAGTCAAACTTGCAATTTATGCATATGTCAAGATGAAGTTGCTGCTTAAAGCTCGCTCAGAAATTGCTGTAATATGTTGTAGTTTATTTCATGAAAAAAGAAGCATTTGCAATTGTATTGCACCATCTAATGTAATGAAGCTCAAAGCACTGCACTTGGATTACTATCAGACCTCAGTGACTGACACTCAGGAGGTAAGATCCTACTTCAAACTACTGGACAGATTCTTGTTTCCATACTGCTATGGACATGATTTTCCAGATAGGCTTCTCATTAGGAGCATCAGACTTTATTTACAGGTTGCAGCAGCAGTTACATATTTCCATCAAGCTCCACAACTAGAAGAAGAACCCTCACTCTAAGGCTCCCCATGCTTACAGCCCATTTGTTCACACTGTCATGTGATACTATACAATGCAATAAATCTTAAAGCTACAGCCACTACATTCCTTAAAGCTACAATTACAACACATACCTAAACTGAAAAAGGAAGTGTTTATACAAAAATGATAAAGAGCGCCCGATAGAATGATTTTTGGTTGAAAATATATTTTCTAGTAGGCACAGTTGTTAGCACTCTCAATTTTGAGTTAGGCCGTGGGTTCAAAGCCCACAGCATGACATGAGAGCAACATAATCCAGCGCAGGACAAGTGCTGCATTGTTGAAGTGGGTACAATGTTAAAACTGCAAACCATTGCCTATTCAAAAGGATATGAAAGATCCGCAGCTTTGGTTTAAGCGAGGGCAGGTGTCCTGGGCAACATTCCTCCCTCAGCCGGAACCACAGCTGGTCATTCATCCAAAGCTGTTGATGGGGTCCTGCTGTCATAATATGGCTGCTGTACTGAACTACATAACAGCAGTAAGTATACCTCAAAGTAATTCCATACCTGTGAAGACCTTTCAGATGTTTCTGAATGACATTATCATACGTTAAATGAATACAGGCACTTCTTTGAAATTGGAAAGGTTCAGTACCACACAGAACAAAAAGGCCCTGAAATGATCTTAAATTGTGTGAGAACCATGTTAGTGCCCTCGGCTCCCGAATCTCCAGACATATGCTGCTGTGAACAGAATGTAAAACTCCCAAGGTTTGCTATATTCAGATGCACAAAATCCATACTCCAGGACCTGCAGCACCTAAGGGCTTGTGGAAAGGAGAAGCAGCCTTCCATTCAATCACCAGCTTGTGCCTCGCTGCCTGGTTTCAGACAAGATAGCACTATGGTGCCACAGTCTTCCTTGGCAACTCTAGAATAAGAAAGAGGTGCAAAAATTGACCAATTACCTGCCTCTGAACACTGTCTAGTGACTCCTGCCATGTAATGCATGTGTGCCCGCAAAGCAGGCAAGGAAGCGTCAGTCTCTGCAGAGATGCTACCACATGGTTGAATAGCCTAACGGCACTCACCGCCTCCATGACCAGTGGCCTTGGGCAAGGTAGGAGAGAGCTGCCAAATGCCACTGAACTGTACCTGAGCAAAAGCCAATGTTTGGGGAACAAAGGAAAAGCAAACATAATGATATTTTCATAAATTTGTGCTAAGTGTGTTTGCTCAGTCAGTAGCACCTCTGAGTCAGTAGTATGTGAGATCATGAGCTAGACTGACGCTTCAGTGTTTAGGATCAGCTGCACTATCAGTATTACCATCTGCCCAATGAGGCTAGTTAAGGTCCTATGAGCATCCCAAAGGGATAAAAATGATCCCATGATACTATCAGGGAAGAAGATCAGGGGATTGTTCCCGACTGTCCTGACCAATGTTGATCCTTTAACCAAGATCACTCAAACAGATAATCTGGTCGTTTATTTTATTCCTGCTTGTGGAATCTTTCTGTACGTAAACTGGATGCTGTGTTTCCCCACCACATTTCAAAAAGTACTTAATTGGTTCTAAAGTGCTTTGAAACATCTTTCAGGCATGATATAATTGCAGGTTCTTTAAATCGAGACAGATCAGTAAACCACAGCATCCAATGCCATGCTCTGACAGGCACAGTTGCTCACATATTATATGTCACTGCTGTTAGCCTTTCTCAAGATATGGTTATCAAGAATAACCTGAACTCCTGAGTTCTGTAACACTGTGCTCAGCTTTGGTTTCTCATTAACACGAAATATTAACTGCTGTCCATAACTCCACCAATCAAGTGCACAAAATAAGGCTTGTCTGACCCCTCTAATGACTTTGTCATTCCTGTGTTATGAGGTTTTCTTCCCTCCCTAGGTGACTTGCACGTCCCACTGTTCCACACTGTTTATCCCCTATTTACAGAACCAAGCAGGTGATGTAATTGTTATTCAGCTGCAAATTCTAGGTAACATTAATCAACATGTAGAACCACATGAAAATCTCACAGTCTATTTAAAATGCAGAGCTGCATCTACCTGAACTGCTGCTAGTATTGGCTTCTGAGGCCCTTAACTTGCTTCAATGATAATCCGAGGTGGAAGTCGGAGCTGGTATGGGTGATTGTGCATGCGGTCCCTTGCCTCTGAGTCAGAAGTGGATTCACGTCCCAGTCTAGAAACTTGAACACAAAATCTAAGCTAACACATCATTGTCAAAGTGTGCTACACTGTCGGAGGTGCTATCTTTCAGATGAGATGTTAAACTGAGGCCCCATCTGTCATCTCAGGTAGGAGTAAAAGATCCTCTGGCACTATCTCAGAGAAGGGCAGGAGAGTTCTCTCCATTGTTCTGACCAATATTTATCCCCAACCAATATCAATAAAACAAAACTAATTATCTAGTCATCAGCTCATTGCTGTTTGGGGGACATTGCTGGGCAGAAATTGAATGTTGTGTTTCCTAGATTGTAACAGTTACTAAACTTCATTGGTTTTGGGGCATCCTGATGTCCCAACACTCATATAATAGAGGTGTCTATTGTATTCACATTTCCAGGGTATTTAAAATAATGTTATACAATGTGCTAGCGACTGGACTGGACTGGACTAGACTTGTGTCCATTGCCTAGCTGAAAATGTATTTCTCCTGCCCAGGACAAGACACAGTTACATCAATACTTGTGGCTCCTCTCCCAGTGATTATCACTGAAATGTCCGGAGAGGATAAGCTGCAATGTCCATGCTCTGTAAGCATTTAAATCAATAGACATGGGCTTAAAAAAATGCCCAAGCAATGCCCTTGAGTGCCTTGTTTTCATTTGAGGTGTTTCTATTGCTGGGGAATGGAATACTTTCTATTGCAGATATTCAGTGGCACCTTTAAACATTTCTGGGAAGTAAATTAATTACTCTTTCTCAGTAATTGTGCATCAGCTACAAACCCAGAAGAACTCTCCTCACTGTATAATACTTTCTCTATTTCCAACACCCATTAATCATCAAAATAAAAGCAAAATACTGTGGATGCTGGAAATCTGAAATAAGAACAGAAAATGCTGGAAAAACTCAGCAGGTCTGGCAGCATCTGTGGAGAGAGAAACAGAGTTAATATTTCAAGTCCGTATGACTCTTCTTCAGAGCTAAAGAGAATTAGAAATGTGATGGGTTTTATACTGTTTAAGAGGGGGCGGAGCAGCAGGTACCTTCCCATGCAATCACAGAAGGTACAACACCTGCCCCATTACCTCTTCCCTCCTCATTGTCCAAGGCCCCAAACACTCTCTTCAAGTGAAGCTGCACTTCACTTGCACCTCCTTCAATTTAGTCTACTGTATTCGCTACTCCCAATGCGGTCTCCTCTACATTGGGGAGATTAAATGCAGACTGGGTGACCGCTTTGTGGAACACCTTCGGTCTGTCCACAAGCATGATCCAGATCTTCCTGTCGCTTGCCATTTCAACTTACTTGCTCTCGTGCCTATGTGTCTGTCCTTGGCCTGCTGCAATGTTCTAGTGAAGCTCAACGCAAACTGGAGGAACAGCACCTCATCTTCCAATTAGACATTTTACAGCCTTCCGGACTTTAAGATTGAGTTCAACAACTTCAGACCATCTCGATCCCTTTTTTAGTCCAATTATTTTTCCCGAATACCACCAAACCCCCCCACCACAGGGTCATCTGTCACTTGTTCTTACATTTTGCTTTCGCAGAACAGTGACCCTTGATCTGCTATTAACACATTCTGCTATCTTATCTTTATGCCACTATCAGCACCTTCTTTAGTCTTTAACACCACCATTAACACTCACTTTGTCTTGTGCCCATGACATCTTTGTCAATCTCTGCTTAGCTCCCACCTATCCCTGACCTTCTATTTTGCTCCACCTGCACCACCCCTTCTTAAACAGTATAAAATCCATCAAATTTCTATTTCTCTTTAGCTCTAATGAAGAATCATACAGACTTGAGACGTTAACTCAGTTTCTCTCTCTACAGATGCTTCCAGACCTGCTGAGTTTTTCCAGCATTTTTTGTTTTTAATTACCCATCAATCATCCTTATTTCTATTGCCTATTAGTGTCATATCAGGGCAGTTTTGAGCTGTGAGTCCACACCCACAAAGAACTGAGTTCCCCATATCTATTTCATATATCATCCTTGCATCCAGTAGACAGGTTCATCAGGTTGATGCCATAGATGAGAAATGATAGTTATAAAGAATAACTGGAACTATTTGCACTGGAGCAAAGAAGGCCAGGAATAGAGGTTTCCAAGTTATGAAGACTTTTGATTGGTGCAACTATGGAAAGATTATTCCCTCTGGTTGGACAGTCAGTAACATTGGCCATTAATTTAAAAATGTCACCAAAGGGAAAAAAAAAGAAAGGTTAGGAGACATATCCTCCTGTAGAAGGCATTTGGAAGGTACAATGTTATTCCACAAGGCCAGAATGAGACCCAGACCATTGCATTGTCTGAAGTAAAATTGGATAAAAATCTGAAGCAGATACAAGGCTAAGGGGAGAGAGCTAAGTAGTGGGACTAGTTTTGATTTGTTCCAAAAAAGCCAGGATAGATACAATCGGCCAAATGGCCTCCTGTTTTACTGAAGACGTCTTTAACACCACTGTGAATTAAACCATGTGAGATAAATATATACCATATCTAAATATTGTGAGAATGAGTCCTCTACGAGGCTTCACATCATGGAGCTAAATTGAGCCTTGATTTTGGAATGACATTATTGGGTCCTATTCTCCTATGCTTTATGCCCTGAGTATAATTCACAAGGTCTCTACCCCATTATTTTGATTTACCATTTTCAAGGCTTTCTCCAAACCAGGGGATGTGAAGTGGGGGGAACATTCTTGTCTATGGTAAGTGCAGATTGTGGAAGCGGGGGAGGTAGTCTTTCCAACTCTCCTGCCTCATTTTCCTAAATGTTCACCTGATTGGCATGTGGGATTCACATGCAAGGAGACCCAGAAAAGCTGCCACTGCCCCTTGAGCCTGATCCTCTACCCACCCTGCCTTTCACTTCTCTCAGATAGAAGACAGTAGGCCCAAAGAGGTAAGTGGCTCTTTGTTTTCATCATTGGATTCTCAGGGCTGGAAGGTCTGCGGCTGTCATTTTGTGAACAGCAGCAAGAAGGCTAATTGGCTGTTGGTGGCCACTCTATTGCTTTGGGCCTCTCGGGTTTGGCTTTCCACGGCCAATTCTAGGCCCTGGCCCCTGCCTGAGAGTCGTCAACTGTAGTTTGACATACTCCAGGAGGCATTCATCATTTTAACTTCCCCCCCACCCCTACAGTTGGTCACCCAGACACATCCATCCTCCAGTGCCCCGCCTTCCCAAGCCAATTGGAAAGCGAGTTGACCTTGGTTAATCGATTGGGTGATTCCCTGTATGTCAACTCAAAGAGCATTTTTTACATGTCCAATATTTTGATAACTAGTAAATAGAAGTATCCCAAGAAAATGGGCAAGGGGGAATGTAGCCAAACACCATTTTTAAATGTCCTTATGCTTTTTCTTCTGGGCAGAGTCCCGGAGACTAATAGAACAAAGAACAAAGAAAAGTACAGCACAGGAACAGGCCCTTCAGCCCTCCAAGCCTGCGCCGATCATATTGCCCGTCAACTAAAACATTTTGCACTTCCGGGGTCTATATCCCTCTATTCCCATCCTATTCATGTATTTGTCAAGCTGCCTCTTAAACACCACTATCGTACCTGCTTCCACCACCTCCCCTGGCAGCGAATTCCAAACACTCACTACCCTCTGCGTAAAAAACTTGCCCCGCACATCTCCTCTATAGTTTTCTCCTCTCACCTTAAATCTATGTCCCCTAGTAATTGACTCTTCCACCCTGGGAAAAAGCTTCTGACTATCTACTCTGTCCATGCCACTCATAATTTTGTAAACTTCTATCAAGTCACCCCTCAATATCCGTCGCTCTAGTGAGAACAATCCGAGTTTCTCCAACCTCTCCTCATAGCTAATAACCTCCAGACCAGGCAGCATCCGGGTAAACCTCCTCTGCACCTTCTCCAACCCCTCCATATTCTTCTGGTAATGTGGCGACCAGAATTGCATGCAATATTCCAAGTGTGGCCTAACCATGGTTCTATACAGCTGCAGCTTTAATTCTTGAAGAGTCCAGGAATCCTGAAGAGTTAGCAACTATTTTTTATTCATTCATGGGATGTGGGCTTCGCTGGCTAGGGATGGGCAAAAAATGCTGGCTTTGCCAGTGACACCCACATCTCATGAAAAATTAAAAAAACTCCCTACCCTGCCAGTTCATGTCAGGTGAAATACTAAATCATACTACTATCTGCAGCTAACTACTAATGCCACTGTATAAACACATCCTATACAGTTAGCAAATTTTGCAACTTGTAAGGCGTTCTGTGCAGAAACAGCCTTCAGTTAATTGCTACAAACTCTTTTAACGCTCGGAGAATTCATGGGGCAACTTCATGGGGCACCTATGATTTTGTGTCACTTTCAATGTGAACAATTCCAAAGTACCATTGTAATTCAACCCAAACCAGTTGGACAATGTTTGTTGTCAAAGTAGTCAGTGTCATGGCAACAAACTCAGGAGGTGGGGATGTTAAAAGGGCCATATAAATTGCTGTGGAAACTGAAGTCATGTTGACCAAAACAAGATTTATGACTCAGAGATATACCCCTGTTATTTAACTGTGACAAGCTTCTTGCATTTTCTTAAAGAGGCATTGTCTTCATGAACAAAGCCCATTTTTGTTTGGTTTAAGGACAGTAAAAGATCTGGGGAGGCCTTGTATCACTTTTGTTGTGATCTTGTCATAGGGAAATGACACCTAGATTAATACAATTACATCATCACATTGTTGACCTCCAAATTAACAAAAGGGAAGCCTGCCAAATGCTACTTTTTCAAGAATACGGCACCTCCTTAAATAAATAGGATAATAGAAGTCAAGCTCAAAAACATGAAACCAAAGCAATTAAAAGTAGTTATGCCTGATTTGCCAATGAATGTTATTCGGAATATCAGGCTCGGGGTAAAGGTTGACAGAGTGATGCAGAGCAGGTTGGGGGCAGGTTGGTTGGTAACCAACTCATTGTGGAGTACCAGGACATGGGCTCTGGTCGACCTTTTAATCACCTCACAGGAGCATCCAGTATCAGTTAAACCACCTGAGGGAAGTGATGATGTGCCCATGAGGAAAATCAGAGAGTAAGTCACATTGCTCCAGTCCCTTCCCACCTACATCCGTGATTCCTCTGACACCTTACGTCACATCAACAATTTCCAGTTCCCTGGCCCCAACCGCTTCCTCTTCACCATGGATGTCCAATCCCTCTACACCTCCATCCCCCACCAGGATGGCCTGAGGGCCCTTAGCTTCTTCCTTGAACAGAGGCCCCAACAATCCCCATCCACCACTACTCTCCTCCGTCTGGCTGAACTTGTTCTCACACTGAACAATTTCTCCTTTAACTCCTCTCACTTCCTCCAAATAAAAGGTGTGGCTATGGGTACCCGCATGGGCCCCAGCTATGCCTGTCTCTTTGTGGGGTATGTGGAACATTCCTTGTTCCAGTCCTACTCCAGCCCCCTCCCACAACTCTTTCTCCGGTACATCGATGATTACTTCGGTGCTGCTTCATGCTCTCGTCGGGACCTGGAAAAATTTATTAATTTTGCTTCCAATCTCCACCCCTCCATCATTTTCACATGGTCCATCTCTGACACTTCTCTTCCCTTCCTTGACCTCTCTGTCTCAATTTCTGATGATAGACTGTCCACTAATATCCATTACAAGCCTACCGACTCCCACAGCTACCTCGACTACAGCTCCTCACACCCCGCTTCCTGTAAAGACTCCATCCCATTCTCTCAGTTCCTTCGCCTCTGTCGCATCTGTTCTGATGACGCTACCTTCAAAAACAGCTCCTCTGACATGTCCTCCTTCTTCCTTAACCGAGGTTTTCCATCCACGGTCGTTGACAGGGCCCTCAACCGTGTCCGGCCCATATCCCGCGCATCCTCCCTCACGCCTTCTCCTCCTTCCCAGAAACATGATAGGGTCCCCCTTGTCCTCACTTATCACCCCACCAGCCTCCGCATTCAAAGGATCATCCTCCGCCATTTCCGCCAACTCCAGCATGATGCCACCACAAAACACATCTTCCCTTCACCCCCCCTGACGGCATTCCGTAGGGATCGTTCCCTCCGGGACACCCTGGTCCACTCCTCCATCACCCCATACTCCTCAACCCCCACTTATGGCACCTCCCCATGCCCACGCAGAAGATGCAACACCTGCCCCTTCACTTCCTCTCTCCTCACCGTCCAAGGGCCCAAACACTCCTTTCAAGTGAAGCAGCATTTCACTTGCATTTCCCCTAACTTAGTCTACTGCATTCGTTGCTCCCAATGCGGTCTCCTCTACATTGGAGAGACCAAACGCAAACTGGGCGACCGTTTTGCGGAACACCTGCGGTCTGTCCGCAAGAAAGACCCAAACCTCCCTGTCGCTTGCCATTTTAACACTCCACCCTGTTCTCTTGCCCACATGTCTGTCCTTGGCTTGCTGCATTGTTCCAGTGAAGCCAACGCAAACTGGAGGAACAGCACCTCATCTTCCGACTAGGCACTTTACAGCCTTCCGGGCTGAATATTGAATTCAACAACTTTAGATCTTAAACTCCCCCTCCCCCCATCCCCACCCCGTCTCTCCCCCCCCCTTTTTTTTCAATAATTTATATAGATTCTTCTTTCCCCACCTATTTCCATTATTTTTAAATCTAAAACTAAAACCTTGTTAGTCTTTTCCACCCCATCCCCACTAGAGCTGTACTTTGAGTGTCCTGTCTTCCATTCTTAATTAGCACTTTTCTTAGACAAATATCACCACCTTCAACACCTCTTTGATCCTTTTGTCTGTGACATCTTTTGATTATCTGCTCCTATCACGGCTTGCTTATCTCCACAATCACCACACCCTCAACTTCTCTCTTCCCCCCCCCCTGCCCCCCCCACCTTAAATCAGCTTATATTTCACCCCTCTCCTAACTATGCTTCAGTTCTGCCAAAGGGCCGTGAAGGCTCGAAACGTTAACTGATTTCTTCTCCACCGATGCTGCCAGACCTGCTGAGTTTTTCCAGGTAATTCTGTTTTTGTTTTGCTCCATTTCCACACCACTGACAACTGATTCCTGCAGTAACAATGGGAAGCATAACCTACAGTGTTGCCGCTTGGCAATTTACTTTGCATTCTGCATTTTTCTTTGCCCCATTCCTTGATCCATGCCAAGTTCGATCATTTCATTGATCAGACCTTAATCATTTTTGTTGATCACTTCAAGTTACTTTGTTGGCAAACTCCCTCCTCACTTACTGGCAATGATTCTGGGCTGACAGACTCCAGCTTGCTCTACAGTGAGCAAGGATGCAGTACACATCTGTTTGCAATGTCAATATAATGTACCACTGTGCTTCAACACTGTGATGTTGCAAAAAGTCATTGACACTTCAGAAACCAATAAGCAAAATTACAGGTGCAGCTTGGCAGTGTTGAGAGGTCTCAACCATTGCGTCTATAGTCATAAATATAGACATATTTTCATGCACAGCGAAAGAGCTTTGGCTGTTGCTGTTGGCACTTCCTTGCAAGGTATTTTTCTGTAATGTCTAAGCCACTCTGCTAAGTCTGCAGTTAGTGCTGGCTCAATGTAACACCTGGCAGCTGACAGAGCAACTGCCTGAGATGAACAACTGACAGGAGATTTCAATCTCATTTGGTTTCACACTCTTTTATTTGAATTCTCTCCAAACAAGAAGCTGAATCAAGAGTTATCTATGCAGTGCAGTAGTGTGATTTTCCTCTTCTTTGGAAATACATAAGAACATCAAGTTTGACTGCAAAGACAAGGGCAGGTCTAATTTGAATGACTTGACCTGGTGAACAGCCAATTTTCTTTAGCTCTCTGCCTGAAGGCTATTCTGACCTATAGTGCTGTGACCTCCATCACGGGTAGGGCAAGGAAGCAGGTCCCAAATTCACCCCAGCCGAAACAGGAATCGAATGCTGTGCTGTTAGCACCAATCTGGTCCACACCAACCATCCAGCCAACTGAGCCAACCGGCCCCCTTACCCTGATCTGTTTCCCCACTAAACCTTATTAGTAATCATTGATGTGGTGAAAATGGTTAGTGCATGTAATGGGAATGGGAGTGAATGGGAGTTATGTAATCTGAATGGCTCACAACCTTTTCATCTTACAATTTTATTCGTGGAGTGTCACACAGATGAGATGTGGGTTAATGGTTGTGTCCGGCTGTCCCATGCTTTTCTGATCAAGATGTTCACATTTTGGTGGAAGAGGTCCAGAAGAGGAGAGCAGTCCTCTACCCTGCTGGCCGCTGTAAAGCCCCTGCAGCAACCAAGAGGGCCTAGATTCAAATAGCGGTTGTGGTAAGTGCAGCAGGAGACCATCAGCGCTCTTGGATTCAGAGCAGGAAAAGGTTCAATGACCTGTTGCGTTCTGTCAAGGTGAGTAGCTTGGCTCATCCACACAGAGCTCCAAGGGAAGGGTCATATCTGCATGCTGCAGCCAAGGTGTGAGACATGGCACATACTCTTCTTCAGCATTGAGGCTTGTATGTGTTTGCAGCTCATGTAGGTGTATAAGCATAATGAGAGAGAAAGTACTGGAGGGACTGGCATATTTGAATGTGGATAAATCACCAGAGCTGGATGGATTGTATCCCAGGCTATTAAAGGAAGCTCAGCAAAAATAAAGCAATACCAAAGCAATGAATTGACAATTTAAGAAAAGAGCAATTAATAGAAATGACCATTAGAATGTGAGAGGGTCAGAGTGCATGTGTCTTCGGCTCACTCCCAGACTCAGGGTGCTCATTAATTCACCATCAACCTTTTTGTGAGTAGATGTGAGTGTGTGTTGATGTGTGGGGGTGAGGGTGAGTGAGAATCCTAAGACTGGGAGTGAGCCAGACACAGACACTGTCTCACACTCTCTCTCTTTCTCTATCTCTATCTCTCGCTCACTTTCTCTCTCTCACACACACACTCTATCTCTTTCATACACCCCCTGGGCTGAATCTCTTTACCAATCACACCACACTGCAACTGACCCCCCCCCTCCCCCAACCCAGGCCCTGGTAGCCTCTCTCCCAACACAGCAACAAGTCTCTCCCTCTCTCTCTCACCACAGGCCTCAGTAGCATCCCTTTCTCTCCCCCACCCCACCCATTAACCTCCCTTGACATCCTGTCTTTTTCCTCTGCACAGTCACTGCTGCCAGTGTTTGCTGCTTCTCCAATCAGACATCGTTTCTGTTCCACAATTGCTGCTGACTAGTGAGCCTATCAGCAGCAAATGTGAAAGAGGGATTGCCTGTGATTGGAGGAGCAACCCCTTTCAAAATCTTCAACTTCACTTACCCATCTTACCAGCAATTTGAACAGTGGCGCCGGGGGCCACATAGAATGGCTTCATAGGCCACATCCGGCCCATGGGCCATGGATTTGACAGGCTTGCTCTATAGTTTAGAGCAGCCCACTCAGAGTATAAGTGCTGACGTCCATGGAGCACATGAAGAGCTGCGTACCCTTAACAGAATGGTCACACTCTTGGCACCGTGGTTGCTGGAATGGATGACTCCTGTGCACCAGCAGCCAGCCCCATCAATCCCACCTGGAAGCCACCCCAGGGCTGTGCGGGTCACTGAGGAGGGTGAAGGAACTGAGGGCTCCTCAGCACCCTCATCTTCCTCCACCTCCCAAGCTCCTTCGCCAGAGCCCTTGTCTGCTGCACATGTACCGCTGATTACAGCTGCCCCTGCAGAGATGCAGAGGCTGCAGTCTGAGGAGGTCCCCAATAGGTGCCTGCATGCGACAATGCAGGTCACCATACTCCTCATTGCTCTTTGAACAGGTAAGTGAGTAGCCTGTCTCTGCCTCCTCTGTGGCACCTCGTAGGAGTGTGGAGAGTGAAGGGCGTCATCTTGCCTAGAGCACTAATGAATTCATCGTAGTTACACTTTTCACATTGTATATAGCACATTTGAGTGCTTCTTGAATATATTTACTTACACTTGTACCTGACCTGTGTGTGTTTGTACGTTAGAGAGCACAAAAAGAACAGTAGCATTATAAGAACAGTTCTTCCCAGGAATAATGAGGGTGGCATGCTGAGGTCCATCTCGACGTCAAATCAACAGGAGCAAGGGCGTCAACTATTTACGAAGCTTTGGAGGGCATCTTCCTTCTCTGTTGTTTCACATAAGATTCCAATCTTCAAAAGCTCAAGCATTGAGATGCTCCTTGTATCTTTCATGGTCCATCCAAGCTTGACTTTAAGGAAGGCTCAATGATCAGACTCCACGAGCAAATGCTGGGCAGCAGGTGTATCACAAGCATGAGTGCTGGGTGCAAGGCATTCATCTGCACTGCAGTGTAACACACTGGCCTAGGTATAGGCATCGCAGCCCGAGAGGCCATGTGTCATGCAGGTCGGCTGCTGTGCCCACTACTTTGGCTGCATTTGTATTTCCGATGTCACAGGATGTGCACAAGGAATGTTGTATATGGCGCCCACATCAGAAACTGGACCATTGGCCAGAATGGATGATGCGCAAGTTCTTTCAAAGAGCTCACGTTGTACAGTTATGGGCTCCTCATGCACAAGATGCCTTATCAGCATGCATGCTACAATATACAATCCTATCAGCACATATAGGGTTTGAAACCTGACGTGATGTCATTCTCAGTATTGTGTGCATGGTTTGATTATGGACAATTTGGCGACAAGGGCCCCTCATTTATAGTCATTGGTATTTATGTGAAGGCAGTCAGGTTGTGAATGAATTATGTTACAATCCTTGGCCAGAATCCAGGAAGTGAGGGGAGATCTGGTTAGGGACCAGTAATATTTTGTTTAAAGTAGATAAAGGTTGAGATTCAAGACACCTGCTTTTGGAATAAAGCCACAAGATTCTATGGGTTTTGAACAAACAAAAGTTTACTATACCAGTAAAGATAAAACAATTTACAATATCTACCTTATTCTCTAACATTCAGGGTAAGTATGAGGTACATGTGAATTAACAGACAAACTGTGGTTGGACACACCACACTATAGGGTAAATGACAGAGGCAACAAAGACAGAGTCCATAGATTTCCCAAGAAATCATCCAGACGTCAATCCCACTGTGAGTCAACCAACCTCACTGAAAATCATCTTTCTCATGAAGGCTTCCAATCCAAACACTCTCAGCGGGCCCTACACTTGTTACTAGACAGGAACCAATGTAACAAGCATTGAAACATCCTCTAGCTTAAATGTTACAATCTCCACAGACTGTGAATTTTAGCAACCAGTGACACACAGATCAGTGGATTTCAGGACACTTATTACTATGTGAGTTTGAATATGATGAGGCCCATGGTTGTAATGGTGATGGTTTCAGCCATATGAATGTGACTGCGTCTCACTCATTGATGTTTATTGGCTTCCTTGTGGGGGATGGGCAGTCCCTTGAGTAATAGAGTACAAGGCTCTTTAGGTGCAAATGTGTCACCAGGGACTGGCTGATGGCAGTTGTGATATCGGAGGACCTTATAAGAACCTATTTTGCACAAGGACCTGCCTGGCGATGATCCCCTTCTGCACAGAGGGTGCATGGCTACATAGCCATGCCTCCCAGCTCCTCTGCCATTGGTGGCCACCTCATCCTCAACCCCATCCATTTCGGAGTCTTCCAAATGGACAGGGGCTCCCCCTCCTCCTCCTCTTCTTCCTCATCTTCCTCCTCATCAGAGGTTGGAGCTCTGCCCATGGGGGTCATTGTCATCAACTTGTATGCCCCTCTGCTGCACTATATTGAGCAGCATTCTCTTGTTGGGACATATTGCAGAGCTCCACCTGAGCAATCGAGGCTCCTGAAGCGCATCTTTAAAATACCAATGACCTGCTCGATGGTAATCCTGATGACGACATGGCTGCTGTTGTAGTTGCACTCTGCCTCTGTTTGTGGGCCCCTAAAGGGGGTCATTAGCCAAATTCTTTAGGGGCAGCCCTTGTCCTCTCGAAGCAAACCACTGATCTGCATTGGCTGAAATAGCTAAGAGAGTTGGGAACTCTTTAATATGAAGGAGTCGTGGCAACTGCCAGGGAACCTTGTACATACATGAAGGAGAACCTTGTGGTGGTCAAAAACCACCCGGACATCGATTGAGCAGAAGGACTTCCAGTAGATGAAGGTGTCCACATGTTGAGAGTTGGGGTCTTCATGGTACTATGGGTGCAATGAACAACACCCTGCCCCTGAGGGAAACCTGTTAATTGGGCAAAGGCCATGGATCCCTGTGTCTGAGACACCAAATCTACAGGAAATGGAAATTAATGTGATCTCCCACACGAGCAAGCAGGGCTGTGGTTAAAGCCTTATTGCAGGTGTGTGCTGCTGACTGGGATGCACCAGACATGTCTCCTGATGATCTCTGGAAAGATCCTGAGGCACTGAAGTTGAGAGTGACAATTACCTTCACAGCCACTGGCAGGGTATGGGGGTCAATGGATAGTGGCTCGAGTTACTGCTGGACCATGTGACTTACGTCTGTCACCATCTTGTGGCTTAGCCTCAGTCGCCTTCGGTACCAGTTCTCCGTCGTATTGAGATATGATGTTTTAGGTCTGTACATCCTCCCCACATGGTAGTGCCTGGTTTTCCTCCTCCTCCTCCTCCTTCCTGGTGCATGGGCAGCAGCCTCTTTCTCCTGACCTTGTGCCCTCCATCTGGCCTCCAGCTGCTCATGGTGACTGGCCTCCGTAGCCTCTATGTGTGAGGGTGCCAGGACCACCTTCGATGTTCCTTCACATGGAGTGCTATGCTCCTTTCTCCAGCACAAAGTTCTTCCTGGCACCTGGGCGCACCAGTCAGTAGGGGCAAAAATAATTGCCCTGTGGCACCAGGAGCCCCACCCTCCTACTCCTTTGGGTTAAGGGAAGATTGTTGAAATTTGTTTTGTGCTGTGAATAAAATTTTAAAGCAAATTCCACAGGGGTCCCCTACTTCTCCAAAGGGGTCCTCTGGCTATCCAAAGAAATACACCAAGTTCAGACCTGCTCTTACCGGGTCTACCTTGCACACTTCACATCTCAACACACCTAGACGACCAAAACCCAACTAAGCCGGAGACAGATTTAAGTCACCAGCTGCCTCCGTAAAACGCGGATGCGTGAAACATGCCCCGCCCCCATTTCGCCTCCCATGAAAATAGGAAGTACAATGTTCAGGGACTGGACTCACATTATTCAAGCAGTTCCTCTCTGTCGTGGTGAAAATCTGGGCCAACATTTCGGATTGATGGTGACCCTTTGGCAATAGTAGAGATGAGATTTTTCAGTGACTATTTTTGACGAGTCAGGGTTAAGTGATGCCGCAGTTCCAGTGCTGTACCTAACTGCAGTATGGCTGTGCTGCAAGTTTTAACGTTCCCTCCATTATCTGCTGCTCTCCCTCCCCTGATAGGCATTAGGAATTGGATGATCACAGCCTAATGCTTTGTTCTTAAATGAATGACACAGCAATGCCCAGGACGTGAAACGAGGGCCAAGTATATAATGCAAATGTTGCGTAGTTTTGTTCACCAAGAAAATGAGACCAAAATCAAATAGAAAGGGTCCAATAGAAAATAATGTCTTATTCAATATTCTATACTGCAAAAATTGTGGCAGATAGACAAGAATGTTCAATAATGGAATTGCAGATAATGGAGTCTCCAGCCTGTCACATTTTCGTATGCCTAGTACATCTTATCCACTCTAGAGCTGCCCTATCAGCCTCACCTCCCCTAAAAATACCGTACATCATGGAGTACAGTACATCCCAGTCTATCTCACCCTGTCCAGTACTCCCTAGTCTATCTCACTCTCTTCAGTACTCCCTGGCCTAGCTCACTCTGTTTAATACTCCCTAACCTGTTCCATTTTCCTGTAAGCTGCTTATAATAGAGATCAGTTTTAACTGATTACTGCAGTTAGGTGGTTGAGGTGACCATTGGAAGCAGACAGAAGCCTCATGAAAAAATGCAAAATGCAAATGTTACATTAGTCAGACGTCAATGCATTTTACCACGCTGGGCCGGAGCAGTGAATATGTTGCAGTTTTCCCACCAGGTGAAGGGATGTCAGAATCTATTAGGAAGATTGAGATGCCCTCCAGGGTAAGTAAAAATCTGTAGGAGGGTGTAGAAGTGTTCCTCCAAGCCCCACAAGGGAAGTCACAGCCTGTCCTGACCACCCCAAACTCCCCGCCATCCCACTTCCCTCTCCAAAACCATCCCAAAACTCCCTCTTAGTGAGATCAACAATATGGTTCACTGGGAGTTATATTTCCCATCTGCAGGCCTCAAATCTAGGCCTGCAAATGTTTTTAGCACTCGCCTAACTCTCTGCCCATCTGAAACCTGCTGCCAGCTAAAATTTACCCCAAGATGCCTGCAGGAAGAGACAGCCCTTTAAATTACAAGGATCAGCCAGTCCTTCCATGATACCTGGGCACGTGAGCCTGTGAAATCGTAACTTGCAACTGTTCCTGAAAGAGACCATTCTCTATATCTTAATGCAACTACTCATATGGAATTAAATACATTGTTGGAACTCACAGAAGAATAAACAACATCTCATATTAGATTATGGCTTGGGTACAATGGCCAAACTTTGCTTTGCATTTCGTAAGCACTCCATTTAGCTTGTACGCAATATAGTGTTGTGTGACACTTCAGCTTGTGCAATGACTAATAATCAACTGAATTTTATAGCCTAAAATTGCATTCGTAGAAAGTATATAGGATGCATGATTAGGGAATGGTTTTGTGCAACTGCATTGCTATTGAAGAGATTGTCTTTGGGTAGTAGCGTCAAATAGTGGCATTAGATATTGAATTGTTAGCCCTCTTTCCACTCCACCCAATTCTCTTTCTATGGTCTTAAATACCATTCCCACTGTCATTATTAGAACGTGTTTGAGGAGTGTTAGGCATTGGCTGAGGTGAGTGCCAGTTTCACCAGTAACGTCACGTGAAAGGAGTTGCTTTGCTGTGACTTTAGAAGTAAAGAGCAAAAGTAATATTCCAGTGAGAGGGTAACAGTGGGCTGGGTTTTGGCATGAGGTCAGTAGCTCCCCCACTGCAAGTGGGACCCATACCCTAATTTTGAAGGCCACCTCCAGTACACCATCCAATTGAGGACAGAGGCTTGCCTCCCTGAGCTGCTGGTCCAATCAGAGGGCTGGCAGCCCAGCAGCCTCAGCAACGGCACTAATAGAGTTGGCCACTGCTGTGGGCACAGGGTGAAGATGAGGACACCTCCATGGAGCCACCTCTGAAGACAAGGTAAGTTTCTTTTCTCACTGTGCAGGGGCCAGACAGCAGGCCCAGCGATCGAGGGGGCGGCCTCATGGCTGCGGGAATGGCTATTGCCGTTGGGCAGGGGATGGGAGGCGCACCATGGAGCAGATATAGAGGAGGTGCCCCACCCCTAAGATCACCAGACTCTGGTGATCTCCCCATGTGGCAGCAGCCCCTCCTAACACTGGTAAAATGCTTGGAGGGGCAGGAGATGGCCCTTAATTGAGCATATTTGAGTGCCCAGTCGATGGCCACACCACCATGTGCTGATAATGTGCTGTAGCAGCAGGGAGACATGGAGCTCCCTTCTGTTCCCAACCATCACAGTGCAGAAATAAAAGGCATCACAAAATAAACATTCCAAATCATATTAATCAAATCATGCCGTATTGCATACAAATGTCAATTAATCACCCTTGTGCATTTGCTTTGTGCCTGCCTTCTGTGTACCTTTGCCTGTTCCAGTTCTCCTACACGGTGCTACCCCAGTGGCTGCAGCATGGTTGGTGGAGGGTTGCTGACTTTCAGTGACAGAGATTGCAGATGGCCGTGCAGGCTGACCTTGTACAGCTCTAGACCTAGAGGGCCAGCTTCAGACTGCATCACCTTAGCCTGTGCAACAGACTGGCGGGCTGACAGGAGCAAGGGCACTGGGGGCTGAGTGGCAGGGGTGGGAGGGTGAACGCTGTTATCCTAAGAGAGGACGGTAGGTTCAAGCTCCATGGCATCAGTGCCAGTCCCCCAGAATGGTGCCTCAGCAATCCTAGTAATGTGTTGGATTGCTGGACTGCTGTGACGCCTTTCCAATCCCTTTACACACTGGAATCCACAGCCATAATGGCAGCTGCGTGACTTTGCATGGGCAGCAAGTTAAGTTTGCTTACAGGAATCTAAGCTTCCAGTGCAGCAATCAAACACTGAGCGGCAGGCTGTTTGTGCTGCATTGGAACCTGTGACATTGACCCCCACCTTCTGCATCATGATTGGGTCTACCAATGTGCGATCGAGTTGGCCACCACTTTCACACTGGAAAGGATGGACTCCAAACTGGGCATTAAGCCCTGTGGCAAGTTAGTGCCAGACTCTGCCATGCTCCTTGACAATGATTGCAATGCTCCAAGCCAACTGCTACTCATCAACCTTAGTCCACAGGCTTTCGCATTGATAATCTCATCTGAATCCTATGCAGCAGAATCCATGTCTGGCATAACCCTTGGGCGAGTTGGCACCTGCACTATCCATGCCCTATGCTACCGCTGCACACCACCCATGCCCGATGTCTCACCACGTGCACCCCCCTCCCTCTAATCCATCCTCTAAGATATGCACAGTGTTAGTATTTGAGCTGGGGCAGCAAATTAAAAACAAGTGACTGAGCTATGTCTTCATCATCACTGCCTTCTCAGTGTTCCTTCTTGGCTGACCGGGTATTGGGTATCTGAATGGAGAAAACCACAAGAGTAAGGCTGCACTAGGGAGAGGAAAGTAAGAGGTGCACACTTATATCATCTGCAGTTTGTAAATCAGTAGAGTGTGGATTGAGGAAAAAGTGGGATTTGAGAAGGAGGCTGAATTGTAAGGATACAGTCATGCTCTCACCCCATTGGCCATGGTTCAGCAGTGGGTGTCCCAAAAACGTTTAGCACTGGGCTGCATGCTAATACCATTTAAATTTTCAGGTAGTGTGAAGCTTGTGTGCAGCAGGGATGGGTGCAGGTTAATGATGCATCACGATCCCACGCCAGCTTGCAGAGCCTATCAAAATTTGACCCCAGATTCTGTCTACCCTGTAAACATTGATTATGGAGTTATTATTTTATATATACTTTAAAGGCACTAGTGGTGTTCTGGGTCTCTCAGCAGCCCCATGACTGCTAAATAAAGCACAAATGTCAAGCTGTTTCAGATGCAAATAATGCTCAGCAAGTGTTAGCATTCAAATGTTGTGTATGCAAAGCAGGTTAACAATGTTATCACTGACTCTGCAGCCCAAGAAAAAAATATTATACCTGAAACATCTACTGTCTCAGGGTTCTTGAATAGATGCCGTTTAACCTGATGAATATCTTCAGCAGTTTCTGTTTTTGTTGAAGTTATCTCCTAATCCACATTCAGTGCAGTGAAAAAAGCCCAGGTAAGGATTGCAATGGTTATAAAAACAAAAATAATAATAAAAACAAAAACAAAAAACTGCGGACGCTGGAAATCCAAAACAAAAAATAAAAACTACCTGGAAAAACTCAGCAGGTCTGGCAGCATCGGCGGAGAAGAGTACAGTTGACATAATGAGGACTCGAAACGTCAACTGTGCTCTTCTCCGCCGATGCTGCCAGACCTGCTGAGTTTTTCCAGGTATTTTTTATTTTAAGGATTGCAATGGACCCATTCGCCACAGTAATCTGTCAGTACTCTGTAGTTAGCTCCTATTTAAGGGCCCCAATTGACTCCCATTTATCACGAAGTATACCAAGGGAGTCAAGGATTCCTCCCATTCAAAACGTGATTATGGATCTGTCAGAAATATTAAATGTGGAATTTTACCCACCCTTCCCCAGCTTGTAACACAAGTGTAAATTTTCCCAGAATTGCACTAAGTGCAGTAGGAGGCGGGTAAAATGGAGTCCTGCCCGCCGATGAAAATGGCGTGTTTTCACGCCATAATTTCCTGAGCCCACTTATTATATATTCACACCCGGGAAACACCCCGTTTCCATGGGGGGGGGTCTCTCATTTGCCCACTCGCCATCACCCCACAGTTACATCACGCCGGTCGCCATTTTAAAAGGCAGCTGCCAGCAAAGCGCTCACCGCCACCAGCTCACCACCACTGCCTGGGAGACATGACCAGCAAAGGAAAAAAGACTGCAGCCCCCCCGTTTCAACGACGGGTCCCTCGAGCGACTGCTGGATGCCGTGGAGGCCCGCCAGGATAAGAGCCATAAGACATAGAAGCAGAAATTAGGCCATTCGGCCCATCAGGTCTGCTCCACCATTCAATCATGGCTGATAAGTTTCTCAACCCCATTCTCCCGCCTTCTCCCCGTAACCTTTAATCCCCTTACCAATCAAGAACCTATCTATCTCGGTCTTAAATACACTCAATGATCTGGCCTCCACAGCCTTCTGTGGCAACGAATTCCATAGATTCACCACTCTCTGGCTAAAGAAGTTTCTCCTCATCTCTGTTCTAAAAGGTCTTCCCTTTACTCTGAGCCTGTGCCTTCGGGTCCTAGTCTCTCCTACTAATGGAAACATCTTCCCCACGTCCACTCTATCCAGGCCTTTCAGTATTCTGTAAGTTTCAATCAGATCCCCCCTCATCCTTCTAAACTCCATCGAGTATGGACCCAGAGTCCTCAAACGTTCCTCACATGTTAAGCCTTTCATTCCTGGGATCGTTCTCGTGAACCTCCTCCGGACCCTCTCCAGGGCCAGAACATCCTTCCTGAGATACGGGGCCCAAAATTGCTCACAATATTCTAAATGTGGTCTGACCAGAGCCTTATAAAGCCTCAGCAGCACATCCCTGTTTTTATATTCTAGTCCTCTCGAAATAAATGCCAACATTGCATTTGCCTTCCTAACTACCGCATCAACCTGCAAGTTAACCTTAAAAGAATCCTGGACTAGGACTCCCAAGTCCCTTTGCACTCCAGATTTCTGAATTCTCTCCCCATTTAGAAAATAGTCTATACCTCTATTCTTCCTACCAAAGTGCATGACCTCACACTTCCCCACGTTGTATTCAATCTGCCACTTCTTTGCCCATTCTCCTAACCTGTCCAAATCCTTCTCATCCTCCCTGCCTCCTCAATACTACCTGTCCCCCCACCTATCTTTGTATCATCTGCAAACTTAGCCAGGATGCCCTCTGTTCCTTCATCTAGATCATTAATGTATAAAGTGAAAAGTTGTGGTCCCAACACTGACCCCTGCGGAACTCCACTAGTCACCGGCCGCCATCCTGAGAAGGACCCCCTTATCCCCAATCTCTGCCTCCTGCCAGACAGCCAATCTTCTATCCATGCTAGTACCTTGCCTCTAAAACCATGGGCTCTTATCTTACTGAGCAGCCTCCTGTGCGGCACCTTGTCAAAGGCCTTCTGGAAGTCCAAGTAGATAACATCCATTGGCTCTCCTTTATCTAACCTACTCGTTACCTCCTCAAAGAATTCTAACAGATTTGTCAGGCATGACCTCCCCTTGATGAAACCATGCTGACTTTGCCCGATTTTACCATGCACTTCCAAGTATTCTGAAATCTCATCCTTAATAATGGACTCTAAAATCTTACCAACAACCGAGGTCAGGCTAATCAGCCTTTAATTTCCCGTCTTTTGCCTCAGTCCCTTCTTAAACAGGGGGGTTACATTAGCGATTTTCCAGTCCTCTGGGACCCTCCCTGACTCCAGTGATTCCTGAAAGATCACCACTAACGCCTCCACTATCTCTTCAGCTATCTCCTTCAGAACTCTGGGGTGTAATCCATCTGGTCCAGGTGATTTATCCACCTTCAGACCTTTCAGTTTTCCTAACACCTTCTCCTTGGTAATGGTCACCATACTCACCTCTGCCCCCCAATTCTCTTGAACTTTAGGGATGCTACTCGTGTCTTCCACCGTGAAGACTGACGCAAAGTACCTATTCAGTTCCTCCGCCATTTCTTTGTTCCCCACTACTACTTCTCCAGCGTCATTTTCCAGCGGCCCAATGTCCACTTTTTCCCCTCTCTTACTCTTTGTATATGTAAAAAAAGTCTTGCAATCTTCTTTTATATTACTGGCTAGTTTACCCTCATATTTAATCTTCTCTCTCCTTATTTCTTTTTTAGTTGTCCTCTGTTGGTCTTTGTAGGCTTCCCAATCCCTTGGTTTCCCACTGCTCTTCGCCGCATTGTATGCTTTCTCTTTAGCTTTTATGCTGTCCCTGACTTCCCTTGTCAGCCATGATTGCCTTGTCCTCCTTTTAGTATGCTTCTTCTTCCTAGGGATGAATTTTTGCTGTGTCTCCCAAATTACTCCCAGAAACTCCTGCCATTGCTGTTCCACTGTCTTTCCTGCTAGGCTCATCTCCCAATCAATTCTGGCCAGCTCCTCCCTCATGCCTCTGTAGTTGCCTTTATTCAACTGTAATACCGTTACATCTGATTCCAGCTTTTTCCTCTCAAATTGCAGGGTAAATTCTATCATATTATGGTCACTTCCTCCTAAGAGTTCCTTCACCTTAAGCTCCCTTATCAAATCTGCCTCATTACACATCACTAAATCTAGAATTGCCTGTTCCCTGGTGGGCTCCACCACAAGCTGCTCCAAAAAGCCATCTCGTAGACATTCCACAAATTCCTTTTCTTGGGATCCACTACCAACCTGATTTTCCCAGTCTACCTGCATATTGAAATCCCCCATGATCACTGTGACCTTGCCTTTCTTACACGCCTTTTCTATCTCCTGGTGTATCTTGTGCCCCACATCCTGATTACTGTTCAGAGGCCTGTACATAACTCCCATTATGGTTTTTTTACCTTTGCGGTTCCTCAACTCTACCCACACAGATTCTACATCATCTGACCCTACGTCGTTTCTTGCTATCGATTTAATTTAATTTCTTAATAACAAAGCAACCCCACCCCATGTGCTCTACCCCCGCTCTGGCCGCAGGATGGGCAGCAAAGTCACCAACCCGGCTTGGGAGGTGGTGGCAGCAGTGGTCAGCGCCAACACCCTTCAGAAGAGGACAGTCGCCCAGTGCCGCAAAAGGACGAATGATCTCCTCTGTTCCGCCAGGGTAAGTCACTCTTTTCATCACTCCCAACTCACACACTCACAAACCCATCACAGATCCACAGGGCCCTCACTCACTGCCAGTGCAAGGGACATCACCATTCACTCTTTCACACACACCGTCATGGTCCTCATCCCGTCCATGGGACCACTCACCACCCACACAGGCCAGGCATACTTATCATCTGGCCCGGCAGGCATCCTGATATACTCTCCACATCTCTATCCATATAGGACAAACTGGCTCACAACAGGAGGGAAAGGTCACAGACAGGTGGAGGGATGCCAGAATTCAAAGTTCTCACAGACTTTGAAAACAGAGCCATCCAGCTGGCCGGCGATGACCGGGACCGGTCCTGCGCTGACAGTGAGGTCGGCGCTGCTCTACCAAGTGAAGATCCATCAGTGAAACATCCATCAGACAACCATGCCGTGAGTGATGTGTCCTCTTTCACAGGCCACTGCCATGCATTAATTACCTCCCCTTGCTTTCACAGGAAGCAGTAGACGGATTACATGACCCAGAGCCTCCAATCAAGCTCCGAAGAAACCTTTGAAGAGGAATCTGAAGGCACCCTCCCTGAAGTCCAGACACAGCGCTCACCCACACCCTCCACCAGCGCAAAGACACACACCTCGGTGGGACCTAGCTTTAGAGTAGCCTCGGGACCACAATCTGGTGAGCACATCGCATTTTCTGATCCACAGCTGGCGGAGGCAGGGACTTCCCAGGTCCCCGGCACTCGGAGGACTGCTGGAGGCCAGAATGTTGCTGAGTCCAAGTCAGATGATGAGCCTCTGGACTCAGTCATGTCACAGTTGCTGAAGCTGCAAAGGCAAGCTCAGGAACATCAGGAAGGAATGGCTGCGGCACTCCTCAGATAGCACAACTTTGCTTTGCACAGGAAATATATATTTACACACATATATGTGTATGTAAAAATATTATGTAGATATATATTCATACGTTCCTTTATATTATCCAAGATAGTTTTTATTTTTAAACAAACTTGTGAGATGTAATTATGCCAACTCTGCAGGATTTTTGACAACGCAGTCTTGGAATGAATGAAAAGAGAGGCACGAAAATAATATTTGCAGGAATTGTTTTTGTTTGCATATCTTTAAACAGATATTACTTTTGGTTGGCTACAGGGGGCAGTTAAGAATCAACCTCTTCGCTGCGGGACTAGAGTCACAAATAGGCCAAACCAGTAAGGATGACAGGTTTCCCTCCCTACTAAACAAATTGAATGTTTTATGACAGTCTGACAATGCTCACTTTGACTGACACCAGACATTTTCCCCAATTTCTTCTTAAAACTCAATTGAAATTCTCAAACCCATCAACATTGACGGAAACAAAGATCTGAAATGTATCGCCAGCTGTCACTTCACTATCACCCATCTTATCCTATCGCACCAAGTCAAAATCTACCCATCGTCTCCGGATTGATCTTTGAAGCCTTTAAATTACTAATTCAGGAACATAACCAATACACTACCAAATCCTAGTTGTACATATTCTGTACCATATTATGTTCGGAGGTTTCCCCTTTTTTTTAAAGCATACACAAGATCATTGTATACAAATTATGTGAAGTTAGTGAACTGTTTAAGAAAGATTCACTGGCACATCCTCTTTAGATACATCAAGCTTACTTCAGGTTACTCTACTTTAATTTGACATCCAACCATCCGTGACTTAGCCAAACAACTACATGTGTTGTACAAAGTTCAACCCATTGAACATGAAACCGGGTCTGTGGATTTTAAGGTGTGTCACATGCCTCAGTGTAAATGATGTATGAATCTTACACAGTGAACATTTCAGCTGAAATTGTAGAATTACTTTCTTCTCATCTGTAGCTTCAGACAAAGTTCATCTCTAGGTCAAATTAGAAAAGTTCTCCAGTGTACAAATATTGAATTCCTTTAATGCTTCTTCTAATCTGTTGTTTTTTTAATGAATTTTTGAATTTATTCTTTATCATTCTGCCCATACTGGAGCCCACATAGAAAGACATTTTTTTCTTTAATCTTTCATGGGATGTGGTTAACACTGGCAGGGTCAGCATTTGCTGTCCATTCTTAATTCCCCTTGAACTTAGTAGGTTGCTAGGCCATTTCAGAGGGCAGTTAAGAGTCAACCATAGAAACATTTAGGCCAGACCAGATAAGAACAGCAGATTTTCTTCCCTAAAGGACATAAGTGAAGCAGATGGGATTTTAACGACAATCAATTTTATGGTCACTATAACTAAGGCTAGCTTTTAATTCCAGATTTATTAATTGAATTTAAATTCAACTAGTTTCCATGGGGCATGTGAACCCACGACCCCAGAACATTAGCTTGGGTCTCTAGATTATGAGTCAAGTGACATTCCCACTACACCACCATCTTTCCTACATTGCTTTCTAGGTACTGCTTGACTTTTGTGCACTTTTCGGTTATAGGGTGGCCAAGTTGTACTGTTAATAATAGAGTTGAACTGAAGACGCTTCTTAAGTGGAAACATTAAGTTCATTTACAATATACTCAGCAGCAACTACACATCTGCTTTCAATTCCAACTCTATGTCTACACTGTCTGCTGAGGTAGCCCGGGCTACTCTCCTATTGGTTATTACAGATCATGTGATCTTTCTTAACACATATTATTCTTAAAGGTACATTACACACTAAATAAAACCATAATTACTACATTCCTCCCCCTTTACCTTGGGTAGACATATTATATTTACAAGTCCATATTTTTTCAAGACAACATAATATTTACACTGAGTAAGGAATTTACAAGTTCATTCTTTCAGGTGTTTTCCTGGTACGTGTGGAACTCGCAGCTCCACAACTTCAGATTCTTTGTCAGCAACCTTCTTTTCCAGAGTTGCCTGAACATCAGGTACTTCAGTGGGCACTTGCAGTTCTGTATCCTCAACTCTTACAGGAAGTTCAGACATGTCAGTCCTGGGTTGAGTATCTTCAACAGACAATGCAAACCCAGACATGGTCACTGGTGGAACGATATGTTGATGATTTGTCTCTCTCTTCCTTAAATGGTCCACATGTTTATGGATGATCCAGCCTTCCACCTCCATGTGGTTAGATAGAGGTCCAGTCACTGCACTTATTTCACCCGGTAACCAGTTTGGCCCTTCCCTGAAGTTTTTCACGTATACCGGCTCTCCCATGGTAAATTTCCTCTTGCATCTAGGCCAGCCATGTCTAGTTTTCTGGCTTTCCTGACTCCTTTCCACCTTGCCCTCTAAATTCGGCATTATTAAGCTCAATCTCGTCCAGAGACGGCAGTTCAACAATAATTCCGCAGGTGTGACACCTGTTGTTGTGTGAGGGGTAGTCCTGTAATGACAAAGAAAGCATGCTAGCTTGGTTGCTAACGAATGGCCAGTCAGCTTTTTCATGACTGTCTTGAACACTGAGCTGCCCTTTTGGCCAGTCCGTTTGAGGAAGGGTGGTACGGTGCAGTTTTTACGAGTGATACTGTTGAGGCTGATAAACCGTTGAAACTCAGCACTCATATATGCCATTCTGGTATCGGAAACGATTACATCTGGTAGCCCGTGAATGGCAAAACTCTGTAGCGCCCCATGTTGGTGACTTCACCTCATATACGTCCAACCACTTTGAATGGGCATTGACAATGAGCAGAAACATTGATCCCAGGAAGGGTCCAACGTAGTCAATGTGTAACCGCACCCAGGGTCCACCTGGCCACTCCCGTGGGTGTAACGGAGCTGTCACTGGCAACTTTTGCAGTTGCTGACATTGGCTACAATGCTTTACCATACTCTCTATTTCACCATCCACCCACACCATTCACCATCACCACCATAGATAGCTGCGTGCTATGGTCTTCATTCGGGAAATTCCTGGATGGGCACTGTGTAGTTCAACTAAAAGTGGCACTCATGCTCCCCACAATAAGATGCCATCCTGGCTGGTTATTTCATGCCTTCTATTGAAGTACAGTTTTATTTCATCAGATACGGGCTCCTGTGACCAAGCATGTAACACTTGTTCTCGTACTTGAGATAGGACTGTCCAGTCTCTGATCTGTCGAGCACATACCGTTGAGGAATCTAAGAAATTTAACAGTAAAACAAGTTCCTGTGGAACTGGGAAGTGTTTGTGAATCTCTTAATGTGCTTTCCATGGCCAGTGCTATCTCTAGCGCCTTCTTGAAATCCAGATTCACTTCGGACAATAATCTTTTCTGAAGAGTGTCCTCTTTCACACCACACACTAAATGATCTCTGAGCATGTCGTTCAGAGTCATACCAAACTCACAATATTCCATTAGCCGCTTCAAATTTTCCATGTAGCATGCAATTATCTCACCCAGGGCTCTATTTTGCGAATTAAACCTGAACCTCTGCATCATGGCTGAGGGCTTGTGTTGAAAGTGACCCTTCACGAGGTCATTCATCTAAATTCTTCGAATCTGGGGTACTGGATGCCGTCAAACTTCAAATCAAACTGTAGGTTTTGCTCCCACAAATACTCAAGAGGATCGCTCACCTCTTTTCTTCCCCTGTAATCTCATTCGCTTGAAAAAAGAACGTGAGGCATTCTATGTATTGAGACCAATCGTCTGTGACTGGTTCAAAATGATCAATTCTCCCAAATTGTGGCATTTTTAGAGAAGATAACCTCTTCAATTCTAACGGAGCTTGCTACTTACAATCACTGGCTGAGGTACAGTGCTGGTTTCTTTTTAACATGATTTCTTCTGTTCCATACTGTTTTATCCTCATCACCAGTTTGTTGTAGGGTGTCCCAGTTAAACAATTAATAATAGAGTTGAACTGCAGACACTTCTTAAGTGGAAACATGAAGTTCATTTACAATATACTCAGCAGCAACTATGCATGTGATTTCAACTGCAACTCTATCTCTACACTGTCTGCCCAGGCTACTCTCCTATTGGTTACTACAGATCATGTGATCTTTCCTAACACGTATTTTTTTTTAAAGGCACATTACACACTAAATAAAACCATAATTACTACAATGCACATCTTAGAAATGTAAAAAGACAGGAGTTGCGTATTTGGATTTCTCCTCCACAGCTCCAGATGGAGACACTGAGACACTAGGCTGCAGAGATGCCCTGTTATGTAGCCATGTACGGTAATATGCTTCCTTCCTGTTCATTCCACTTTACTTTCAAATAATCCAGTGTCAGACAATAAGGTGAGAAGATGCTCTCAGCACACAGTCCACTTTTTTAAAAAATGTTGTTTCTTTTATAAAAATTTGCCTCCATTTTGACTCCATTTTAGTGACTTCCATCTTAGTGGCTGGCTCAATTTTAGTGGCTCCACTTTTCAGAACTCATCCAAGAATAGAAAGGAAAAAGACATTTGTTTTCTCCACAAAGTGGTAAATATATGGGAAGAATAAATGTAAATACTGTTGAATAACTCACTCTAAAAGAATTGGATATATATGTAGTTAGCAGAGTAGCTAACAGGGATTAGCCCCTAGAAATAGGGATAGGAATACATCCACTGCTATCACACAGGAGAGACCAGCAGAAGAACCCCAAGCACCAAGAAATTGACTTATGTTTTCCACATCCTCCCTGCCTTGCTAGCGGCCTCCCTTAGAAGTCTGATGTGAGGGTGACAAGCTTGAGGCCTATTACTAACTCCTTAGAGAGTCCATCAGTATTGGAACACCCTCTGATGCTGGGGAAGCAAAACGAGGTGAAAAGGTCCACTTCTGTCTCATTTCCAGATTCTTATTTTGCTTATATCTTTGCTAATTGGTGCAAATGCATCCATATTGTGCAACCCCCCTCTCCACACCACCACCTCCCCATCAAACCCCAACCCTGAGAAACTCCACAACTCCTGTGACAATGTAAAGGCTCAGTGCCTCAGGTCTCCCCACAATTTTTCCATCTCCTTTGTACCTCCAGACCTCTTACCAGATATTGTAGTGTGGATGGGTCACCTATTTGTAATAGAGTTGATCTGCAGGCAACTTTCTAAGTGGAAACATTAAGTTTATTTACAATACAGCCAACAGCAACTGCACATGTGCTTTCAACTCCATCTCTATCTCTACACTGACTGTGGAGGTAGCCCGCGCTGCTAACACATTGGTTTACACAGATCATGTGATCTTACATCACAAGACTATTTTTAAAGGTGCAGTCCAACATTTAACAAAACCATAATTACCACACCAGATTTATATTTGATGATTTTATTTCACTGTAAGTCACAATGATTTGATTGAGCAAATTACTCATGTTGCAAGTCAGATTAGTACAGTGGAGGCACCCAGCAAGCAAATTTGGGAGTAAACATGCTATCGTAATGATATAGTTCATTAGAATAGTAGTACCTATGATATGGATTAGGATAATAATGACTGTGGGTTTTTTAGGGGAAGTCATATTTGATGCTATAGAGAGTGGGTTTCCAAACGTCCTCATCTTCATTCGCCATGAATACAGCAAAACATTATCACCCAGTCCCACTGCTAACCACAAGGGGAAAGTCATCAATGAAGAAGCTGGTAGGGCTGAGGACACGCCCTGGTGAACAGCTACAATGATGTCCTGCAATGGGGATGCAAATCCAACAACCACAACCTTCTTTCTTTGCATGTTGGGTATGTGTCCAATCATTTTGACCCCCACTGACCTCAGCTTCGCTAAGCCTTCTTGGTAAGCATACTTGATTGGATGTTGCCTTGATTTCAATAGCAGGCACTCTCAGCTCTCCTCTGGTAATCCACTCTAAAGCTCATACCCGGATCCAGGCTGTGCCAATGTTTGGAATCAAAAGTGACAGAACTCAAACTGAGTGAATGGTTAGTGGTTTGTAGGTGCCCCTTGATTTCTCCATTGATAACCCCTTCCATCATTTGGCTGATAATCGTAAGGAGGCTGTGGGTCAGATTAGTTTTATCCCTTTTTCTGTAAATAAGCCATGCCTGGGCGGTTTTCCACATTGTTGGGTAGTGGTTAGTGTCAACTGCTCTGTAACAGCTTGGTAAGAGGGAGTTGTTAGTTCTGTTGAGCAAGTCTTCAGTACTACAGCTGGCTGATGTCAAGGCCCACAGCCTTCATTGTCACCAAACATAGGAGGAAGAACAAATACTGCCATCTGCTCTAACAACAGCTCCATAATTCATTTAATGCGCAATTAGCATGTGAGCTAGCCATAACATTCAACCCCAGGACTGATTAAAGCACTGATGCTTCCCAGTGTGGTGCCTCATTCATTGACATTACAGATTGGAGAATTGGGCACTGAGATCGACACACCAGATCCACAAACCTCCCAATTTCCCTGAATCGTCAGAAAAACAGTTACATTGATGTCTGCTCCATACCAATCGATCCTTGAGCTCTCAGTTTGGGGGCACATTGATCAGAAACATGCCCAGGCTATTTTCTGAGTCAAAATCTTTTGATTTTTGCTTCCTCTTTGCATTAAGTATTTCAATGAAAAGGCCGAGGATATTGTTTTCCTTTGAAGCACTAGAACTGTACAAATTGTACAGTTGAACAAATTGAGAGTTAGGTGGAAATTCCTACCAGCCCACTCATTCCACATATGTTAAGTCAATATTAGTGCTGGCGTAGGTGACAAATTCTCAGTAATTTTATCTATTGCTCTCTGTGGAATAAGACAGTAAACCTCGTCACTTACTGGAAGACTGAACCCTGATAACCTCTCATGTTGCGAAAGTTTCTTGCTGGGGATGATGGCAATCTCCTCGCAGACCCTTTTGTTGGTGTGGAAGTCATTGCCAAGGCGGGTGTAGTATTTCTCAATGATCACTCAGGCAGCTTTCTTGACCGTCTTAGTCCTGACACGACCCTGTCATTATGGATATTAATAGAAAACTGATAGGAACAAAAATCATGTTCAATCAAAGCAATTGGGAGTGCCAGGAAGAGGGTGTGCGAGATGGACAATTTTAACTCCCAAGCCTCATCTTTAAACACCAGGGCAGTTTGCCACCAGGGTCTGGCAGGAAGGGATGGCTGGCTAGGGCTGGGTGGGTGGTGGGGGGTGGGGGGGCGGGGGGGTGGGGGAGAGGGGGGGGATGGGGGATGTGGTTGGTGTGGGTGGGGTGTAAGGGTGCAGGGCAAGAGCAGAATTTTGAATGACAGGAGACTGCTGAATGGTATCCAAATAAATGGTCGCTGGCAACAGGTTAATCCTACATTCAGGAAGGGGGTTGTAACCCAGGGCATGGGAGACCTAAACTTTCCTTGTGGGGCCTGGAGATGCACTTCACCTCCTGGTTCCACAAAGAAAAAAAATATGTACCCTTTTGGGCCTCTTCTGGCCGCTAACTTCGCCTGGCAGGAAAGCCACAACATCTTGATCACTCAGGCCGCCAGTTAAAATTGTATTCAGGGCCCCATTTGTTTATTCAGAGTTGGCACTCTGCTAACTGCAGGATGTCTGCCTGCTCAAAAGTATAAGTTAAAATTCAAGACAATGAACTTTGTGCTGGACGTCAGCTGGTAAGTAACCCGACCAACCTCATCTGCCTACTCAGTTTCTCCCAAGCAGCCAGGATTAAAAACACGCCTCTTTTGTTTAATTCTTCCCTTTCTTAGTCATATAACAAAGTTGTTATCCAATAACATTGTGATGGGCATTGCCACACACACTGTCTGCTACATGTGGCAGCTTAGCTCAGTTAATAATTCTCTGACCTATGGGTCTGTAAGTTGTGATTCAAGGACCACACAAAGGCTTGAGCAGATGGATACTCCAGTGCAATATTGTGGCAGGACTGCATTACCTGAGGTGATGTCCCTCAGCGAAACAATTAAACCAAGGTCATGTATTCATGGTCCAGTGGTTCAAGCGGGTATTAGGGATACTGCATTAAAAACAGCAGGAAGTGTCCCTCCCCGCACCACTATCACCATAAAACAGAGTAATCAATGGCTCACCTTATTGCAATTGTGAGACTTAATGGGCACAATTTTTTGCTTGACATGCAGAGGGCAGGCCCCACACGTCCCCGTGTAAAATGACGCACGTTGAGATTGGGCGAGTGTCCTGACATCACTGCGTGCCATCGCGATATTTCGCTGGGCAGGCACGCGATGAAGTTCGACGCGTGCCCGCCATTAATTAACGGGCTAGTTAAGGCCCTTAATTCATCAATCAATGGCGATTTTCAGGTGCCTGTGCGATCTTTGGCTCGGCGCACGGGCACAACGGGAAGGCGGGTAAAAGACTTTTTAATAAAACTCATCCACAGGCAAGATAAGAGGGCTCAGTGGAGTCGTCAATCTGGTCTGTGAAGTATTTATTGCAGAAATGTTTTAAACTTGCCTGTGTGATCTGTAGCAGCTCAGGACAAATTCCAGCAGCATTCTCTGTACTTTGAACCTGCAGGTCAGCACTCTGCAGTCAGTAATCTTTATCGGGCCTGCAGCTTTCCGGAGGCCTCCCCTTAGCCTGGGTATGGGTTCTGACATGTCCACTGGAGGAGGAGGAAGGGAGGGCTAGAATAAGGAGGAGGCCAGGAGTGGACAATCAGCCTCCAGGGAAGCCACCTTTGGGAGGCCAGGTGCAGGCACAAGGGGCGCAGGGCCAAGAGGTAGTCCAAGGTGGAAGGGGCCACAGAAGACGCCACTATCCTGCTGCCAGGGTATACAGGCGGCGAAGCAGATACCTCAATATGACTGAGGTACAGTGCCAAAGGAGGCTCCAACTGACAAGGGAAACAGTCAACTACATCTGTCAGATGATTGGCCCTGAGATCTCTCCAAACTGTGTGGGCGGACACCCCATACCAGTGGCTCTGAAGGTCACAGCTGTTCTCAACTTCTATGCCTCTGGTTCCTTCCAGGGCTCGGTGGGTGATCTTTGTGGTGTCTCCCAATCAGCTGTCCACACTTGTGTCAAGCAGGTTACAGACGCTCTGTTCAGGCGTGCATTGACATTCATCCACTCCCACTGGGACCAGGCAAGTCAGGCACAGTGAGCCAGAGGCTTCGCGGCCATTGCTGGCTTCCCCCACGTCCAGGGTGCAATAGACTGTACACATGTGGCCATCAAGGCGCCAGCAGGTGAGCCCGGTGCCTTCGTCAACAGGAAGGGCTTCCACTCCATGAACGTGCAGATAGTGTGTGATCACAGGATGCTGATTCTACAAGTCTGTGCAAGGTACCCAGGCAGCTCCTGTGACGCCTACATCCTCAGACACTCCCAGGTGCCGGGGCTCTTCAGTGCTCCAGCCCTGCTGGATGGTTGGCTGCTGGGTGACAAGGGCTATCCCCTCAGAAGGTGGTTCATGACGCCTCTCCACCATCCAAGAACAGAAGCTGAGCAGTGGTACATTAGGAGCCACGCCTCCACAAAGGCTGTGGTGGAGAGAGCCATCGGTCTTCTCAAGATGCGCTTCCAATGCCTGGACCCCTCCGGGGCGCACTCCAGTACCCCCCCAGATCATGTGTCGGTGATAGTGGTTGCATACTGCACTCTCCACAATCTTGCACTGGAAAGGGGGGATGCAGTGGATGATGAAGACGTCGACGCAGTGGCAGTGGCTGCACACGATGAGTCCAGTAATGATTCTGAGGATGAGGAAGCACAGGGAAATGCTGAGGGGCTAAACGCTGACCCAGGACTACACCAAGGAGGCAGGGACACCCAGGAGACTTTAATCCAACAAACCTTCAGCTAGCACAACACAAATGGATCAGCAGGAGCAGGCTTGCCTGGCGCATCCATACTCGGCACCGAAGTGCTACATCTGCCACTTCATCAGCTGCAACTAAGGGCTTTGGACATAAACTTGAATTTCCAAACAAACACTCATGACATTTATCTTAAACATATAAATGCAGAACAAAGGAGCCACCCTCAGCCATAGTAACACTTCTAGTTTTTATTTTAACCATCAGAAGTTCTCACAAATCCAAAACAAAACACTAATCAAAGAGAAAAAATTATATGTACCTAATCTCGGGCCAACACAAAAGTGAGAAACCCGTGGTGTGCCTAAGGTGCCTTATGCTTTCGTTTCCAGGTGCTACGTCTTGGTGCTGCCCCATTGCTCGGAGTGGTATCTGAGACAGCCTGCTGACTCTGCTGTCCTGTTGGCCTCGATGACCTTGGCGGTCGTCCTCTGGCCTGTGGAGTCTGTGCTGGCCCCATCTGGGAGGGAGCTGCCAGTTCCACAGCTGGCATCTCCCCAGTCACCACAGCCTCAACCGATGAAGCGGTCACTGAGAGAGGGACGGAGCCGCTGTTGCCCTCATCCGGAGTGCCGTGAGAGGAGCCCGCAGAAACGACAGGCAGCTGCTGCACCGACGTGATGTCACCCAGGACCTCCCTGCTCACCGTGAATGGATGGGCAATGAGTTGGGAAGCTTGAAGCCCACACCATCCCCCACACTGGCACTGACCAGCTGTGGCCACTGGCGCTGTGAGGGCTTGCAGGTCCAAGCGTAACCCCAGGAGAACCTGATTGTTCTCTTGGAGGCGTCTCTCCACGAGACTCGCCACTCTCTCCATGGAGGAAGCATGACGCTCTGCCATGAGGCTCATTCCATCACTCATGCTCCGCGTAGACTCCTCCACCACGGACACCAAGCAAAACACAGCCTCATGTATCACTCCTAGATGCTCCCACATACCCGGCCGCATTTCCTGCAGCTGCTGCGTCGCGGACGACTCCAGAGGCACATCATCACGCACCAACTGAGCATGTGTCTGGTCCCTTGCAGCCCTCCAACTGCTGGCCATCAGCACTCTCTGTCTCTGCCAGCTCCTCCAGCGATTGTGAAGTGCCCTCTCCACTGTGCCCCGGGACACTAGCCGATGTTGCAATGCCCACCGAGGTGCTAGTATCTGCACTGGTATCTGCCTCGCAGAAATGGTGTGATGCAGGTGACAGTTGAGGGCCCTCAGGTGTGAGAGGGGGCATCTGCAATTCCTCCTGGTGACTATGCTTTGATAATGCTGAAATGAACAACAAGGACAGTGGATCAGTTAGCGTGCACACAGTGACACACTTTATCCCTTTCCCCTTGGCTCATTATGCACTCAACCTTCCAGAACCTATGGACACGAATATTGGTGTGGTGGCAAATAGTCAGGAGGATAGCCTTACATTACAGGTAGATATAGATGGGCTGGTCAGATGGCCTAAGGAATGCCAAATGGAATTTAATCCAGATAAGTGTGAGGTGATGCACTTGGGCAGGTCAAACAAGGAATGGAACTACACATTGAATGGAAAGTAAGGAGGATCAGAGGGACCTTGCTGTGCATGTCGACAGGTCCCTTAAGGTAGCGGGACAGATACATAAGGTGTTTAAGAAGGTAAATGCCATACTTGCCTTTATTAGCCGAGGAATAGAATGTAGGAACAAGGAGGTAATGTTCCAAGTGCAGAAAATGCAGCCTATGCCACAGCTATAGTTCTGCGTGCAGTTGTGAAATGCGCTTCAGGGGAGGGATGTAATTGGAGTGGAGAGAGTGCAGAGGTCGTTGACCAGGATGCTGGCTGGGCTGGAGAGTTTGACTTATGAGGGGTTATTTCCCCTGGAGCAGAGGAGATTGAGGGGTGACATTATTGAGGGGCATAGGTTTATAACATTATGAGGGGCATAGATAGGGTCAACAGAAAGGAACTTTTCCCCTTGACGGAGGGATGAGTAACCAGGTGGCTTTGATTTAACGTAAGGGGCATGAGGTTGACAGGTGATGTGATGAGCAACTTTTGCACACAGAGTGTGTTGGGAATGTGGGACGCACTGCCTGAAAGGGTGGTGGACACAGAAACCCTCCTAACATGTAATAAGTATTTGGATGTGCAGTTGCGATGCCATGGCATACAAGGGTGTAGTGCTGGGAAATGGGATTAGGAGACTTAGGAAGGTGTTTGACACACGCATCCTCGAAGGGTCGTAGGACCTTTTTCTATGACCCACACCTCTGACTCTATCACTCTGTGACCGAGCAATGTTGCAACAATAACAAATTAAACAATCATCAGTGCTATGGATGTTGGAAGGACATTGTGGATCTCACAGTTGGCCTCAAATACCTGGCCGTTCCACCCCAGCCTCACCAACACCAGTTGACCTGGGCGCATGGCACCTCTCAAGCTCTAAGGCTTCCTGTTCAAAGCAGCTTAACATCATGAGGTGAGCCTGGCCGCCTCCAGTTCTCGAACGCTCAGACGCATTATGAGCATTCTTCTCCTGAGAAACAGAGAAGACCATTCATTGCGGAAATTTGTACATGTACTCTGCATGCGCACGCCACACCCCAACCACAGTGGCCCATATCAGGCCTCCAGTGCCTCCTCTCCCCGCTAATGCTGATCCGTCACACAAAGATAGTATGCCTGCTCCCAGCACCCCCCAACAGCCACCTTGGACACATTCTGCATCCATCACTTTAAGAAACACACAGCCTTTGCTCCCATAGCAAGGAGGGTCAACTACGTGCAGCGTCGAGGGCAGCAGATGGTTCTTGGCCACGACACCTTGAGGCTCCCCTTCCACCATCTCATCACCATGAATAGGACATGTGTTGGAGTTCTGATTATGCATCTAGCTGCATCTCCTGCAGGTTGCCACGAGACTAGTCATGTGCGACTAAGAGCAACACATGGTGCAGGGGAGAACTCATCTCCTCATGAACCACTCAGGCTGATGTAAGCATGGGCACTATCTGCTTGCCCACCCAGCATACGAGAAATTCCCAACATGGTTCAATGCAGTCATGACAGTAAGACTTGGGGAGGGGCGCCTCAAAGGCTAAGGCTACCTGCTGGGTTAAATGCCCAATGCCAACATGGTACTCACCCTTCCAGAGTGCAACAAATCGTTGAAGTGCTTACGGCACTGGATCCAGGTGCGATGCACCACATCGAGGGATCTCACCACCTCCTCCACCTCCTTCCAGGCACATTTGGTCATGTTGGGGGGCCTCCTCCTCGAATCCTGGGGACCAACACCTCCCACCGTGCTGCCACCTCCTCGAGGAGGGCAGCAAGACAGTCATCGGAAAAGTGAGGAGTGCGTTGGCCCCCCCGCTGCCCTTCCCTCCAGCCTGCCCTGCTCTGCCAACCCCCTGCGGTGTGACCTGGACGTGGCCATTGTGAGCAGCCTACAGGAGGCTGCCAGGCCTTTCTTTAAACAGACTGCCTGGTCACCATTGGACCCGGCAGTCTGTGCATGCCCGCCACAGACCGCACACTGTCGCTATTCATGAGAGTCGGCAAATACGCTGCGTGGGCCTTAATTAGTCCGCCCACGCAAAATGGCAATGTGGACTCGCCCGTGGCCCTCTCCAGCTCCACCCTCCCAACAGGAAGAAAATTCTGCCCAATGTTACCAAGAAAGTGTCATATCAGAGTGCAATTCCAAGTATTGGAGAGACATGATGAAGTGCTATATATAGTCGTCATTTTTACTGTTGATGTCACTAGAATGGCGACAAACAGCAAGCAATAGGTCAAAGTCCCAGTTCGTGATCCCTCAGTGTCGGGTTTTATGATCCACAACCTGAAAGCTTTCTGGGCTTGGACAGAATTCAGAGAAGGTTTATTAGACTAATACCAGGAATGGGCGGGTTGTCTTAGGAGGAAAGGTTAGACAGGTTAAGCTTGTTTTCACTGGAATTTAGAAGAGTAAGAGGTGACTTGATTGAAACCTTTAAGATCCTGAGGGGTCTTGACAAGATAGATGTGGAGAGGATGTTTCCTCTTGTGGGAGAATCTAGAATCTAGAACTAGGGGTCACAGTTTAAAAATAAGGGGCCACTTATTTAAGTCAGAGATGAGAAAATTTTTCTCTCAGAGGGTAGTGAGTCTTTGGAAATCTCTTCCTCAAAAGGCAGTGGAAGCAGTGTCTTTGAATATTTTTAAGGCAGAGCTAGATAGTTTCTTGATTAACAAGGGGGGTGAAAGATTATTGGGGGTAGGCAGGAATGTGAGGTTGAGGTTACATTCAGATCAGCCATGATCTTATTGAATGGCGGAGCAGGCTCGAGGGACTGAGTAGCCTACTCCCGTTCCTAATTCGTACATTCGTATGATCAGGTCTCATGCTGTCTCAACTCCCCACTGACACGTGCTCTGCCCATAACCTAATCCATTCCAATTGCCTCCTGAAAATTCCTCCTAGCCTTTCCCCATAATCAGATCTCTGATATTACAGACCACCCTGGTGGCTTTTCTTTCTACTGCCTCCATCACTTAAATACCTGTTTTGATTCTAGATGGTTAAAACTAGACACAGAGGTGCCGTTTGAACAGACCACTGATAGCTTGATCATGGATTTTTCTGAGTTGAATTCTGCTGTTTTGGTTATGCCATTCAACATTTCCTTATTCGTTGATTGTTGCTCTGTATTGATTGAACACCTTCAGTGTTGACTCTGCTAAGGCTCCTAGGTCTCTCTCAGCTTCACCCTGTGTCATTTCAGCACCATTCATGGAGTGTCCAATTTTACTTCCAATGTGCAGTAATTTACATTTATCTCCCATTCTTTCACCCATTCGTATGTTCTGTCGTTTCTGCTACTGCTTCCTCCAGTTCCTGTACCCTTCCTGGTTTGGTCTCATCTGCACATTTGACCAATTTGCATTGAATTTCTGAATCCAAATCACAGATGTAAATCAGAAACAACAGTGCTCCTAATCATGAGCCCTGGGACACGTCACCCAATACTGCACACCCGCATGAATCCTCTGACATGTATCTGCCATGTGGTTCCATTCAGCTAATTTTTTAAGTCCCTCTGAATCCTTACAGCTTGGAATTTAATGGAATCTCTGCCTTTATTGTAAGGGGGATAAAACATAAAAATAGGAAAATCTTGTTACAACTGTATAAGGCATTGGTGAGAAGACACCTAGATTATACTGCATACATTTTTGGCTTCCTTATTTAAGGAGGGATATACTTACATGGAGACAGTTCAGAGAAGGTTGCTGTACGTGGCGCAGGTCTGGCCCATTCTACACTCCTGCGCGGTGGTGTTCACCCGAGCCATCATTCACTTTATCTGGAGGTCGAAAATGGATCGTGTCCGCAGGGACACAATGTACAAGCCTCTAGATAAGGGGGGGAAAAACGTGCCCAACATCGCCCTCATCCTGATGGCCACCTTTGTGTGCAGCTGCATCAAGCTGTGCGTAGACCCTCGGTACACAAACACCAAATGTCACTACGTGCTGAGGTTCTACCTGTCCCCGGTGTTGCGAAGGATGAGTCTGGCCATGCTGCCGCGGAACGCTCCAAGTAGTTGGACCATTCCATACCACCTGTCCCTCGTGGAAAAATTTATGCAGAGAAACACCTTTGACGACAAGTCCATCAGGCAGTGGTCAGCATGTGACATCCTAGAGGCCCTGCGGGAAAAGGAGATGGTGGATCCTGTCGGATGGTTCCCCGAGCAGACTGTCAAAGTCATTTGGCAGAATGCCTCATCGCCAGAACTTTCCAACAAGCACCAAGGTGTAGCTTGGCTGGTGGTGAGAAAGGCCCTCCCCATCAGATCCTTCCAATACACCAGGAGTCTCACCCTCTCTGCACTTTACCCTCGAGGTGGCTGTGGTGAGGACGAGGCCGTTGTTCACCTCCTTGTGGATTGTGCCTTTGCAAAGAAGGCCTGGAGAGAGATGCAGTGGTTTCTATCGAGGTTTATCCCGAGCAGTTCTGTGACACAGGTTTCTGTGCTTTACAGGCTGTTCCCAGGGACACACACCGAGACAAACATCAATTGCAGCTGGAGGATCACCAACTTAGTGAAAGACGCTCTTTGGTCTGCCCGAAACTTGTTGGTCTTCCAGTACAAAGAGTTGTCCCCGACTGAGTGTTGCAAACTGGCACATTCAAAGGTCCAGGACTACGTGGTGAGGGACGCACTAAAGCTTCCCAATGGGGAAAGGTCGCTGACTAAGACCTTTCTGGCATAGTGCACCAAGGGACTGGGAATTGCATAGACCCCTTGGGCTGTACGGCTCACAATAAATGTATGTAGTGAATACTAATTGCATTATAATTGTATTGAAGCACCTCAGAGTGCAACATGATTTATGTTGATAACTACAATACCGTTGCACTGTCTGATTGTCTGTAATGACCATATTGAAATGACTGTAATATACATTGATTGTATTGAAGCACCTCGTGACCCGTGTAAAAGTTGAATCTGATTGCACTTTTTGCGATGGCGATTTAGAAATGTTTTGTAATGTTCTTTCAGATATTTTATGAATAAAGTATTTTTTCAAAAAAATCAAGTTCAGAGAAGGTTCACTAATTGGTTCCCGGGGTGAAGAAGTTATCTTTTGAGGAACGGTTGAGCAGGTTTGGCCTATACTTTTTAGAATTTAGATGAATGTGAGGTGATCTTGTTGAAACATTTAAGGTTCTGAGGGAGCTTGACAGGTAGATGCTGAGAGGATGTATCCCTGTATGATGTAAGACTAATGGCTAGTTCACCATCTGTTTCGTCGCTGCTTTTGAATATGAACACAACGTTAATCTGTTTCCAATCTACTGATAGATTCTCAGAATCCATCAATTCACTCATATTGATTGTCAATACCTCTCAAATCTCTCCCCAACCTCTCTCAATCTCTGGTGACTTATTTATATTCAGTTTTCTCAGACTTATTTAAATCAAAGTCCAGGATATTGCCTTGGTTGTCTTTTTTAGGGGCAGGGTGTGTTGTTTATTTTTTTCGTTGAGAATACTTTGAGAAAACAATCATTCCTAATATTTGCTGTTTCATGTTCAGGCTTAGTTTGATGCTTTTTTGCATATTTGTTGTTCTCGCCTGTTCTCTAACAGCCACAGTACGACTGTGAAAATATCCAATCTTATATTTTTTCTCTGCAGCTTTCCTATTCTAAATTTCTTTGTTCTTCTGACCACTCTTTCAGCTAATTTCTGAATTGTTATGTATTCATCCAAGTTAATTCCTTCTCCTTTCTCCCTGCAAGACTTGTGAAAGTCATTTTATCTCTTTATCTCATTTTTAGTTTACTTGTTAGCCCATCTAGGATCATATTTGTTTAGTCTGATCTTGTTGATCTTATGTATGTACTCATTTTGTGTGCTTAGCATTATTCCTTTAAAGGTGTTCCACTTACCCTCTACTAAAGTACTGAGTAACATCCTCCTCAAAGTCAGTTGTTTGAATACTTCTTCTTTAAAATTATAAACTAGGACCTTGGTCTTTAGTATATCTGAATAACTGATCACCATATGTTAAACTTTATCATGCTGATTATTGCCCCTGTGGAGATATGACTTCTATCTCCTATACATTTTCTGGGTCTTCTATGAATATCACATTAAGATGAACGCTGTATCTTGTGGCTTCCTTAATACATTGGATCATGAAGGAGTTATATGTCACATTTACTATAACTGACTGTAAGCCACTTGAGTTATTCCAGTTTCCATTCGATTGATTGAAGTAGCCCATAAGATAATTTTCTTGTTCTTATTGATCCTTCTTAGGGCTTTGTTGTGAATATATGGTGGTTTGGTGGGTAGCACTCTTGACTGGGAGTCAGATAGTGGGTTCAAGTCCCATACCAAGACTTGAGAGCAAAAATCAAAGTTGACACTCCATTGCAGTACTGGGGGAGTGCTGCACTGTCAAAAATGCTGTCTTTCAGATGGAATGTTAAACTGAGGCCCTGTCTACCCTCTCAGGTGGACATAAAAGATTCCATTACATCATTGAACAGGGGAGTTATCCCCAGTTCCCTGGCCAGTATTTATCCCTCAATCAACATCACTAAAACAGAATATCTGGTCACTGTCACTTTGCTGTTTGTGGGAGGTTGCTGTGCACAAATTCTTTGCTGTCTTTCCTATATTACAGCAATTACTTCACTTCAAAAATACTTCATTTGCTGTAGAGGGCTTTGGAGCATCCTGTGGTTGCGAAAGGTAGATTGAAATCCAAGCCTTTTTTTTGCCTTTTTTTCCTTTTTCTTGTGTTGACCTGGTGGCTTGTAGCTGACAACAAGTATAGGTGTCAATCAACAGCAGTTAATTTTGTTTATTCCCTTCCCATGGGATCAACTTTATTTAGATGTCTCTGATATATATGGTTACACTACCTCATTTTCTATATGTCCTGCTCTTTGTGAACAGTCTATACTCCTGAATGTTTTATTTCCATCTCCTGGGTTTAGCTAGTTTCTGATATTCCCTCTACATTACACAACCCCGCTGCCAAAATACCCTCCAGTTCCAACATCTTATTTCTAATACATCTAGCATTTGTGCATCAACATCTCATTGCAGGTTTGGCTCTTCTCATATTCCCAGTATCAGCTATTTTTACTGGTCTTTGGTACATGCACATTTCTGCAGATTTTTGTGTCCATAACTACCCACTGTTAATCTTCTATTATACAGCCTGTCTCATTTGAAATCCCATTGCCTCCCTTCCCCTCCCACCCCACCTGTCCATTTTGAATGATTTTAGATTGTTACTGCTTCTTGCAAATCTCTTTGTTCCTGTTTGATTTAGTGGATGCTGTCTTTCCAGTATCAGTTCTTTTTAGTTATAAAGCTAGCAGTACTGTTTGACATCCGGTTGCTAGGCATTCACCTATACCTCATTTTTGTTCGTATCTGGTGCAGACTAATTGTCAGACATTAATTGCTATGATAGCCAATAACTCCTTTATTGCTGTATCACGTGGCTATCAGAATAGTAGAAGGTGAACTGGATAAATATAGCCTTTTCTTGTTTAGCGATTGTGCCCTGCTTTTTCTGAAGTCTACCAGAGAAGATTCCTTTGCAACTCATTTCTTTATTCCAAGCCAATTTAAGATTCCTTTAATACTTCTCCCTACGATGTTTATCCCTGTAGGAACTATCACTACTAATACTGGTTCTGTCCCCTTCAGTATCCCTTCTAACCTTTTCCCATTGTGTACTGCTGTAGACCCAGGTAGCTAATTCACCATCCCATGGGCCTTACATTTATCATACACATAAACATCTACCTTCCTAAGAAAATAATCCCCAGTCACCACAGTTTCTCTGTGACCTGCAACATGTGTCTTTTTGCCAGGCTGCCCTATCTTATATTCTAGTCGAGAGCTTGGTTTCTTCTGCAGCATTGGATAATGCATTGACAATCTTGCTGGGAAGCTTTCCTACTTTGTGTGTTTTTCCAACCTTAATTCTTCCAGCATCCCCATTTCCTTGGTTTCAACACTTGAATCCATATCATCGTCGCCGTTTTATCCTGGTCTCCAGCCTCACTGCTGATTGGTCAATCTCTGTAATGTTAATCTGCCCATCTCACTGTCCTGAGATTGCCTACATACCAAGTCTAATACTATCCACTCAGCCTCAAAAATCCTCCTGCTTTTGCCCGCCCTCGTTAAGTTCCCATGCCTTGCTCTCTAAGGGCATCAGTAAGTTTACTGAACAACAGATAGTGTCTTCATCTCCTTAGGCGATTATTATATCTGACTGTCTCATTTATAAGCATCCACACTTCATAGCTGCCATCTTCATTCTACTTTCCTTGGATTCTGCCCTCTAAGTCTTATTTTTCCTACTTCCCCTCCTTAAGTTTCACATTATTATTTCAGATGCTCAGTTTTTTACTTTTACTACTTTCTGGCGCCACCCCACCCACACCCCACCCCCACCCCCCACCCACCCCTTGTAACCTTTGCTCCATTAGGAATTCATTTTAAATACTTGTTCTCCTTTCATGTATCCTTTTTAATTTTGGCTTGTCATTATGGATTCCTTTACTACCTGCTTCACACAGATGCTTTCTTACAGCTCCTCATCACTGCCTCCCTTTAGCATCAATCACTGTCAAGTATTGGCCCTTTAAAAAGTTATTTCTCATCTGTGTGGCCATCTTTAGTACAAAAATACCTGTTTGTTTATCCCTCCCGCCCTAAATCTCCTCTCATTTACCTGATCCCTGAATCACCACACCATTCCTGAAGTTTCGTACACTGGACCTCTCTTATGGTGAAATAATTCACCATTTTGTCACAAGTTTCAACCACGTTTCTGGTTAGATAGTGAAAGTTCCCAGTGGGGTCTGTCCTCCACCATTATCATTTTCTAACGATGGTAAATTAACAGGAAAGTGGGAGATGGTGGCATAGTGGTATCGTCACTGGACTTGTAATCCAGGTAATGCTCTGGTAACAAAAAGACAAAACTGAAGGCTCTCTATCTGAATGCATGTAGCGTTCATAACAAAGTAAATGAATTGATGGCCCACATTGAAGTAAATAAATATGATCTGATAGCAATTATAGAGACATGACTGCAGGACGACAAAGGTTGGGTCCTTAATATTGAGGGGTACATGACATTCAAGAAGACTAGGAAGCTAGGTAAAGGTAGAGGGGTAGCACTGTTTATCAAAGAGGGTATTGGTGCAGTAGTTAGAGATGACCTTGGCTCAGGAGATCAGGATGTAGAATCGGTTTGGGTGGAGATGAGGAATAGTAGGGGAAAAAGTCATTAGTGGGAGTGGTCTACAGGCCGCCTAACAGTAGCCAAAGTGTAGGACAAAGTATTCAAGAGAAAATAGTGTGTGCTTGTGATAAAGGGACGACAATAATTATGAGTGAATTTAATCCACACATAAACTTGAAAAATCAGATTGGCAGTAGTAGCCTGAATGAGGAGTTCTTAGAATGCTTCCTTAGGGCAGCATGTTCTGGAACCAACCAGACAGCAGGTTATATTAGATTTGGTATTGTGAAATAAATGACCTCAGAACAAAGACACCGCTAGGTAGCATTGACCACGATATGATTGAATTTTACATCCAGCTTGAAAGGGAGAAGAGTAGGTCTAAGACTAGTATCTTAAACTTAAATAAGGGCAACTGTGTGGGGATGAAAGCTGAGCTAGCTGAAGTGAACTGGGAAACTAGGCTAGAGGATAGATCAATAGAGAAGCAGTGACAGACATTTAAGGAGAGAGTATTCAGAATAAGTACATTCCTACTATAAAGAAAAATTCTTAAAGGAGGACGTACTATCCGTGGTGAACTAAAGAAGTTACAGAAAGCATCAAACTTAAGGAAAAAGCATACAACTCCTCAAAGATGAGTGGCAGGACAGATGATTGGACAGGATACAAAGAATGACAGAGAATGGCTAAAAGGTAAATCAGGAGAAAGAAATTAGAGTATGAGAGGAAGCTAGCTAGAAATGTAAAACCGGATAGCAAGAGTTTCTACAGGTACTTAAAAAAGAAAAGAGTAAGTAAAGTGAGTGTTGATCCTCTAGAGAGTGACAGAGGGGAGTTAATAGTAGATAATAAGGAAATGGCGGAAGAAATGAACAAATATTTTGCTTCTATGTTCACTATAGAGGATATAAAAAACATTCCAGTAATAGCTGCAAATCAGGAGGTGAACAGGAAAAAGGAACTTGGTGAAACTGAAATCACGGGGGAAATGGTACTGAGCAAATTGGTGTTGCTGCGGACTGGCAAGTCTTCGGGTCCTGATGGACTACATCCTACGGTCTTAAAAGATGTGGCTAATGAGGTAGTCGATGAGATGGTGTTAATTTTCCAAAAGTTGCTAGATTCTGGAAAGGTTCCATCAGACTGGAAAGTGGCAAATATAACCCTTCTACTCAAGAAGGGGGGAGGCAGAAAACAGGAAACTATAGGCCAGTTAGCTTGACGTCTGTTGTGGGGAGGTTATTAGAATTGATCATTGAGGAGGTTATAGCTGGGCACTTAGAAGAGCTCAAGGCAATCTGGGAGAGTCAGCATGGTTTTGTGAAAGAAAAATCATGTTTAACCAATTTATTGGAGTTTTTTGAAGGAGTAAAGTGCACAGTGGGTAAAGGGGAGCCTGTAGATGTACTTGGATTTCCAGAGGCATTTGATAAGGTGCCACATCAAAGATTATTACGGAAAATAAAAGTGTATGGTGTAGGGGGTAACATATTACCATGGATAGAAGATTGGATGGCTGGCAGAGAGCAGAGAGTATGCATAAATGGGTCTTTTTCTGATTAGCAGGATGTGATGAGTGGAGTCCCACAGGGGCCTGTACTGGGGCTTCAACTTTTTGCGATTTACATCAATGACTTAGATGAGAGGAATGAAGACATGGTAGCTAAATTTTCAGATGACACAAAGATAGGTAGGAAAGTATGTTGTGAAGAGGACATGAAGAGGTTGCAGATGGATATAGATAGGTTGAGTGAGTGGGCAAAGATCTGGCAAATGGAGTTTAATGTGGGAAAATGTGAAGTTGTTCACTTTGGCAGGAAAAACAAAAAAGCAGAGCGTTACTTAACTGGAAAACAGCTGCAAATTCTGAGGTGCAGAGGGATCTAGGTATTCTAGTACATGAGTCACAAATAGTTAGTATGCAGGTACAGCAAGTAATTAAGAAGGCTAATGGAATGCTATGCTTTATTTTGAGAGGGATTGATCATAAAAGTAAGGATGTTATGCTTCAGTTATGCAGGGCATTGGTGAGACCGCACCTCGAATACTGTGTGCAGTTTTGGTCTCCTTATTTAAGGAAGTATGTAAATGCATTGGAGGCAATTCAGAGGAGGTGTACTAGATTTATACCTGGAATGAGTGGGTTGTTTTATGAGAAAAGGTTGGACAGACTGGGGTTGTTTCCACTGGAGTTTAGAAGAGCGAGGGGTGATTTGATTGAAGTATACAAGATCCTGATCGGCCTTGACAAGGTAGGTGTCAAAAGGATGTTTCCTGTTGTGGATGAGTCCAGAACTAGTGGGCACTGTTTTAAAATTAGGGGTCGCTCTTTTAGGACAGAGCTGAGGGGAGATTTTTCCTCTCAGAGGGTTGTGCGACTTTGGGATTCTCTGCCTCAGAGGATGGCGGAGGCGGGGTCATTGAATATTTTTAAGGCAGAGGTAGAAAGATTTTTGTTAGGCAAAGATTATTGGGGGTAGATGGGAATGTGGAAATCGAAACACAAGAAGATCAGCCATAATCTTATTGAATGGCGAAGCAGGCTCGAGGGGCCGAATGGTCTACTCCTGTTCCTAATTCTTATGCTCTTATTCGGTTTTATTTATGGGTTCGAATCCCACCATGGCAGATGCTGAAATGTGAATTCCATAAAAGTCTGGAATCAAAAGTCTGATGATGACCATGAAACCATTGTCGATTGTTGTAAAAACCCATCTGGTTCACTAATGTCCTTTAGGGATAGAAATCTGCCATCCTTACCTGGTCTGGCCTACATGTGGCTCCAGACCCACAGTAATGTGGTTGACTCTTAAATGCTCTCTGAACAAGGGCAATTAGTGATGGGCAATAAATGCTAGCCTAGCCAGCGATGCCCCCACCCCATGAACGTATATTTAAAAAATTGAACTAATCATTGGAAGATAGGAGCAGGAGTAGGCCATTCAGCTCCTAGAGCTTGTTCTGATATTCAGTTAGATCATGGCTGATCAGTATCTTAACCTTATTTACCCATCTTAGCTTGTTGACCTATAATTCCCTTACGTAACAAAAATCTATCACGCCCAATTTGGAAGTTTTCAATTGACCTCGTCTCAGCAGCCTTTTTGAGGGGGAGAGTTCCAGGTTGCCGCTCCCCAATCAATCATGTCGTTTATCCCTACACTGAGGCGTCATAGCCAGAGGGTGACATTTTGATGTGTGATATCTCTGAGGCTGCACTTTCAGTTGTGCTGACTTGGAAAAGTACGATCCTGTACAGGCACTAGGTGCAAGACTTTAATTATATAAGATTTGCTGACAAAGCTAAACGCAGTGTAATTTTGGTTATAAATTCGGACTTCAATCTTTTTCAAAAGTGACGGTGCTGCTGTCATTGAACACCATCCTGCTCAAGGCACACCATTTCAGTTTCAATTCATTTTTTAATCCTTGTTTGATCCATCCACAGCAATGGTTATCTGTTATCACTGCACATGCTGCATTATCTTACAGTTGTTTACCGTTGTCCAATCAATGACTCTGTGTTTACAAAACACGTCCCACTTAAATTAATTGTTAACTCAAAAATAAAAGAAAGCTTCAGCCCACTCAACGATAATTATGATTTCATGGAGACAGGCCGGATATTAATCTAAGATTACGCAAACATGAAAAGGACTGCTGCCTATTACAATTGCACATTTATTACACACCCTTGTTCATGGGGGACAAATCCATTAATTTTCTTTATTTTTCTATGCTTCGCTTGTTATTAATAAAGTGGAACTTAAAAACAGGTCCATGTTGCCTTTGCAAATCGTAGACCTATGAACTAAAGCCAAAGTCTTCCCACCCTCCATCCCCCCCAAAAAAACAATGAAAGCACTTAGCTCAGCAAATGAATACCTTAGATGATTGCAAGTGTATGATACATGAAACATTATCTTGCAGTCACCATCACGGTCTGTTTTATAAATAATGCCCCAAGATAGATTAACCTTAATACATCAAAAAACTAGAATACATGAAGCTTATTAAAAACCATCATTATCTCTCTGAATATGATTTGGCTACACTTGATTCAGTGTTACTGAGGTAGAAGGTAATGCCAGCTTTGTGATGCATTAAGGTTAATCAATCAATGGTAGCTTCATAGCACAATTACTGACGCCATTCTAAATTTATTAATTAGCAAAATTCCACCAGCTGCTATGGTGGGATTTGAACCTACATCCCCAGAGCATTGATCTGGACCTCAGGATTACTAGCCCAGTGATAGTACCACAATGCCACCATCACCCCTACTTAGCACTAATGCAAGCCTCAAACTCACATCTCATTGTTTGAACACAGTGCCATCTATTCAACCATGACAGGCATATCACCCAAATGCATTGCACCATACTCAGTGACAAGTTGGCACACAACAGCAGTACCTAATCAGCAAGGACAGGCATAGTTACATGTCTTTACAGACTCCACCCCACCCCCCACCCCCAAACCCACTCCACCACCACCATGGAGGAGACCATGCTCGCCATCATTGCAGCTGCAATGATTAATGCTGTGATTAGCAGCAGGGCTGAAATAATTGAAGATTATGGTATCCTCATGCTTAATCCTCCTTCTTACATCTCAATTCCCCCTCATCCCACAATCTCTTCTGAATTACAGGTTGCCGATGGTGTAATCATGCACCCCCTGCTCCCTGCACCACAATCCTACCCTGGCACCTTTCTCCTTTCAGACACCCAAGAACTGAAACCTGAGCAGGCAGTGGTAGAAGAGAAAGAGGTGGAAGAACAGGGAGACAGCGAGGATGAAGAAACACTATGACTCGCTCTCACACTCACAGCCACCAGTTCAGATACCGACACTGTGCCTTCTTTAGGGGGTAGCATGGTAAGACATGGGCACAAATGGCCTGCAGCCAGGGAAGGGAACAAGGGAAATGTTGGAGCCAGCTCATCAAGGGCAAGGTTGCAAATTAGCTCTGCTGCAGAGGGCTCAGATGAGTACTTCAAGGGGACAGCCTTACAGAAGGAGGCTGATGAATATGCACAATGAAACATTTGGTGCTTTGGCAGGGATGCAAGAAAGCTTGGAACCAATCTCATGGAACAAGGAGGAGGTTAGCACCAACTTGGGGCAGAACTTTGAGCAGAGCTTGGAGCCCAACCTTTCCAGTGTGGAAATGGAAGCCCACTCCATTAGCACACTTGCATTCCACGATGCAACGTCTGCTGGCCGATGCCTCAGTTTCCCCTGCAGCACAAGCAGAAACCACCTAACGGTTGAGTCCTGCAGCGGAAGCTCAGACAGGAATCACACAAGCATAGCTTGCTGCAACAAAGCTCAGCAGGCTACCAGCAGGGCTGCAGCTATCAGTGTGCAAAGGGACTTGCAGTGTGTCACAGCCCTCCAGCAATCTGCCCTTCAACACATTACCAGGATTGGTGAGCCACAAGCCTGGGTGAGCAGCAATGGCTCCATGGATGAATCTGCTGTCCTGTCTCAGGATGACAGCATTCATCCTCCATCACTGCCACTTCACCAGGCTCCTCGCTGTCATCCATTCAGCCAGTCAGCCAGGCCAGACCAGACCCACCTTGCTGAGATGGTGCAGTTCGAAGCTGGGCCTGATAGGGCCAGAGCTGTTTGAGGCCGACCTCCAAGTCCAACTGCTGTCTCCCCCACTGAAAGTCATCAGCCTTCCACCAGCCATGCTGCAGCAACTGGTGTAGCTTGAGAAGGAGCACTAGAACAGGCAAAGGCTCACAGAAAACAGGAACTAAGGGAATGCACAAGAGTGAACAAATGAAGTTTGTATTAATGTGGCATAGTTTGATTTATATATTTGATTTATTTTGTGGTGCTTTTATTTTGAATTGTGGTCAAGTGGACACTTGTGACAGTCAGTGACAGAGCGAAGGTAAGTTGCGGGACTGTTGGTGAATGGGGAATTGCGTTGTGTTTCCTAGTGCCACAGTCGCATGAGTGAATTACTGACAGCCCAGCCAGAAAGTGGCTGGGTTGCTTCCCTCCTCCCTACCTCCTGCTTCTCCTCAGCTCATCACCATATAACTGACTGGACTGTGCCCTCATGGCGGTGAGGTTGTGCAACATGCAGCACACCACCACAAATCTTGCCACACATCATGCCAAGTACGGCAGGATTTCTCCAGAGTGGTCCAAGCTTCAATGGAAATTGAAATCAGGAGAGATTTGCCATGTGCCAGCCATTTCACCAGCCTGCATATGTCAACTTGAAGTTTGCCTCTATCCTCCTCGCTGTTGACTCCAGTTCCAAACCTTGTCATTAGCATATATATCTACTCCATGGACAATGCCAACCCACCACATGGTATTGTGACAGTCTTTCCCTAATTGGCATTCAGATCTATGTTTAGTCTTCATTTTTTCACTGCTTGAAGCTGCAAAAATGACCAGATCACCGAGTGGATATTGATGGATCTTTTTTAAACAAATAAAAGGTACAAAGCAGTGGATAAGCTGATTTTCTGCTAAGAATAAGTCATCATTGCTGAGCTATCAGCAAAATGCAGACAGCCGGGAACTATTATTGGAATAGAATTTCCTATAGATTGTAGCAGCTATGGTAACTTTTCTCACTTTTCAAGCAGGTCTATCTGTATGTTCTGCCTTAGGAAGAGGTCCTAACTCAAAGTCTCACACATGAACATTGAACATAGGAACGTTTGGCTCCTCAAGCCTATTCTGCCATTCAGTGAGATCATGGCTGACCTGCAACCTAACTCCATATACCCATATCCCTTAATATCTTTGATTAGCAAAAAAAAAAAATCCATCAATCTCAGTTTTTCATTTAACCATTGGTCTAATGCTCTTTGTGCATAGAAGTGTTTCCTAATTTCAATCCTGAAAGATCGAGCTCTAATTTTTGCACTCCCTCTGAGGTTAATATCGTTCTTAAGTTGTGGAGCCTAGAATTGCTTACAATACTCCAGGCATGGTCTAACCAGGACTTTGTATAGGTGAAGCATGGCTTTTGCTCCCTTGTATTCTAGTCCTTCAGATATAAGATTCTTGAGACACATACTGGGAAAGAGTAGCTGAGGTGGTTTGTTTGTGACTTCTTCATGGTTTTTATCTTTGGATTACCTTCTGTTATAAGGTTGTATGAAGCGGTCACATGAAGCGGTCTAAAGGCTTGTATGGTTGAACAATAACTGTTTATTAATAACACATAACTACATACATATACGCAGGATATAATCCTGTCAAGGTGCTACTTTCATGCCAACTTGAACCAGGTTCACTATTACTAATAGTTTCATGTGGCTCTACATCATAATGATCATAATGTGGGTGGTACAGTTTCCCCAGTCCTGCATTAACCCTTACAGTCCCGAACACCCTAATACTACATCATCTTCCAGATGGGCTGCAACCAAGACTAAAGACAAGAGTATGGACTTCATCCAGAACTCTTAGCCCATTGCATCTAAGTGTGTTATCCAGATGAGGTCCTCTAACTAAAAAGTCTTTCATACCATAGAATCTTGGGATTATAGACACTTACAGAACAGAAGGAGGCCATTTGACTCATTATTCATGTACTAGCTCTTTGAAAGAACAGTTATGCTTGGTCCCACATCCTTGCTTTTTGTCGATAACCCTGTAGGTTTCTCATCCACGTGTGGCTGTCCTAATCCCTTTTAAAATCATTTATGGAATCAGCGTTCCAGGCGATGACAACTCTCTGAGTGAAACAATTTCTCCTCATTTTTCCTCTAGATCTTTTGCCAAAGATTTTGAATCTATGATCTCTTGGACCAGAATTTTGCATTCCGAGGTCGGGCATGTGACCGACCCGAACGGGTGTAAGATTGCACGAGATGACATCAGGTGAGCGCCCTGAGGTATTACACACTCATGCGCTATTTCGCTTGGTGAGCGCGCACATAAGTCGGAAGCGTGCCTGCCGACAATTAAGTGGGCAATTAAGCCCATTAATGGCCCAATGGTAGCAGACAGGCCAAACAGCCAGGCGGGCTTTACATTTTTGATTAAACCTTATCCAAGGTCGGGATGAAATCTTTGTTAGGAATTAAAATAAAATAAGAAGAAATATGGACTTTTTTTAATGAGGTCTGCTTTCAGGTGCTTGATTGCGCTGCATGAACATTTTTTGCAGCAGTTTTGTGCTTTATTTTAATCTTTGGAGGTCTGTAGCTCCCTGAGCCATCTGTCTGCCTTCAGGGAGCTCAGTGGAAGCACTCACCCACGCCCCTAGTGACATCAGCACCTGCCCTCCTCCCGTCCCCACCAGCAGTGCTGAGCCTTTCCCCGGGCGTGTTTCACACTAGCTGGCCGTTAATTGACCAGCCAGCGTAAGATTGCGTTCACTGCGCGATCTCGGCCGGGAGCAGGTTTTAAGTTTGCTTCCTGCCACACTGACCACGGGCGCACCCCAAGGGTAAAATTCAGGCCTTGGTTGATGAATCACTTGCTGGGAGGGAATAGCTTTTCTCAATCTACTCTCATGGTCTTGAAAACCTCCATTAGGTCTCCTCTCAACCTTCTCTGTTCCAAGGAGAACAGCCTGACCTGTTCCAACCTCTCCTTAAAACTGAAATTCTTCCTTCCTAACAAAGCCTTCTCTTTGTCTTTCTAATGCATTTATGTCTTTCCTGAAATGTAGTGCCCAGATTTGTCCACAATGCTCAATTGAGACCTAACCAGTAATTTATGCTTAGTAGAGTCTTTTTGCTTTCATTTTCTATTTCTCTATTTATAAACCTCTATTTGTTTTTTTTAACCACTTTATCAACATCCTCTGCCACTTTTAAGGATTTCTGTATACGAACACCAAGGTCTCCTGATGGTCATATACACAAATTGAACAAATTGAACAAATCAGACCCCAGGTTTTAAATCTTATTTGTGCTCAGTTCATTAATCTCACATGGGGCAGGAATGGGCCAAGGCAAAATTCTGCAGATGCTGCAAATCTGAAATGAAACCACAAAATAGTGAAAATACTCAGCTAGTACCTGCAGAGACAGAGTTCGTGGCCTAACTAGATTTTACCAGTCCTCTGGAGACTAGCTGAGAGGCGGCAGGGCTCATAAAATGGTGGTGGAAGGTGTCGGAGGAACTGGCCAACTAAGGACCACTTCCCGCTCCCCGCTAACAGATCCCCGCCACAAGAGGGGACCACCAGGTAAACCATGATGTGTGTGTGTGTGTGGATGGATAGTGGGTGAAAACAGAGCCTCTGAGTTTCTGAAAGAATCATCACAATCTCCAACCGTCACCTTAGCAGGAGGTCAACAGAACACCCAAACACTCACCTAAAAATGTCCATTTCCATTGTTTCTCAGGGGTTGGGGGAGGCGGGAGGGGTGGGCAGGGCCACATCAATTCTCCTCCAACATTATAGCAGGAAATCAACCCCTGCATAAATTCAGGGCCAGAATCAGGGTTGAGTAAGATGGACGTTGTCCAATGGCTATCAACACTTGTGTAGGCTGACAGGTCAAGGGCAACCACCTGGGGAAGGTGCTGAAGGACTATTGGTACACATCAAAATAAATCGCAGCATCAATCAGCACCTTGACTTTGGATGGGGAGTTAAACTGAGGTTTAACTTCTACCCGCTCAGGTGGATGTAAAAGATCCCTGGTACTATTTAAAGAAGAGGAGTGGAGCTCTGTCCAGTGTCTTGGCCATTATATCCTTTAATCAACACCTATGAACATATAATCTGATCATTATTGCATTGCTGTCTTTGGCCATGAACAATTGGCGGCTGTGTTTCCCGCATTCTAAAAGCAATTACGCTTCAAAACTTCTTCATTGGCTGCCAAGCACTTTGGGACATTCTGAGGCTCGGAAAGATGCTATGTAAATACAAGTCTTTCATTTCTTCCAAAAACACCACATTTTTTAAAAATTGACTTTAACATCAACATTCAGTACAACATCGTCAGCACTGAAACATAATTTATGCATTTTAGATGTTGAAAATTCAGTCTGGGATGATTTGAGGCCAATGTAAAATTTGGAATTATGAACTGTAGTACCAGAGAAACAGATCAATCATTGGACCCTTATTTCTGCTCTGCTTTGAGATTAGCTAAACTGCAGTGTTCTACCTCTCATCAATAGAGTGCTCAAGATTTTTTAATCCTTGTTCTATACACTAGCTTTAAAACTGAGTCACTGGCTAGGCCACTTCATAAAGGGTAAGAGTCAACCATATAGTGTAGGACTGGAGTCACATATAAGCCAGAGCAGGTAGGAGTGGAAGATGTTAATGATTAGAAATTAGAAAGTGTTAAAAATTCATAGATTTTTAACAACAATCGATCAGCCTTCACACTCATCTGTTCTCGTGTCATTCAAATTGATTATGATGAACACTGAACTCACAACCTCTGGATTATTAGGCCAGTATCATAACCACAAGGTTGCCTTACTTAAGAAAAAAAATGTCAATTCCAAAGGAAACCCCATTGTGCTTTCTGGAGGATAGCTGAAGGCAGTGGCAAACATGGAAGCCCCAGTAGCAGTGATGGGGGAGGGGTGATGTTGGTGGTGGTGGTGAGGGATTGGGCAGATCTGCTCACCCGTGGGCCAAGCAAGGCCCATAAGTGTCCGATTAATGGCCACTTAAGGACATCCTCCTGCCATCTCTGGTGTTTTACTAGCAGCAGGAAAGGCCCAGGCCACATAGCCAGGTGAAAGATCATGACCTTTCTTTGGGCTGGGGGTGGGGCAGTGCCTCTCTGCCCAACGGGTGGCCCCCAAGATACTCCCCTAGCACCCCCGTCATGCCCTCCTGAACCAGGTTCCACCACCCAGTCTTCCCCTGTAATCTCCTGCTTTTAATAACCAAGCTCTGCATTGTTGAATTTTTGATTTACCACTTCTGCTCTTCACTTGTAATCTAGGCAGAAAGACCTATGATGACCTTTAACCCTTGGTGTAACTTTCTTAATTTTCAAGAAAAGGAATTCCACATGATTCAGTGGGAACTGCAATTCTCTGAACGATGGTCGCATCAACTGCACTCAATACGGCAACTCCAGATGAGGAACTACCATCAGTTTATCAGTACTGAGTGGCTCAGTGAAACACATGAGTGGCACTCTTCAAAGTAATGGATTATAGTCAGTCTCAATCCCATTCCTTTTGGAGTTTAGGCCTCATTGAGAAAACATCCACTCTGGTTCAGTGTTAATTGGCATTGAATTGGCATCAAATAGAAATGGTCAGATTGTTGCTGGATGCATATTGGAGGTTAGGTCAGAAAAGAGGAAACTTTAATCTGCATCTAACAATTGGCTGGAAGCATTTGAAGCTGAAACTGAGTAGCCCTAAATGAAAAATCTTCATTCCCCATGAACTTATCTCCTTTTGGCAAAACTCCTCACGAAAAGAAGAGAAAAGAAGGAAAAAGGACTTTCATCTCAATGCCATTGTGTGCCATGCAAGGTAAGTAATATTTTAATTGTCCAAATCCCCACAATGACATTCACATTATTTGAATACTTAATGCCGCCTCATTGATCAAACCCAGTTTTAAAGGAGCAACAGACCTCCAATAAATAGCTTATGAAATGAACAAATATATTTAATGTGGGCGAACTCATGTGAAGCAATGCTGGAAACGAGCTCCCAAGCTGTTTACCTATGAGCTCATTCTATTCTCCTATCTCCACTCCTGTATTTACTGTTAAGAGCAGGTCCAGTTACAGTAAGCTGCGTGAATGAATCGACCTCTGGCATTGACCCAGGCGCACCTGCCTGCCAAGCAATTAATCGCAGATATACTCAAGCTGCTTTACAGAAGTGAGCCTCAGCCCTTGGGGTCCACTGTGGCTGACTTATTAACAGAAAAGAATGCAGCACACCTTTCTCCAGTTAGAGAAATTGAAAACAGAACGCATATTATTTGCATTCAGCCAAAACCCTCGTCTATTTCCCCACTCACCCAGTTAAATGTACATGGATAATTTTAACCGAGCTCACCAGGTGGGAAATCCATGGGATCGGGTATAGTGCCAGTTTTACACCTGCCCAATACTCTCCCCGCTGATTTCAAAGCAGAATAAAATCAAGCAGAGTGTTAAACCAGTGTTACACTCAATCCTGTCAGTTTTCCAAAGGTTAAGTTAAAACCTTCTTGTGAAGTCTATACATAGATACACTAAAAAACAGCAGAGGATGATCAGAAATATATACAGACAAAGTAGAAGACCCTAGAAGGACATCCGGTCTTTAGAAAGAGGACATGGGAATAGGATAATGGCAGTGAAAAGAAATGAAATGGACTCTCAGGGAGTTTTCACAGCCATTTGAATATTAAAGGACGGTTGGGATCCTTGAAGAATGAGAGAGTTGAGGTAGTGTGGAAGGTTGCAGTACTGTAAAACCTTTAAATATTTTCTTTGACAACCCCATTCACCATAGGTGACAGAAGTTTCTAAAAGATTGCATAAAATATAAAAGATGTAATGAGCAAATAAATAGTTGGCAGCTTAGGCCCAGCCACTCACGAGGCCCAGGCCCTCACTGGGTCCAGCCACTCATTAGGCCCAGCCACTCACGAGGCCCAGGCTCTCACTGGGCCCAGCCACTCATTAGGCCCAGGCTCTCACTGGGTCCAGCCACTCTGCCCCAGCCACTCATTAGGCCCATTGTCATTCATGGCCATTAAGAGAAGGGTGAGTTTGAAACCTGGGAAACATTTCAGAAGCAGCTGGAAGCTTTTATGGGAGAACAAGTGACTATTCCCACAGTCCCATGCTCTAGCACTTGTGCAGGGAGAAGGGTTAGAGGGGACGGGGCGGAGGGAATGCGGTTAATGAGAACAAATGCTTCAACATCTTAATCCTGAATCTCCAGCCTGCACTCCCTGTCACTGCAGCTTCCCACTGGAATGATATAATTAGCTCTTGTTTTGCATGAATGAGCTAGGGTGGGGAGCATTGACCTTCCTCAGCTTACTTACGACCTTGTAATGATGTTAAAGCACTAGGGCCTGAATTTTACCCTTGGGATGCACGCAAGGTCTGCATGGCCGGAGAACCTGCTTCTGGCCAAGATTGCGCTATGAACACGGTCTTACGCTGGCTGGCCAATTAACGCGCCCGGAGAAAGGCAGTGGAAAGAGGGCAGGTGCCGATATCACCGCGGGTGCTGGTGAGCGCTTCCACTGAGCTCCCTAAAGGCAGACAGCTGATATCTCTTTTTACTTTAAATCCGGACGAAGATTTCAATCTCGCCCTCGGGTGAGATTTGAGCAAAAATGTAAAGCCCGCCTGGCCGATTGGCCCGTCCGCCAACCGTAACATTGGCTAGGCCATGGAATATTGCTTTAATTGACTCCTTAATGGGCTTAGTTGCCCGTTTAATTGTCAGCGGGCGCACCTCCGACTGCCACGTGCGCCCGCAGAGTGAAATGTCATGCAAGTGCGTGAAGACGTTGGGACACTCACCCGATGTCATCTCGTGCAATCTTACGCCCGTTTGGGTCAGGCGCACACCCGACTTCGGGACGCAAAATTCCGGCCCTGGGCTTTAGAGTGTTTTAAAAATAAGCATAGAAGGATGGAAATACTGTGAGACCCATGGACAAAGGGTGACACAAGAGGAGTGGGAAATAACTATCATTGTTTTTGACAAAACTCGGAATTAACTCGACATCTGCAGTATAACAGACACTGGAGTATCCTGTAAATAATGTGCCTTAAGCATATTTAACATCTAAGGCAATAAATTAAAGTAACATGGATTTCTGAGATCATGCTTATAACGAAATCCTTGAAATCATTTGACTATATCTGAGCTAATGAATGAGTTTAAGGTTGGGGATATTATATAATTTGCCTTTCAGAAAGAACCTCATAGGTAATTCATGGTTACAGTGAAAGACTCCAGGATCCAGGATGAAGTTTTAAGGTAGATACCAAACTACTAGGATACAGAATGGAGGAATCAATTGTAATAGAACCACAGAATCATCATAGAATCACAGAATGATACAGCACAGAGGGAGACCATTCAGTCCATCATGCATATGCCAGCTCTTTGAAAAAGCTATCCATTTAGCCCTATTACCCTGCACTTTCCCCATAGCCCTGCAAATTTCTCCCTTAAAAGTATTTATCCAATTCCATTTGGAAAGTTCATGTCGAAGTTACTTCTCAAGCAGTGCTTTCCGGATCATAACAATTGATTCCATAAAAACATTTCTCCCCACCTCCCTTTGTTTTTTTACCAATTACTGTAAATCTGTATCCTCCAGTTATCAACACTCCTACCAGTGAGAAACAGTTTCTCCCTATCTATGATATCAGAGCCCTTCATTATTATTAAACAATGGCCCGGATCTTCCACAGAGCGACGATCATCATCAGATTGCCCCTCCACTTCAACAGTCGCCCGACCTGACACTGCTCCGCATTTCTTACGGGACCTTCCAAGCTCAGCTTCCCCAGAAATGCAGAGCGCAGTGTCCCTTGGAGAGCTCTGACGCAGGTGAGTAGAGTCGGAGGGAGACAGAACATGCCCCCTTTTTTACAGTACTAGCTGTTGTATGGTAGGTTTAAATGTCCAGCTTGAATGTAAGTAAAGAAGGAATGGATGAATGAGTGAATGGGTAGCAGGTTAGGGTGGGTGTGGTAAGTGGGTAAGTGGGTAGGGTGGGTGACATGACAGGTGGGTGAGGTGGCAGGTGGGTGAGGCGGGTAGGTGGGTGAGGCGGGTAGGTGGGTGAGGCAGGTAGGTGGGTGAGGCAGGTAGGTGGGTGAGGCAGGTAGGTGGGTGAGGTGGCAGGTGGGTGAAGCGGCAGGTGGGTGAGGTGGCAGGTGGGTGAGGTGGCAGGTAGGTGATGTGGCAGGTGGGTGAGGTGGCAGGTGGGTGAGGCAGGCAGGTAGGTGAAGTGGCAGGTAGGTGAGGTGGCAGGTAGGTGAGGTGGCAGGTAGGTGAGGTGGCAGGTGGGTGAGGTGGCAGGTAGGTGAGGTGGTTGTTGGGTGAGGTGGCAGGTAGGTGAGGTGGCAGGTAGGTGAGGTGGTTGTTGGATGAGGTGGTTGTTGGGTGAGGTGGTTGTTGGGTGAGGTGGTTGTTGGGTGAGGTGGCAGGTGGGTGAGGTGGCAGGTGGGTGAGGTGGCAGGTGGGTGAGGTGGCAGGTGGGTAAGGTGGTTGTTGGATGAGGTGACAGGTGGGTGAGGCGGGTAGGTGGGTGAGGCGGGTAGGTGGGTGAGGCGGGTAGGTGGGTGAGGCGGGTAGGTGGGTGAGGCGGGTAGGTGGGTGAGGCGGGTAGGTGGGTGAGGCGGGCAGGTGGGTGAGGTGGTAGGTCGGTAAGGTGGTAAGTAGGTGAAGCAGCAGGTGGGTGAGGTGGCAGGTTACTGAGGTGGCAGGTTGGTGAAGTGGTAATTGGTTTGGAGGTAGTGGTGGATTTGGGGTAGCCGGGGGGTCAGGGGAGTAATCAGGTAGTTGAGGGGGTAGTTGGTGGGATCGGTATGAGTGATTAGAGATCAGTTCTGTAGTGACCCACAAGTTCGGCTAGGTTTTACTTTGTCTAACATTTCCTGGGTAACTAGTCAGGCAAATACTGAGGAACTGTCCAGAATCTCCGATTCTAATTCAGAGTCAAAGGGCAGAATTTTGCCCTCGCCACCCGTGATCGGGCCCCTGACATGGATTCCATGCTGGCTGGCCAATTAATGGACGGCCAGCATGAAACACGCTCAGCGCTGCCGGGGTGGGGGTGGGAGGAGCCCGAGCACGGAGGTTTGTGTGCATACGCGGGGGTGTATGCATTAAAAGCTCCCTGAGGCATAGAGCTGCCTCAGGGAGCTGAAGATTTTCCAAATAAAAAATAAAGATATTAAAAATGTTTAAAAAAAACCTCTGCCACATGAGCAGGGACATGTTAGAGATGAGTGCAAAAAGGTTTCTTATTTTTTCAATCACTGGTGGAACCCTCATCCTACCCATGGGTGAGGTTTCGCCAAAAATGCAAAGGCCACTTGGCCTTTTCACCCGCCCGCCAAGCGAATGGCTGGATAGGCAGTGAAAAATTTGAATCGATTACTACATTAAGGGCCTTAATAGGCCACTTAATTGTCGGCGGGCACACCCGCCAACCGAAATATCACACGAGTGCGCGATGATGTTGGGACGCTCGGCAGACGTCATCACCCGTCATTTTATGCTCATTCAGATGTTGCGCATGCCCGCCCAACGAGCGTAACATTCTGCCCGGAGATTCACAGGGGGTTCCAGGGAGCAGGAGAATTATCCATCAGAAGTTGAAACTTCCCAGTTGGTCAGAGCATCAGGACTTCCACAGGACCCCGACGTGCACCTTGGGTCATACATCCAGTCTCCCACGATCTGGGGACCAGAAGATTTGGGCCACTATGATGTGGTGCAAGAAATCTCCAGAAGTCTGTTTTGGAATCTGTATGACTCAGGCTATTTTCAGAGAAAGCTGTTTCAAGTAAGTGTTTAAGTTTATAATTGGCATGAAAATGCAACTAACTTTTCAATCATTCCCCAATCTAGAACACATGTTCCCAATTAGTTACAAAACGTTTTTATTTACCAGAGTAGGTTTTAACTTTTTCCCAGGGCATGAGACTGTTATTGTTGATCAGCTGTCTGTTATAGGAACCACTAGATTCCTCTTCCTGTTGAAATTCAGGTAGATGAAAATGGGGATCTTTCTGTAGCTGGTTGTCAAACCCCAATGTAAGTTAAAAAGCTGCTGCCATGACTCTGTGCTGGCAGGGTGTTACAGCTCACTCAGGGAGTCCAAGGTGCGGTGACAACATACACTTTTACATGCATATCGTAGTTCGGAGCTGCGGATAGCAATGTTCCTTCTATGATATAACTCAGCCTTTCTATCATATAACTGACCAGAAATCTCTCCCACTCTTACCAGCTATAGTTAGGGTGTGTTGGAAAGATTTGAAGGTTGATACTCAACCTGTGTGGCCAAGTTATAAACACACTTTCCTCGATCATCAAGATTTGGAGCTCTGGCTCTGAGGCAGGAACACTACCCATTATGCTACAAGGCCTCCTCCATAAATCTGCAGCGGTTATTTAAGATGCAGCTCCATTAAGTGTATATTCTTCACTGCTTCCTCCCTAAGTCCTTTTTCAACAGCTGAAAATCCTCAGCTGAAACCACAGGACACAGACCAGACACAGGGGGCAATGTTGTCTAAAGAAAACATCTTGCAGGGATTAGTGATGTAAATAACCAATCTATGGTTAAGTATGTTGATATCCTTTGTGATTATTATGTTTTAAACACTGGCCTAAAGAATCCATGATCTCAACTCCACCATCAAAACAATGCTGGAGCAACACTTCCTCTGCACTGGCTCCATCAGAATTCCCAGTGACAAGTAGATTAAATAAGGCACCCCCTTGGTAGGATAGGAGATAGTCATTGTATATCGGCCAGCCGCTGAGGCCCTGTAATTGTAGGTCAGACTGAAGAGGGAAGCAACCTTGAAGGAGGATGATTTCCTTATGCAGCCAATTACTCTGTGGCTGTCCACTGTCACTTCAATGGCTGGAAATTGGGGCAGGGCCTAGTTAAGTTAGAGTTTCCTTGTGCAGTGGGACCATAGTCCTCCAAATCCAGGCGCTCATCCAATTCTGGCCTCCTGCGCATCCCCAATTTTCAGCATCATCATTGACAGCCAAAGACGCCAAAGGCCTTAAGTTCTGGAATTCCCTTCCTATATCTCTCTGCCACTCAACCTCACTCTCCTCCTTTAAGACTCTACTTAAAACCTTCTTCTCTTGACCAAGATTTGGTCACCTGTCTTAATATCCCCTTATATGACTCAGTGTCAAATTTTGATTAATAACCCACTTCTGTAGTGCCTTGAGGCATTTTATTATGTTGAATGTTTGAGACAAATGCAAGTTGGTTTTGTTGTATTGTTATATTGTGCACTCACTCCTGATGATGAATCATTGGTTCCGCTCACAAGCTCAGGGTCTCACTGTGGCTGTTTTTTGTTTCTCTATCTCTTTCTCCCTAAGACAACAAAGGATCATCCAATTGGGTCTGAAAATAGGCTCTGCCTGTAAAGTTTATTTATGATACCCAAGCATCACTCTGCACACACTAGTTGTTTAACTTGAAGTTACCTTTCTCTTCCTGTTGCTTGTCTCTCCCTGCCCCACAGATCATTATTTCTTGGGTTCTCTCTCCCTCCCTGCGAGTGAAATAAGGGCCTCAGCTCGGGCTCCTTTGCCTGGGATTGTGATGGATTCTGGGCGTGAACCCATGTTTGACTTAGCCAAGTAATTCTATTGAGGTACATCAACTGAACTTAATTGGTTGTCGAGAAGCAAAAGGGAAATGAATTTCACCTCAGTGACAGAAAATAGATCACTGCTTGACAAAGTGACAATTCTGCATAATCTTTTATAAGTGCAAATATTAATGCTTGATATGTTTTAGCCAAAATAGCTTTAGGGCTGTTAAAAATGTGCAGGTGATAGCCCACATATAATGGAAGGGCATAAGCCTGGTTATAACTGGTACAATTGGTCTTTGACGTGTGTAGACACTTAAGCTTGGCAAATGCATGTCATTTTTAACTATCTTTCTCTGATCTTCCCTTGAATTTGCTGTCCCTCTGTAATAGACTATAGTTAACTGGTGTTGAAATGTAGCTTGCGTTCTGACAAGTGGCATGTTATACACCAGTTAAAAAATAACTCCATTAAACAATTTAAAGATTATTGCCTCTGGTAGCTGGTGCTTTACTCAAATGTTCTGATTATGTTTTGGGGCTTTTAACATTTTATTAACTGACTAAATAGCATGGGATAGAGTTTCGGCTGTGGGTGCAATCAACAATCCACGCTCAAATTTAGCTCAAAATTGAGCTAGCCTCGAGGAATGCTTTTTCTCTCAAGATTCTGCTGAAATTCACATGCATATCCTCTTACTTTTAAACTGCCATGAGCCAGCACACTCGAGCAGCATCTTAGAACGTCAGTAATTCAACAAAAAGAAAAATTTTCCCTAATAAATATTCTGTAATGTATTCAAGATTGGTATCTTGGTGCAGTTTGATTAATGCAGCTGAAAATGGTTTTATTTCAAAATAAAAAGCATTTGTAATCAGTGTCTAGTCCACCATCTGTGATTAACCTAATTTTAAATAACTGAAAATGACTCTGAATATGGCGAGTTATGTTGATAGAGATGGTCCCTTAGTAAGTTTAAAACCTGCCTAGCGCTGTTCTTATGCCCAAAAGACACAACTTAATTTTCAGGGTGGCACTTGAACCCACAACCTTCTGCTTCAGAGGCATTAGTGCTACCCACTGAGACAAAACTGACAAAGTTTTGGACAAAGGAGTCAAAGCCTATCAAAAAAAGTGAAGAAATCAGGGAAAATAAAGTCCATAGAATCAGGGCCAAATGAAATGCTGGAAAACAGTCCTAAAAGAAAATAAAATAGGCCAACAGACCGAGGGCACAAAATGTAAACTCAACACCAGAAATGTCTCCTGATTAAAGGTCTCCATCCATAAGATCAATCTGTCACCCAGCTCACCCGAGATGCTAAGCAATTAAAACCCCATCATTTGCCACTGTTAAAAGAAATGATGGTTATAGCCAAGGTCTGAAGTTAATAAAGATTGGTGCTGAGATCAGAAGACTGTATAGCACCCAGAGGAAAGAGCAGATATTGCTTCTACATTTTGCGTTGAACCTGGTTGCTGCAGGGTAGGAGGGCAATGACATTGTGGGACTGGGCAGAGGTTAAAGCAATTAGTCATACTTTGGACCAAAGCAGAAGTCTTCAGCAAAGATAATGAGGTTGTCATTAATCAAAAAAGTGCTGTTTTTTGGTGAAGTGGCTTCTCCCTTTCCTAAAATTCTTTATGTCCTAACATTTCTGTGATCTTGGAGACCTGATAACATTAATAAATAGCTTCAGCTCCTTTCATTGTTTAGGGCACTAATTATTCATATCATTCAACTGGCAAACCATATGAAGGGGGATCTCTTAAATCATGGGGGTAGATTTTCAACTTGCTGCCCAGGTGTAAAACCGCTCATGGGGATTGGCTGGCTGGGTTTATAATGGGCGGCCAGTCCATAATGCAGGCGGAAAATTGGAAAGCTACTCTAACTATTACCTGTCTTGAGTCTGGCATGTGTCCACATCCATCACTCTTCAGCTGCCATACTTCAAGGTGCCACAGGCCATTATAGATTCAAACCATTCTCTAAAATAAGAAAGGAAAAATAAAGCCAAAGTTTCCTGCTGAGCTTCCGAACTTGGGGATGAGCCAGGGGTTTACTAGGATTTGCCAATCCACAGAGAAATAATTACATTTCACTTGTCATACCACCTTTAAAAAACAGTAAAGTCCTTTGAATTAATATAAGCAATGTCACACCAAATCCACAAATACTCCTGGGTTTCAGCCATGAATCAGTGATAGAAATCTTGCCCCTGAATCTACCCACTTAGGTAAAAGATATATATGGCACCTTACAAAGAACAACGGAGATATGTTCTAATAACTTGATGGAGCAGCAGGTTTGGTGAAGAAAAGGTTAAAGTTTATTTAGGACACATGTAGAGGTGCTTGCACACTAGACGCAATCTCTCTGTCGGAAGCCCCACCCACAGGATTACCTGCGCAATAAGCCCCGTAATTGCTTTACATGATGAGTGATTGACAGGGAAGAGGGACAATATATCTAATTACTACACTTCCTCCCCCTTTAATTTCTTACATTTACAATAACAATTTCAGAAAAACATGCAAACACTTGTACAGTCTCTGGTAATTACAAATCAAGTCTCTGAGAAGTTGGAACAGGTAGCTTGTGGTGTTTCTGGCAAAGGGAACAGTGTTTGACCATGCTCTCAATGTCACTGTCTATTCCTGACCACCAGACATAGCTACATGTCAGCATCTTCATCTTCGCTATGCCTGGGTGTGCACTGTGGGGCTCTGCCAAGAGTGACTCTCTGCCCTGTGATGGGACCATGACTCTTGAACCCCACAGCAAGATTCCATCTTGATTACTCATTTCAGTGTTTCTGGAATAAAATGGTCATAAATCATCAGGAACAAGTATCCTTGGCCATCCTTGTAAAACAAAGTCTTTGACTTTTGAAGGCATTGGGTCTCTGTTCATCCAACTCTTGATCTGTTTGGCATATACAGGCGATGAATCTAAGAAATGTAACAATAACACTAACTCTTGTGAAACGGGTGTATTGACATGACTACTAGGTAACGGAAGATGACTAAGTGCATCTGCATTGGCTATATGTGAGCCAGGGCGGTACATGAATGTGTACTCGTAAGCTGATAGTGTCAAAGCCCAACGTTGGATTCTCGCTGAAGCTAAAGGCAGAATAGCTTTGTCTTCACTGAACAAACCTGTCAGCAACTTATGGCCAGACACAATTGTAAAATGTCACCCATGTAGGTGTTGATGAAACTTCTTGACACCAAATACAACCAACAATCCTTCTTTTTCCAACTGAAAGCAATCGTTTTCAGCTTTGGAAAGCGTTCTTGAAATGTAGCCAATGGGTCTTTCTGATCCGTCCTCCCTTTGATGTGATAGAACAGCTCCTATACCATAAGGAGGAGCATCACACATCAACACTAGCTCTTTATTTGAGTCATAATGTACCAACATGTATGATGAATGAAGCAATTTCTTCACCGTTGAAAAGGCTTCTTTTTGCTGTGAAACCCCGTGACCAGCGGTGGTTCTTCCTCAGCAACAAATGCAGTGGTGCCAGTGGTGTGGAAAGAATAGGTAAAAAAATGGCTATAGTAATTAATCATACCTAGGAAAGATTTAAGCTCTGTCACATTAGAGGGTGATGGTGCAGCTTTAATTGCTTGGACCTTGTCTTCAACAGGATGCAACCTCATAGCATCCACTCTGTGACCCGGGTAGGTATCTCCGATGCTTGAAATGTACATTTTTCTCACTTCAAACACACGGCTGTTTCCATAAATCTTCTCAACACTTCCTCAAGGTTTGCTAAATATTCAGCTTCGGCAAGTCCAGTGATGAGAACATCATCTAAGTAAATGACCATACGTGGAAATCCCTGCAGGAGACTCTCCATGGTTCACTGAAAAATAGCGATTGCCGATGAAACTCCAAAAAGGTAATTGGTGTACTGGTAGAGACCTTTATGGGTATTAATTGTCAAGTATTCTCTTGATGTGCTATCCAATTCCAATTGTTGATAGGCATGACTCATGACTCATGACTCTAGTTTTATATATGACTTGCCTCCTGCTAACTTGGCGTACAAGTCATCAATTCTAGGAATAGGGTATTTTTCTAACTTTGCTGCTTTGTTGACTGTCAGTTTGTAGTCACCACATATACGTATAGTCTGGTCTGGCTTGACAACTGGGACTATGGGTGCACCCATTCAGAAAATTGGACAGGCTGAATTAGTCCCAGGTTTTCCAACCTGCGCAGCTCTGCTTTCACTTTTTCTTTTATTGAGTGAGGCACTGGCCTGACCTTGAAGAAACGTGGTGTTGCCTAGGGATCGACAAGCTTTTAGCTTGCATGATCTTCAGTTTTCCCAATTCGTCTTTAAAAACAGTGTCATATTTCTTCAAGAACTCTGGGCCTCCATTGGACTTCAAACAGAATATTTCTGACCAGTCAAGTTTTATTTTCTGCAGCCAATCTCAACCCAAAAGACTGGGCCCCTCCCCCTTTATGATTATCACAGGTAGCTGGGCTGTCTGTTGCTTGTAGCAGACTGGGACAGCACCAATGCCTTTGACCTGAATGGGTTCACCAGTGTAAGTTCTCAGCTTGGCAGACGCCCCAGTGTCAATGGCTGACTCCCCTCACTGAGGTACTTGAACACGTGCTCCCCAACAACAACAGTTGAAGCACCAGTATCCACCTCCATCTGCAGTTGCTTGCCATTCACTTGCACTGTCACTGTAATAGGCTCAGATTTAACAGCAGTCACATGATACAGAGAGTATACATCAGTATCAACAGCCTCAGCCTTTGCTGTATCAGTTAGCTCAGCCAGATTTGTTTGTTGTATTGCTGTTTGCCTATCCTTTGTTCTGCACTGCCTAACCAAGTGTCCTTTCCTGTGGCAATAATTGCATTCTGCCTCCTTGAACCTACAAAAGTCTGCTCCATGATTTCCTCCACACCTGTAGCAAATGCGTATCTTATTAACTGACGTCTTACCATTAGGCTTCCTAATTATTCATGTAGTGATCATGGAATTGCCTTTAAAATCTGTTGTTTTGTTTCTCATGCCACACTCAGCGGCAGGTTCCTGCCTAACATGGAGTGCGGCTCCATTATCTACATGCTGCAGGGCCTGTGAGCCTCTCGCTGCACTTTCCATAGCAAGAGAAAGTTCCAGGAAGTTCTTGAAATCGATGTCGGATTCAGCCAGCAAGCGGCGCTGTATGGCGTCGCCCTTGACTCCGCATACAAGTCTGTCCCGGATGTTCAAGGCATCCCCGAACTCACAGTATTCGGTTAACTGTTCCAGATTCGCCACAAAGGTAGCAATGGATTCTCCCAGAGCATGAGCTCTCGAATTAAACTTGAAGCGCTGCGTGATCAGAGACGGTTTGGGCTGTAAGTGCGATTTCACAAGTTCCACTAACTCACTATACGATTTAGAACTGGGCGCGTTCGGAGCGGTCAGGTTTCAAATCAGATTATACATTTTGCTTCCATGTGCACTCAGCGGGATAGCTTTATGTTTCTCTTCAACAGTAATCTCGCTCGCAATGAAATAGGACCTGAGTCATTCGACATACTGACTCCAATCTTCAATGTTAGCATCGTATGAATCGATTCTTCCAAACAGCGGCATGACTGGTAAATATTGTTCAACTCCGTTTTACTCACATCAGCCAGGATAAAGTACGCAGCAGAATTCAGTTTTATCCTCGTCGCCAAATGTAATAACTTGATGGAGCAGCAGGTTTGGTGAAGAAAAGGCTAAACTTTATTTAGGAGACATGTAGAGGTGCTTGCACACTAGACGCAAAATCTCTGTCAGAAGCCCTGCCCACAGGATTACCAGTACAATAAGCTTATTGGTCACAGCCCACGTAATCACATCACATGATGAGTGACTGACAGGAGGGAGGGAGAATTCATCTAGTTACTACATACGTGTGCTGAGGAACATCAATCCTTAAACCAACCCCACAAGGAACAGACTCTGGCCATTTATCTCATTGCTCTTTATGGGACTTTTGTTTATAAATCAATGGTTATGTTTCCTACAATACAATGGTGACTACAATTTTTTTTAAAAATTCTATTGGTTATAAAGCACTTTGGGGTGCCCTGAGGTTGTGAAAGGTGTTCTTTAAAGGCAATTTATTATTTTATCTTACCCTCCAATTGAGCCCAGAGTGTTATTATCCTCTAATAAATTTCTGTGTAAGCCTATTTACATCAATTACACATTGTGGTCTTAAAGGTATAGACCACATTCGCATAAATGCACTTCAGCAGCAGAATAATACATTGTACATTACTTGTGTCATGCCCAGTTCAGGCATATCATATTATGAATTATAAAACAACACTTTTTTAAAAATTGAACAAACAAGCTGTTAAGATGGCCACTGCAAATCATGTGACTTTTGGCATACAGATAGTATCAAGGCTCTGGCAAATACCTAATTAAATATGGACATTGGTGAGGGTACCTCACAGCCATCTGGAATTCTCACATCTCATTGTTTAAGGATGGGCCAACACCTAAAGACTATAGTGTTTCTAGATTGCCCGAATCCATGTTTCATACTGGAGAAAGGGGAAGGTCAAAACTCAATTTGTGGCAGATGAAAGCGAATATCATGACAGATGGAAGCAAATGGCTACTATCACCATGTTATGATGTTGCAGATGATGTGTGCCAGGCAGACCAAATCCACAAGGGAAACTTGGTCACGCTATCATAACAGTTTTGCAATTTATATTTATTACGGGAAGATGTGTACATTGAATTCTGAAGTAATGAGTTCACTAAGGCCTTTAGAGATTTTAAAAATTAAATTAAAATATGTATTAGCAAATTAAAATATTTCAAGCACATACATAAGATTACAATTACTTAATATTATAACAACTCCTAAAATTCCTAATTAACCTGGCTCCCAGTTACATAGTCCCTTTAAGGCAACAGTCCAAAATAGATTTTAGGCTTTAAAAAAAACAGCAAGCTAACACAGTACCCACTTGACAGTGAAATTCCAAATGGTTTTCTCCAACTTCAGTTACTGGACCCAACAGACTTAGGCACCAATGGCTGGAGGCTTCTTCAAGGTGAATCACACACTCCTGTTAGATTTTAGATGGCCTTCAACATAGCCTTTCTTTCTCACAGAATTGTTACAGTGTAGAAAAAGGCCATTTAGCCCATCATGTCTGCACTGGCTCCCTAAGCATTTTAACTTAGTGCCAATCTTATGCCTTTTCCCGTAACCCTGTACATTGTTTCTATTTAAATAATCATCCAATGCCCTCTTGAATGCCTCAATCAAATCTGCCTCCACCACACTTCCCGGCAGTACATTCCAAACCCTACCTACTCGCTGTGTGAAAAAGTTTTTTCTCGCCTCGCGTTTGCTTCTTTTGCAAAACACTTTAAAACTGTGCCCTCTGGTTCTTGATCCATTTATGAGCGGGAACAGTTTCTCCCTATCTACTCTGCCCAGATCCCTCATCATTTTCAAAACTTCTATCAAGTCTCCTCTTAGCCTTCTCCTCTCCAAGGAAAACAGTCCCAACTTCTCCAATCTTTCCTCAGAACTGAAGTGTCTCATCCCTGGAACCATTCCCACAAGCCTCTTCTGCACTCTCTCCAATGCACTCACATCCTTCCTATAGTGTGGCACCCAGAACTGTACACAATACTCCAGCTGAGTGTCTTATATAAGTTCACCATAACCTCCCTGCTCTTGTACTCTATGCCCCTACTAATGAAGCCTAGAATACTGTATGCTTTAGAAACAGCTCTCTCTACCTGTCCTGTCACCTTTAATGACTTATGTACATACACATAAAGGCAAAATACTGCGGATGCTGGAAATCTGAAGCAAAAACAAAAAATGCTGAAAAGCTCAGCAGGTCTGACAGCATCTGTGGCTCTGAAGAAGGGTCATACAGACTCAAAATATTAACTCTGATTTTCTCTCCACAGATGCTGTCAGACCTGCTGAGTTTTTCCAGCAATTTTTGTTTTTGTATGTATATATACACCCAAGTCTCTCTGCTCCTGCACACCCTTTAGAATGGTATCCTTTATTTTATATTGTCTCTCCATGTTCTTTGTGCCAAAGTGTATCACCTCACACTTCTCTGCATTGAACTTCATCTGCCACCTATCTGCCCACTCCACCAATGTGTCAATGTCCTTTTGAAGTTCCACACTGTTCTCCTCACAGTTTACAATTCTCCCAAGTTTTGTGTCGTCCGCAAACTTTGAAATTGTCCCCAGCACACCAAGATCTAGATCATTCATATCAGGAAAAGCAAGGGTCCCAATACCAGCCCCTGGGGAATCCACTACAAACCTTCTTCCAGCCCGAAAAGTACCCATTGACCATTACTCTCTGTTTCCTATCCCTCAGCCAATTTTGTGTCCACTTTGCTACTGTCCCTTTTATTCCATGACTTAACTTCCCTCACAAGCCTGTTGTGTGACATTGTATCAAACGCCTTTTGGAAGTCCATATACACCACATCAGTGGCCTTACCCTCATCAATCATCTCTGTTACCTCTTCAAAAAACTCCAGCACGTTTTTCTTTTAACAAATCCATGCTGACTCTTCCGAATCAATCCACATTTTTCCATGTGACAATTAATTCTATCCCGAATAATTGTTTCTAGAAGTTCCCCCACCACCAAAGTTAAACCATCTAATCTGTAGTTGCAGGGCAGATCTTTACAATCTTACTTGAACAAGGGTGCAATGTTTGCAATTCTCCAGTCCTCAGGCACCTCCCCCAAATCCAGGGAATATCGAAAGATTATTGCCAGTGCCTCTACAATTTCTACTGTCACTTCCTTCAATATCCTTGGATGCATCTCATCCACTCCGGCGCCTTATCAACTTAAAGTACCGACAGCTTATTCAATACCTTCTCCTTATCAATTTTAAACAATTTTACTGACTGAGTTTCCTCCTCTGTCACTGTGACCTGGGCAGCATCTACCTCGTAGGTAAAGACAGATGCAAAGTATTCATTTAAGACCTCAGCCATGCCTCTTGCCTTTATGTGTAAATCCCCTTTTTGGTCCCTAAACTTCCCTACTCCTCCTTTTGCCACCCTTTTACTACTGATGTGCTTAAAGAATACTTTTCCTTTTGTCTTAGCTGCCAGTCTTTTTTCATAATCCCTCTTTGCTTCTCATATTGCTTTTTCACATCCATCCTGAACCTTCTGTATTCAGCTTGGTTCTCAGTTGTACTTGCTACCTGACACCTGTCGTAAGCACACTTTGTTATTTAACTTAATTTCTATCTTCCTTATCATCTAGGGAGCTCTGGATGTGTTTGTCCTACCCTTCCCTTTTGAGGGAAGATACCTTGACTGTGCCCAAACCATCTCCTCTTTGAAGGTAGCACATTGTACAGCTACTGTTTTTTGGCCAACCTTTTCTTCCAGTCAATCCGGCCCAGCTCCGTTCTTGCCCCATTGAAGTCCACTCTGTGCCAGTTGATTATTCTTATTCTGGAATGACCAAAGTCATTTTCCACTGTCATCCTAAATCTTATGATACAATGATCACTGTCCCCTAAATGTTCTCCCACTGTCACTTGATCTACTTGGCCCACCTCATTCCCGAGAACCAGGTCTGGCAGTGCCTCCTTTCTTGTTGGACTGGACACATACCGTTGTAGGAAATTCTCCTGAACTCAATCTAGGAATGCTTGTCCCTCACTTCCCCTTACACTCCCACTATACTAGTCTGTATACGGATAATTAAAGTCCCCCATTATAACTACTCTACGATGTTTACGCCTCTCTGTAATTTGCTTGCAGATTTGTTCCTCTATATCCTTCCCACTAGCTAGTGGTCTATATATTACACTGAGCAATGTAATTGCACCCCTCTTATTCCTTAGCTCTAGTTAAATCGATTCTGTCCTTGAATCCTCTGACACAACCTCTTTCTCCAGTACTGCAGCATTCTTCTTAACCAAAAATGCCACCCCTCCTCCTTGTTCCCCTTTCCTATCTTTTCTGATAGGAAATCTGTAACCAGGAATATTTAACACCCAGATCTGCCCTTCCTTAAGCCAGGTCTCCGTTATTGCCACAACATCATAATCCCACAAGGCAATCTGTGCCTGTAACTCCCAAATTTTATTAACTATACTCCGTGCATTCATATCCATGCAGTGTAACCCTGATTTAGGCTTCATTACTTGAATTATTCTCCTTTATATATGGTTCTCTCTCTTTAATATGTAAATTCTATTGTTCCATATGTCTTCGGAACTGTACCTTTCCCATAATATAAAAACTTTCATGTTGTCAATATTGTCAATAACCTTTGGGAAAAGTAAACACACTCATTAGCCTTGCTTATCTGGCTAGTTGTAAATAGCCTAACATCCCTTTGAAATCCAAACAATCCCTTCACTTATCTAAATATGCAAATTCCCTTCACACATACATGCTAAGACAGCATCCATGTTTACTCAGCATCTCAAGTACATTTCTGCACCTAGATTCTTCTGATAATTTCAAGCATGCAGTCTACCTGACTCCAAATGTAATTAAATCACACAGACAGAACCATCTACACCCGCACCCATAAACCTACTTTACAACAAACCAGAAAAATATTATGAAAATTATTATAATTTTGTAACACACCATCTAGGGAGACAGTGGTATAGGGGTAATGTCGCTGAGCTAGTAACCCAGAGACCCAGCTAATGCTCTGGGGATATGGGTTCAATCCCACCATGGCAGCTGGTGGAATTTGAATTCACTTAATAAATCAGAAATATAAAGCTAGTTTCAGCAATGGCAACCATGAAACTATCATCAGTTGCCATAAAAACCCATGAGGCTCATGAGTGCCTTTTAGAGATGGAAATCTGCCATCCTTGGGTGGTGTGGCCTTCATATGGCTCCAAACCCACATAAATGTGGTTGACTCTTAACTGCTGCCTGAAATGGCCTAACAAGCCACATAATTCAAGGGCAATTAGGGATGGGCAACAAATGCTGGCCTTGCCAGCGATGCCCACATCCCATAAAAGAATAAATAAATGGATAAGTTCTCATTGTATCATAATAGCCTTCCCATTTAAGTTAGACTGGGCAGGCCTCAGAGTGGCAACCCTGCAGTCGTGTGCTAGAAACTGGTTTTAGGGATTGCACTTTATTACCCCAAAAGGCAGATCCAGTTAATCCATCAGAACTATCGGACATTAGCTAGTCTGGGAACCAGACTCTAAAAACTAACTGTAAGTCATCAAGCAGCTAAAAGTACTTAACCTGTTCCAGCTTTAATCTTCACCTGAGAACCAACCTTCAGGAAATTCGACTACAAGAAACTTCACAACCTGCTGTGAACCCTTCGCTGTACAAGGCCCTTACTTCAAATTTAGATCATCAAATCCATCTAAGAAACCAACAGACCTGGCACATGGGAGACCAGAAATCGTGAATCAGAGACTAAATTAACTGTAGGGCAGAATCGTCTCCTCCCAACCTAGGTTCTGTCAAAAAGTCCGAGTGACTCCAGCCATGGAACAAGGAGGACCGCTACGCACAATCATGCGCTCCGTGCCTCATTATTTATGCATGCGCATGGTTTGTGTCGAGTCTGGTGGTGGGGCGAACAGGAACTCGGCCACCCCACTGTCATATCCGAGCGCCATATTTAAAAGGCACCCAGACAGCCAATCACTGATGGCGCCAGGACCCTGGAACAAAGATGGGCAGCAGATGGCAGCATGGTTTAGTGTTGCCTCCCTGAAACATCTCCTCCAGGGTGTCGAGAAAAGGTAGGATGTCTTGTTCCTAAGGGATGGCAATAGGAGGCCTACCTGAATGACCACAATGGCCTGGGAGGAGGTCGACAGGGTAGTCAGCACCCGTGGGGTCCAGGGGAGGACCACCCTGCAGTGCAGGAAACGGATGAATGATCTCATCCGCTCTGCTAGTGTAAGTGAACACTCTACTCTCCCAGCTCACACATCACCACTCATTTTATGTTTCTGTCATGGGATGTGGGTGTCACTGTCAAGGCCAGCATTTCTGTTGCCCGTCATTAATTGCCCCTGAGAAGGTGTTGGGCTGCTACCTTATTGAACCGCTGCAGTCCAGGTGCTGTGCTGTCAGAGAAGCAGCTACAGGATTTTAACCCAGCCACAGTGAAGGCACAGCCATGGGGTGTGGAGTAGAGGGCAACTTCCAGGTGGTGGTGTTCCCATGTGCCTGCTACCCTTGTCCTTCTAGCTCATAGGGCTTGCGGGGTTGGAGGGTGCTGTTGAAGGAGCCTTGATGACTTGCCAAAGTGCATCTTGTACATGGTACACACTGCTGCCACTGGCAGTGTGGCGGCAGTGAAGGTAGTGAATGTTGAGGGTGGTGGATGGGGTGCCAATCAATTGGACTGCTTTGTCCTGATTGGTTTCCAGCTTCTTGAGTGTTTTTGGAGCTACACTCATCCAGGCAAGTGGAGAGTATTCCATCGCACTCCTCACTTGTGCCTTGCACATGGTGGTCAGGTTTTGGGAAGTAACGAAGTCAGTTATTAGCCACAGAATTAGCAGCCTGTGACCTGCTCTTTCATCAAATATGCTCACAATCCATCTTTGTGGCTTTATGCAGGAGAAGACAGCCCACAACAGGAGGGAGAGAGAGAAAATGGGAGAAAGGATGCCTGAGCTCAGGCCCCTCACTCAATTTGAGCAACAGGCTGCCAAGCTGTCAGGGGAAGAGTGCCTGTGTTGAAGGCGAGGTCAGCCTCCCCCAAGCATCTAGTGAGGAAGGATGCATAAAGCCTTCACTATAGAGGATACAAATAACATCCCACAAATAGCTGTAAATCAGGAATTGGAAGGGAGGGAGGCACTCAAGAAAATTACAATCACCAAGGAAGTGGTACTGAGTAAATTGTTGGAGCTGCAGGCTGAGAAGTCCCTAGGCCCTGATGGACTTCATCCTAAGGTCTTAAAAGAAATGGCTAGTGAGATAGTTGATGTGTTGGTTTGAATTTTCCAAACTTCCAGATTTGGGGAAGATTCCATTAGATTGGAAAATAGCAAATGTCCCTCCTTTATTCAAAAAGGGAGGGAGACAGAAAGCAGGAAACTACAGGCCAGTTAGTTTAACATCTGTCAAAGTGAAAATGTTGGAAGTTATTCTTGAAGACATTATAGCAGGACACTTAGATAGATTCAAGGTAATCAGGCAGAATCAACATGGTTTTATGAGAGGGAAATCATGTTTGACCACTTATTGGAGTTCTTTGAAGAATTAACATGTGATGTAGATAAAGGGGAACCAGTGGATGTATTGTACTTAGATTTCCAGAAAGCATTTGATAAGGTGCCACATCAAAGGTTATTGCAGAGAATAAACTCTCATGGTGTAGACGGTAACATATTGGCATGGATAGAAGATTGGCTAGCTAACAGAAAACAGAAGGTAGGCATGAACAGATGGTTCATTTACTGGATGGCAAGATGTAATAAGTGGTGTGTCAGATGGATCAGTGCTGGGACCAGAACTTTTTACAATTTATATAAATGACTTGGATGAATGGGCCAATAGTATGGTTGCTAAAGTTGCTGATAACACAAAGATAGGTAGGAAAGTAAGCTGTGAAGAGGACATAAGGAGACTACAAAAGGATATAGGTAGGTTAGATGACTGGACAAAGATCTGGCAAATGGAGTATAATGTGGGAAAATATGAAATTGTCCACTTTGGCAGGAAGAATAAAAAATAAGCAATCTTATCTAAATGGTGAGAGATTGCAGAACTCTGAGATGCAGTAGGATCAGGGTATCCGTGTGCATGAATCGCAAAAGGTCGGTATGAAGGTACAGCAAGTAATTGGGAAAGCTTATAGAATGTTATTATTTATTATGAGGGGAATTGAATATGAAAGTACGGAGGTTATGCTTGAGTTATACAGGGCATTGGTAGGACCACATCTGGAGTACTGTATACAGTATTGGTCTCCTTATTTAAGGAAAGATGTAAATGTGTTGAAAGCAGTTCAGAGAAGGTTTACTAGACTAATACTTGGAATGGCTGGGTTGTCTTATGAGGAAAGGTTGGACAGGCTAGGCTTGTATCTGCTGGAGTTTAAAAGAGTAACAGGCAACTTGATTGAAACATATAAGGCCCTGGGGGGTCTTGACAGGCTGGATGTGGAAAGGGTGTTTCCTCTTGTGGGAGAATCCAGGACTAGGAGCCACTGTTTAAGAATAAGGGGCTGCCCATTTAGGACAAAGATGAGGAGAAATTTTTTTCTCTCAGAGAGTCATGAGTCTTTGGAACTCTTTTCCTCAAAAGGTGGTGGGAGCAGAGCCTTTGAGTATTTTAAAGGCAGAGGTAGATAGATTCTTGATAAGCAAGGAGGTGAAAAGTTATCAGGGGTAGGCAGGAATGTAGAGTTGAGGTTACAATCAGATCAACCATTAGCAGGCTTGAGGGGCCAAGTGGCCTACTTCTACTCCTAATTCGTATGTTCGGATGTAACTCCAAGAACTTTGGAAAAATCAAGGTGTGTGATGCCTGCAATGTTTGAGGCAGCCTAGGCAGTCACTCATTCTCTCTGCTCTCCATTCTAGGTGCCAGCAGGAAGAGCAGAGAGCCAGCCCCCGCATCAGAAGTAAGCCCCAGCCCCAAGGATACCTCAGACAAAGATGAGGACTATTTCACATCAGTAGAGCCATCACAGTGTTCACCTGCACCCTCCACCAGCCCAGAGACACACACACCCCAATGGGTTATATATGTAGATTAGGCTCGGGCTCACAATCTGGAGATAACCTCATAGACACGTGTCCACAGCAGGTGGAGGCAGTGACAGCCAAGGTCTCTGGCATGTGGAAAACTCCCGGGGAAGGGACAGCTGCTAAGTCTGAATCAGATGACGAGCCTCTGGAAGCAGCCGTTGTAAAGATGCTGGAGTTTCAAAGAGATGCTGAGCTCAGGCAGAGCTGTCAGAGGCCCACAACAGAGTGGCATGAGAGAGTGAGGAGTGTGTCCGCATGCTCTCTGTTGTCATGGCTCTGGCATGCGAGCACATGGAATTCTGTGTGGGGGATAGCAGATGCCATGGAGATTCTGGGCCAGCAGAATGCACAGTCTCTGCCAGATAACATGCAGGTGCAGCAAGCAATTAGGAAGGCAAATGGCATGTCAGCCTTTATTGCAGGAGGGTTTGAGCACAGGAGCAGTGAAGTCTTGCTTCAATTGTATAGAGCCTTGGTTAGACCGCACCTGGAGTATTGTGTGCAGTTTTGGTCTCTTTACCTTAGAAAGGATATTATTGCCATAGAGGGAGTGCAACGAAGGTTCACCAGACTTGTTCCCTGGACTGTGGGACTATCCCATGAAGAGGGACTGGGGAAACAGGGCTTGTACTCTCTAGAGATTTGAAGAATGAAAGGAAACTGCATTGAAACCTACAAAATACTTTAAAGGAATAGACAGTGTAGACGCAGGTAAGACGTTTCCCCTGGTTGGGGAGTCTAGAAACAGGGAACGCAATTTCAAAATAAGGGGAAGCTACTAAGAATCGAGATAAGGAGAAATTTCTTTATTCACAAGGTTGTGAATTTTTGGAATTCTCTACCCCAGAGGGCTGTGGAAGCTCAATCATTGAGTATGTTTAGGGTAGAGATTGACAGATTTCTAAATACCAATGACAATGTGGGAAAAAGGCATTGAAGTGGGTGATCAGCCATGATCACATTGAATGGTGGATCAGGCTTAATGGACTGAATGGCCTACTCCTGCCCCTATGTTCCTGTGCTCCTATGTTCCTAAATGCGCTCTGACCTGCACTCCATTGCTCTAGCCAAGGGTGAGCTTCTGCAGTGACTATGCAAGAGGGGGACGGGGACACCTCAACCTCCTTCCAGGTTCCCCTTCTCCTCAAGGGGTCAGGGAGGGGCCCTCGTGCACCCAAAGGTTAAAGGACCGTCAGCCAGACACCCCCGGGGGCATCCACCCAGGACACTCCAAGGGTGTCCAGGCATTCCCTATCCCCTCCACCTGAGACCCCATCAGCTCCAGCTTCTGAGGCTCGGAAGGTAGACGTGTCCCTAAGGAGGAGATCCAAAGAAGGCTGGAGCCCTCCAGGCCTCAGACCTCCAGAGGACACCCGCCAAAGCCATCCCAGACAAGAGGACATAGTCATCAGCAGGCTACCTCCACTTCTACTGTAGATGTCAGGAACACACTGAGATGAAGTAGTAGAGTGAGGAAATTAGGAAGCTTTAAATGAACACTTGTGGCACGAGTGTATAGTCATTGTATATAGTTTTGACACTTGTAAATATATGTTAGCTTGCACTGATTGGAAATCTCCTGGATCCATTCTTGCTGCTAGTTGTTTTAATGTGCACCCCTTTCAGGTGAAGGACATCCTGGGAGACCAAGGATGGGGTTCCTCCCCCTAATACATGCCTGCACATGGAGACATCGCACTTTGACAAGGGTGATGAAAGCCATGTGCGAGAGGCCTCCGTCTCACACAGTTCCACTTGCATCCACTGCCCTCAAGACTCTATAGAGAGACCTTCACCTTGTCATAATAGAAAGACGAACCACACGAGCCCTGGTCAGGCACGTCCATTCCCCCCGGAGGATGGAGGTTTGTAGTCGCGACCTGGCTGCCATTAACCTGCATACCCATTGTAGACATTCCTCTCCCTCCCTCCCTTCTTCCCTAACCCTGCTGAGAGCTGATGGCTAATGGCTCAGAGTGAACAGCAGCTCTACACCTTGCTGGGATCTCATTATAATGAGAACTCTCTGGGCCAGACCTGCTGTCATGTGTCCTTCACCAGACAGCGAGGATTTGCAAAGCACAAAGCTCTGATACAGTCCCCCTATGATTATTCCCTTTAGTTGTCCAGTTGTGCTGACCTTCAGCTCCACCCCCCGAGAAGGCCCTCCTCCCACCTCGGTGTTTCGCAGTTAGAAATCGAGGGTGTTGATTTGCTGCTGAGCTGTCTTTCTATCGTGATGGTTCGTGTAACTTTTCAAACTCTCTCCACCACCCTTTGCCCACCCCTGTCAGCCACCATTGACCCCCCCCCCCCAACTCCCCCAATGTGACCTTCACTCTCCCCTCTGTAACCCTTGAACTTCACCCCATCACCCTGGACACTATCACTGTCAAATGTGACTTCCCCATCACTGAGCCCATACTTGTCACCGTGCCCATGCCCACTCTGACCCTCCTTTCTCCTGTATCCAATGCCACCATCCTTGTTCCTCTCAAAGACCCTCCAGATGAAAACTACACCCACCACGCACAAACCCTGACCCTACCACCCTACCGCATCCCACTTCCCCCTTTCACAAACACCGTCCATTCCTACCATCAACATCCTCAGTTATTCCCCCGGGATTACAATATTAACTCAACGGACCCTTCTCTCTGAAATGCTCTGTCACTGCACCCCCTCCCCACTCAGTCCTCACCTTCCCCTTCATGCTTTCCTCCCTCCCCCTTCCCCTTCATGTTTTCCTCCCTCCCCCTCACTCCAGCCACCACCCCCGCCCCAGCTTCGTATCTTCCACCCACCCCCTTTCGTCTCCTCTGGATTCCCCCCTTCATGTCTTCCCCCCAACCTTTGTCTCCTCTGGAACACCCTCCCCCCAAACTTTGCGTCATCCGTGCGCACCATACACGTGATCAGCTCCAGTGGTGGGGGCAGCGTTGACTGCATGGTCAGCGGTCTAAAATTCTCCCTCGCCAGGTACACAATACAATTTTGAAATCAGGTAACTGAACGGCATAAATTCCTGCTGGTGGAGCAAAAGGTTTGATGAGGACACACAATTCCTGCCTGTTGGGGTTTTAATGTGCATGAAATGCAAAATGCATTCCCGTCAAGCTTCAGTGGGAATGTCGACCTGACGTCGGGAATTCGATTTTTTACATTCCACCACATCTTATGACCCCACCTGCCATGAATCTCACCGATGGTGGGAGGGGAAGATTATCTGTAAAAGTGAGTGTGTGTGTAATTGTGTGTGTGTGTGTCAGTATGTTTGAGCAAGTGTATGTGTGCACAAGTGTGTGTGTGTGTGTGTGAGAACATATGTGTGATGTTGCATTAATTCGTGGTGTGTGAGAATAAAACCTTATTTTAAACTCATGAAAGCTTGCTGCTGAAATAATTAATTGGATTTCACACTACAAGGGTAAGAAAAGAAACAGCACTTTCCATATAAATATACTGATGATGGTCTTTAAGAGAACTCATACATTCTGCCCATAACACTTGACATAATGTACCATTGTTTATTACATAATCCCTTCAAGTTAACATGAGCAACATCACAACACCTCCACAAGCACCCTTAATGAAATGAAAAATAGTCCCCTTGGTATTAAACCTTCCTACTTTGGAAAAGGAGTGCTATTGAAGGCTGAGGCAAAGGTGAAGCCAGGATTGATCTTGCTCCACTGATTTAACCAAATTTGCTCAGGCAGCATGTTATGGTTGTTGCTGTGCCCTCCAGATGTTTGAGATGCTTTTATGAACCTTTTGCCCATTCCACTGGATGGAAGTGAAGTCTGGTGGGAATACAGAGTAAGGAAGCCAGGTGGGCTTTAAAAACTTTTCACTTTTGGATAGATTATACTCATGTGAAGCCTGGGATGTTTTCCAAAGTTAAAGCTACTAAATAACAGTTGTTGTTATAAAAAATATTGGTTATTAAGTGATGGCATTGGGCTAATTATCTACCATCCACTCCCCAGACAATAAGACAGAAAGAAGTCAGTTAAGACTGGCCTGACTTAGAACCGTCATCCCTTTTTGTTCTGATTATTAATACTAATTTTAGTTCGCATGGAAAGGATTTTAAAAAAACAATGCAGTGCACTTATGTTCATCCTACTTGTTCATTTGCGTGACTTATTTGCTGAATTGGTCTTTCCAGACACCTCATGCTGATACTATTCTATTTATGCTGTCAGATGATGCTATTTTTGGTTCTCTCCCCTCACATACTATCCTTTCCCCCTTCAAATCTGCTGCCATCATCCACTCCTCAAAAACATCACTCTTGGCTCCTCGGTCTTTGCAAGCTAATGTCCTATCTCCAGATTCTCTTGTCTCTCCAAAGTGTTGTCGCCTTCCAAATCCATGCCCATCTTTCCCGGAACTCCATGCTTGAAACCCTCCAACTAGGTTTGCTCCCCTGCCCAAGCACAAAGTAGCCATTATCAAAGGTACAAATTACATCGTATGTGACTGTGAAAAAGGTAAATTATCCCTCCTCATCCTTCTTAACCTGTCCACAGCCTTTAACACAATTGACCTCACCTCTCCACTGGGTGGGCCTGCACTCATCTGGTTCCGTTCTTATCTATCCAGCCATGGACAGCAAATCACTTGCAATGGTTTCTCTTCCCACTCCTGCAACATTACCTCTATAATCCCCAAGGATCTATGCTTGGCTCCCTCCTTCTTCACATCCACATGTAACATCATCCAAAAACACAACACCAGGCTTCCATGTGTATGTTGACAACACCCAGCTTTATCTCACCACCACCTCTCTTGACATTTCCACTGCCTCTGATTTGTCAGGCTGCTTATCCAGCATCCAGTATTGGATGAGCAGAAATTTCCTTCAATTAAACATTGGGAAGACTGAGCCTATTGTCTTCAGTCTCCACCGGAAACTCCATTCCCTACCCATCGACTCCATCCCTCTTTCTAGCTGCTGTCTCAGGTCGGTCCAATTGGTCACTAGCTTGGTGACCTAATTGACCCTGACCTGAGATTCCGACTCCATATCCTCTCCAGCACCAAGACTACTGCCTCCTTTCATCTCCATAATATCAAATGGCCTCTTTATCCTATGGAATCTTATGTTGGAGATGCTGGGCCGAATTGTCCCAGATTCGCACTAAGTGCGGTGGCAGGCAGGAAAATGGACGTTTTACCCGCCGGCCACAATGGCGGCTTTTCACACTGTATCATCCCAATTCCGCCTCATTAATCATGCGTTCCCAGGAAACACGTCATTTCACTGGCGGGTGGTCCAATTCGCCCACCACGCCTTCACCTCGCCACTTCCTCACGCCAGGTATATATTTAAAGTGCAGCCACGGGTACACCTCTCAGTTCCTTCAGCCCTGGACTGCTGCACAAAGACATGGCCCCAAAAGGCAAGAAGACTGCAGCCCACCAATTCAGTGATGCGTTCCTCGAGCACCTTTTGGACGCTGTGGAGGCCCGCTGTGATGTCCGCTACCCCCAGTCTGGGTGAAGCCAGCAAGCAAGGTGAAAAATGTAGCAAGAGAGGCAGTGGTCAGCGCCAATGCCCTGCAAAAGAGGACAGCCACCCAGTGCCGAAAGAGGATGAATGATCTCCTCCGTTCTGCCAGGGCAAACCACACTTCTCATCTCAACTCACACACTCACAAACCCATCACACATCCACAGGGATCTCACACCTCAAGGGACAACACCACTAACTCTCACACACATCCTCACATCTCCATCAGGCTCATATCCTCTCGAGCTCGCATACTCATCCCGTCCATGGCTCCGCTCACCACACAAACATTCCACACAGTGCCCTGTGTCCTGCTCACACTCTCTCCATCTGTTTCCATGCAGGAGAAGCTGGTTCACAACAGCAGGGAGAGGTCCCAGACCAGGGGTGGAGTGGCCCACATTAGGCCCCTCACTCGCTTTGAGAAGCATGCCATCATGCTGACTGGTGAGGACGTGCGCCAAGCCTGTGGCGATGGTGAGGTCAGGGGCAAACACTCACGTGAGGATCCTGCACCACATCATCCCTCTCTCAATGCAACTGTGAGTGCTCTCTCTCCTGCTTTTGCCTCTGCTGCCATGCACTAATTATTTTTACTTTGGTTCACAGGGAGTTCTACCAAGTGACTGACACCCTCAGCCAGCCAGTCCCTCAGCTCCATCCACGTCCTCACCTCCAGCCAAGAGGACAGCTCTTGTATTGAAAAGTTGGAAATAAGCAGCCTGGAAGACCTGTCATGGCGCTTACCCACACCCTCCACCAGCACAGACACACGCCTCTGTGAGACCTAGATCTAAAACAGGTTCATGTTCACAATCTTGGGTCATCATGGACATGTGTCCTCGGCAGGAGGAGGCAAGTTCAGACGAACTACCCGGCACTCGGAGGACTGCTGGGGAAGGAGCAGCTATCAATCAAGTGATGAGCCTCTGGATTAGGCCTTCCAACTCACCGCGGAGAGTCAGCAGAAGACAGGGTAACATCACGCAGAGCTGTTGGAAGCCCTCAACAGAGTGGCACGCAAGTCAGGGTAGTGTGTCCGCCTGCTTTCTGACCAAGTGCTGTCCACATGTTTGTGTATGGGAATGATGGTGGATGCCATGGAGACCCTGGTCCAGCAGGGTCCCACTAGGTGATCCTTCCCCTCAAAGTGTCAGGCCGGGCCCCTTGGGCACCCAAAGGGAGGAGGGGTGGCAACTGGAAACCCCTGGGTCATCCACTCAGGAATCTCAGAGGCTGTCCTCTCCCTCCTAATCCCCTTTGCCTGTGAGCCCCTCAACCTCATCCTCTGTCACCGCAGAGGGAGCAGCTGGTCCACAGGAGGACAGCCAAAGCAATCCAGGGCCCCCAAGGCCTTGGCTCATCAGGTGACCAACGGCAAAATCCTCAGAGGCAACAGAACCAACCATTGCACAGGTTGTCTCCGCCCCTTCTGCGGATGTCAGGGCAGCATCTAGACGTGTTATGAAATCCTGATCACTGTTGACCCCCCTTGCATCACCTTCCACCTCCCTACTGTCCCCTATCAGCCACAAGCCTTTTCTTTTGGAGATGCCCAGGTGAACGTGTACGTTCCCTACATTCCCAGAAATTACACCCTCATGCACATTGACCCCTCCAGACCTCCTCCTTTCCACCCCCTGGGTCCGTGTCTACCTCTGAGTCCCCATCACCCACCCTCACTGTCCCTTCTACCGGTACCATTGCACCCTCATACTCCCACCCTAAAGCTCGCTTTGCCCTCTCTCATTCTCTCCATTCCCTCCTACCACGCACACCCTCATTTCACACCCCAGGAGGCAGTCATCGACTCCATAGACCCCTCTCTTGCACATTCACCTGGACACCCCCCCCTTTTACTCCTTCATTCCCCAGGAATCCTATCTCCTCCTGACCCCTTCATCCCCTAGATTCCTTCCTCCCCCGGACTCCTTTCCCCCTCTGAATGCCTTCCTTCCCCCGGACTCCTTTCCCCCTCCAGAATCCTTCTTCTCCCTGGACTTCATCCCCCCACTCCGAACTTCTTCCTCCACCCGAACTCCTTCCCCCCCTTCAAACTCCTTCCCCCTGCCCAACTCCTTTCCCCCTCTGAACTCCTTCCCTTACACCTTCCTCCCCCCTTACACCAACTTCTCCAACCTGTTGTATTCTCCCCATTAAACCCTCCTCACACCACACACCCGCCCCCCTCAGCACCTTTATTCCCGCCTTCCCAAATTCACCCCACCAACACCTTCATTCCCCTACTCCCGAACTCACCCCCCCCACCCGACACACCTTTCTCTCCCATTCAAACCTATACCTTCCTCTCCACCCCTGGATGACCTTTCGTTGCAGGCCATGGCCAAGGCACTGAAGTCCCGAAGCAGACACTCAATGGTGATTTTCCACCTTCCGTGAGCTGTTCCATGGCAGAGTCATGTCCATGAGAATCCACCCAGCATGCAATGCACATTCCTCCAGGGTCCCGTTGCTGCCGGGCTCCAGCATCTTCTGCTCCTCGGATGTCCATGATGTGAGCAAGGCCCTGACGGTAAGTCCTGAATTCTGCGCATCGCACTTGTCAAGACACGTTCCTCACCGGCGTGTTTTCCCGACGATGTGGGCAGTAAATTTGACGTGGGGCATGATTCTGGTGAGCTGGGCTTATAATGATATGCAGATGTGTTTCAATGAAGTTTCCAACATGCATCAGTAGGAAATGTGGCCCGCCATTGACGGGCGGAGCGAACAATTGTGATCTGGTTCCAAGACAGCGAGAAGCCAATTTTTGGGCTTCCCGCTATATTGTCCACTCACGCCCGCCCTGAAGCCCGACACCAGTGGGTACAGAACATTCTGACCACTGTTTTTTTGAATGAGATTTTAAACCTAGGCCCTGTCACTCTTTGGAGGAAGAGCGGGGGGGGAATTCTCTTAGTGCCCTGGCCAACAACCAGCCTTAACCAGCACTGACAAACAATTATCTGGTCATTACGTTTGCTGTTTATGGGACTTTGCTGAGCACAAATTTGTTGCAACATTTGCTGCATCACAACTGAGCCTACACTACAAAAAAAAACTTCATTAGCTGTAGATCTCTTTGGCTCAGCACTGGGGTCATGAATGAAATAAACAAAGTCTCCCTTTGTCACCATCTTTGCTATTTGCATGTACCTTTGGTTCTTTTTAAACATCATTCATTGTCTCATTACAATGATTTTTTTCTATAATCTAACAATCCCCCACATTTCATTTAACCAGACCGCAAGGCATTCACTCTCTGTGATCAGATGCTTCGCTTTTTGTTGTTCTCCTTCCTATTTTTGTTCAATTCTATTACATATTTCTCTCTCAGTTTTCAGTTCTGAAGAAGTTCTACATGAAATGTAACCCTTATTTCCCTTTTTACAGTTTCTGATCAAAATGTTCTGTAGTTCCAGCTCTTTCTGCTTTTGTTTCAAATATCCTGCATTTTCAGATTTTTATTTAATTGTTGAATGGTTTCCAACAATTCCATATCCACCTTATCACTTTTATTTCAATCTCATTGCAATATAGTTATTGCTAATAATGTTATTTCCCCATAATCAACTGTTGGTAATGACTTACCAAATACACAGCAGTTACATTGGAAATATTGCTCCTTCCATGATCATCAATGAAGCAAAATTCAATAGTTGTGGACCTCAGCATTGTAGGGTGATGTGAGGGACAAAACACGGATCCAAAACTGAATCTAGCTGCATCTGTGATTATATATGCAATCATAGAATCATAGGAGGCTATTCAGGTCACCATGCCTGCCCTTGTTCTTTGAAGAAGTTATCCAATTAGTCCCACTGAACTGCTCTTCCCCATTGCTCATCAAATTGTTCCCCTTTACGTATTTATCCAATTCCCTTTTGAAAGTTACAATTGAATTTGTTTCCACCGCCCTCTCAGGCAGTGTATTCCAGATCATAACAACTAGCTGTGTAAAAAAAAGTGTCTGCTCATTTCATCGCTGGGTTGTTTGCCTATTATCTTAAATCAATGTCCTCTGTTTACTGACCCTCCTGCCAGTGGAAACAGTTTCTCCCTATCTACTCTATTAAATCTCCTCTTACCAATCTCTCGGCCCTAAGGAAAACAATCTTCTCTAATCTTTTCACATAACAGAGTCCCTCATCCCTGATACCATTCTAGTAAAATGCATTCAATATAAAAACAACAAACTCCCTGGATTGAAATGTCTTTTACCCTTACTGCACTAATGTGGAGGGAACGCACCTTCAGCGTCAGAAAGATACCTGGCCAAGCAGTAGATGTGGTCTACTTGGTCCATTTGATATGAAAAAAATAGATTGGCTGCAATCTAAGCTGTGTCATTCTATAGACAACTGGCCCTGGAGAGAAAATCAAAGCCCTGTGTTTTTGCATTCAGTTCACAATCCTACCGCGGACAATGAGTCCCAGGAGATAGAGAAAGGGACATAAATAATCAGACGTAAAACAAAGTAGATAGGAAAAAATTAAAAGCAAAATCAAAATGATAAATAAAAACAATGGAAAGGGGAAAAGGCAAGGCAGGAGGAGCTAATGTAAAGTTTCTCACCATTTTTATTGCCATTTAATATTAAATTGTGCAAATATTCCAGTGAGGAGGTCTTGTGGCACAATGGGTAGTGTCCCTGTCTCTGAGCCAGAAGCTCTGGGTTTGAGTCACTTCAGGGCTCGATGGCTAAGGAAGGCACGTTCATAACGTGGCCAAACAGGTTGAGTATCAACCTGTAAATCCTTCCAACATGGCAGGTGGTAAGAGTGGGAGAGATTCCTGGTTAGCTATGTGATGGAAAGAAATTGGAGCCTCTACCTTCACTAACCATAGCTCCAGGACTACACCATGCATGTAAAAGTGCAGTTGCCATAGCAACTCAGGAGCCAGTTGGCTCAGTTGGATGAAAAGCCAGAGTGGATCAGAATCGTGCCAAAAGCACTGGGGTCAATCCCTGTTCCAGATCCCATACCTGCCTCCTTGCCCTACTCATGATGGAGGCATTGGCACTGTGGGTTGGACCTGCCCTCAGGTAGAGAACTCAAGAAATCTTACACTAACAAAGCTACTGCTGACATCTTAGTGGCTTTATTATGCTATGATGTTGGTGTTTGTTTCAGCATCAAATACCAGGGAATTTGGAATCTGCCTAGATTTGCTGGCAATCTAAGGGTTAATAGCATTCAAGAGTTTAGGTGACAGTTATAAACCATTTATGCTTCTTTCTCCTGGTTTATATTACCTGAACCCCTTGAGGAGACTTTTACCTAGCAATCTCTCACAAGTATTCATTAGTCTCTATAGTAATGTGTGTGTGCATGTTATTACCAGATGAGAAATCTGGTGCACCTATTGTACTCAAGTGGAATCACATTACTTATTGTCCTTGTATTCTTTCACATACATCAGTTTGTCTCTATGTTCCTATCTTGTGTTATAAGTAAGCTCAAAATTGATATGAAATTTGACATCCCACCCACCTCAGTTAGCTTAACTCTAGACTCTGCTGGTAGTCATAACTCACTCCACTTCGCTATTATGGTGCATGACCTCAACCAAATCATTAAACTGAGTTGTTGTTTTTGATTCATTGCCAGCATTCTGTTACCCAGTGATTACTAGAATGCATATTTCCCCCCACCCCCTCCACCACTTCCAATCTTCCCTTAATATTTGCTTTTAAACTCACTTTAGCTATTGGACACAGTCTTTTCAAAATAGCTTCATTTGAATAAAGTTATCCAATAAAAAGCTACTCAATTATAAAATGCTTGGATCATATTATGATCCGGCTGTATTAATATATAAACTGAAGGAATAGGTCCCCTTGTGACAAAAGCACTAAGTAAGGCACCACACTCAGCTTGACAAGAGTCCACAATTGATCATGCTGATGCACTGCTCTCATGAGCTGGAGATTAAGTCATCATTGGAATAGATTACAGAACTTTTCTCTTCATCCAACTGGGCTGTTCCCAAAGTGGGAGCATTTGGAGACAATGAAACAACGTCCAAAGTAACGTCTGACTTGTGACACTGACAAAATCCCATTTCCAAATGGAAAGACTGATTTGAGTGCAAGAAAAGTGAATGTGCAATCCCAAGACTATAAACATCATGATCCACTTGTCATTTGAAAAAACAGTTGATGATTCAGGCAAGTTTGGAATTTAAATCTGTTTTTATTTGCAAAATATCAATGTATTCCATAGGAAAATAAAGTACATACAGATCCATAATTATGTTTAGGGACTTAAAATTTCTTACAAAATCTATGCAATCTATTTAGAGAATATTTACCCTCGGGTCTCTTCAAATCATATGTACAGTCACATTCCTGTGGAAATTGCACCAGTCCAGCTGAATAAGTTTCCAACATTTCAAATTGCCATGAAGGAATGTCAATATATATTTTTACACATTAGGTTATCAATCTCTAAAATAAACTTTACTGCAAAACACACTTCTCATGCGTAAGCAACACATTTCTATGAATAAGCAACAGAATGAGTCCTGCAATACAGCCACATTGTCCATATTCACACCACGGCACATGCTCAGATTGGTACTCCTGAAGCAACAATAACACCTGGACAGAACAGAGATTGGAGCTGTTCACATTTGCCCACAGTCTGAAATACCTGTTGTGCACTCCATGGGTTTTGTCAAACAGCTTGTAGCGTGTTCATAACAGTTTAAAAATTGGTTTAATAACCTACTTTGGCCCAAATATAGGCTTACTATTTCCAGTGCCACCTTTATGACACACACTTTTGGCCCTGAAAGGCTGGAGTCTGATAAATGTAGAGAATTAAAAATAAAAAATAAAAATGCATCCATCTCTTCATAAAATTCACTACTTAAATGCCCATGGAGCACATCCCCCAAATGGAGCAAGTCTTAAATCCATTGCAGCCTGGGTTAGCTCACTCCCACTGATGGAATTTGTTTGCCAGCAAACATATCTGTAGAGTTAGTGAATTTTTAAATGGAAGAAAAAAAAAATATTCTGATCAAGCATCTTCAACTCTCCAACCACTGGAGTTCTTCCCAAATTTGTAGACCAGCCTCCGCCCATCTACTCGTTCCAGAATTTCACGCTTGTAATAATATCTGCAAGAGAATGGGGAACAGTTAGAGCGGATTATACCCTTGCATTTCTCTCTTAACAACTCTGTACTCCTATCAAGGATGTTGCTCAGCAACGGGATGTTTAGCTAGTTCTTAATTCATCTGTCTAACTGAAAGGATCATAATTAAGATGTATACCATATAATTATCACTCTCGACTCAGATCCATAGAGATTGAACTCCATTGCCAAATTCTCCTCTCCCCAGATCTTGGGGCATTCATCAGCCAAGATGGCAGACAGATGTTCCACTAGTCTAAGCAGTAGGAGGGATGCCATAGTCCCTCCAAGTAACCCAGTGCTAGCCTTAGATGTATGAATCACCATTTCATGCGGAGTCAAAAACCTGGAACTCTCTATTCAACAACACTGCAAGAGTGCCTTTAGCACAGGGACAGCAATGCTTCAAGGTAGCAGCTCACCACCACCTTAGAGGGAAACTAAGGACAGGCAATAAATGCCAAATCGTGCCCAGAGCTTGGGATGAATCTAAACATAAACCTCTCCTGCAAGATCTGCTCACCTCATGGCTCGGCTGAGTTTTTCATAGGTCATGCTGCTGTTCTTTTTCTTTTCACCCCAGAGCTGTGCAACAGCCTCAGATTTTAGAAATTTAAAGATTCCTTCTGACCGGTCTTCCCATTTCAGAAGGCCATTGTTGATCTCTGGATGAAGAAGGATATCCCTTATAAATTCCCAGAGGTGTGTTCCACGTGGGGCTGCAAAACACAAGACAGAGGGGTGAATTTAAAGGCAAAAAAAAAAAAAGGGTTAAATATACAGACGCAACAGAAATCAAAACAGCTACTGAAAGAAGTCTATACAACATGCAGGGTATTAGGAATAGGGATTGAATATCTAACAGTTTGAACTCTTGTCACCAATGGACAAAAAAAAAGGGACATAGGTTGTTAGCAAACCATTAATCAACAAATTCTTCTTAGTCAGTCAAGTGTTTTGATGTTACTGAAGATATTATGGCATCTCCAAGTTAGGAAATAGTACCAACCAATAAGGCTCAGGTCACATTTTAAAGGTCATTGACCTATAACATTAAACTACACTTTTCTCTTCAGACACTGCCAGACTGGAGTATTTCCAGCATTTTCTGGAATTATTTCACATTTCCAGCAATGCTTTGCTATTGTATAAGTCCCCAGTCCTGTCAGCTTAACCAAAAATCATAAAAGTTAGAACCTCAAAACTAAATGTCACGAAGTGCTACATGCAAAGAATTACTTTTGAAGGACATTGCGAGAGCAGCCTCTGTAACTATAGCCATCGACCATATCCCGCAAACACGAATAACCAGTTGGTCTAGTTTAGCGTGATAGTGAGTGAGACAATGAAAGGAACAATGTGATCCAAAAGGAAAACAAACAAACAGTCTGTGGGGCTATTAAGGGGACAGATTTGAGAATAGAGCCTAACAGGTGGAAATTAGTCAAAAAAAAGAGCTATAGTTGAGTTTCTCTCATCTGGAGAAAAATTCCATTAAGAATGTTTTTTTCAGCCTTTTGACTGGAGCTTTTTTTTTAAGGCAAGTTTATTTCATGGAATCATAGAATGGTTACAGCAAGGAGGCCACTCAGCCTATCACGTCTGTGCTGGCTCTCGGCAAGTGTAACTCAATTAGTCCCACTTTTTTTTCTCCATAGCCCTCCAAATTTCCGGTCTTCAGATAATTATCTAATTGTCTTCTGAAGGCCTCGATTTGATGATGCAGGTTTTTAATACCATGGCAGCATCACTAATCACTTACAATGTTTACTTTTCTTGGTTTCTACACAGTTCTTCTCTTCTTTGCCAAGTTTTCTTGGTCTGCCTCGTCCTCGTTTGGGAGGGTTGGCATCACAGTTTGAAATTTTAGGAAATCCTTCTGCAGTTAAACAAAAAAAAGTGAAAAAATTATCCACATAATACTGGATTGGCTACTGGTCAAACAAATACATATTGGAATTGAGAAAGTGGTTTCAGATACAGTGTTGAAAGGATCAATTACTGAAAGAATTAATGGTTCTTTACCTTGAAAGAAAGGGTATTAATAAGAATGGTTCTATCAAGGATATTTGATTAACTACACACAAATTGTTAACAATGGAGCATTTTTATCAAGACTATTTAAGCAATGGATGTCAATTTTAATAGAAATTTATATAATTAAGAATTTATGGGAAAAATAGATTAGCACAAGGTCTTCTAGGATCTGGATTCAAGGCTAACTCAATAGGTAATGGAAGTCTATTCCTCTCAATATCTGTAGAACTTAGCAAAGTAAGACACCACTCCAGTGTTAAACCAGAATTCAATCTTCATTGACATTAGATAACAAAGTTTATTCACAGTAGCTCTGATAAAAATGAAAATTTTAAGAGCAAACCTCCATGCAAGACACTACAGAGAGTGTTTAAATAGGGCAATACCAGGACAGCTAACCCTGACCTAAGAAAGCATGATACATTAGAAAGAAAAGCAGTTCCAATGATCAATTGATAAAAGAAATATAAAAAGAAAATCCCTCAACCCTCTCCTCCACCCCAGGAATGAAAAAGTGAACATAAGTGTGCAAGTTGCTGCATGTTATGCTATTTGTCCCCTTAAAGCAAATTGAAGAAATGTTTACCATTTTGTGTTGCATATTGACTGTTTGTTATTGAGGGATCAAAATCGGATTCACTTCCACCGGAGTCTGGAGAATTGGGAGCTTGGGAACCTGCAACACACCGAGAATGTAGCACATTAATCAAGTTCATTTAGTTAGACAGCAAAACCAACAGTAAAGAGAGCATTAAAATTGAAGTGCAATAAACTATCAAAAACAATTTTCAATTAACTGGCTTGAGTCTGAAGAGATTTACCAAAATCCAGTTAGAAGTAATATGAATATTAAAAGGCATGGTGGAAGTGACTGAGAATTCAGCCTCACACTCCCTATCCCCAAAATAACAAAGACCCAACTAAGTGCCGCAATGGTACACCCTTCTCTTGCTGGTAGTCAAGGTGGAAGCCAGTAGATGGGTCAACATTGTGCATAGAAGTGTTCATCACAGGTGGGAGGACAAGATGTCCTTCTATTTATAGACCCACTGAAGATACCACCTGCTGACGAACCATAAGCCAGGACTGAATGACCACAATAAGCACAAGCACACAGTCCCTCAAAAATCAGAGGGAAATGAATACCTGGTAACTCGAACTCAAGGCTAAAGTTTTGTTTATTTCCAAAAAAAAGCATGCAATAGTGGAATCCATATAGTTCCTATATTGACTCATGCTGATCTACACAATAGATTCATTTAGAAGAAGTTCAGTACAGGAAGCAATGGCTTTTGGCAGCTTACTGTAAAAGATTAAAAAGAACTTCAGTAAATTAGCTGGATTATTTCATTGGCTGCTCAGATTACTGTGCTACCAAAATACTTTCAAACAATGTCCAGCTTTTAGTTAAAACCTAGTGAGCTCAGTCCACCTATCAACTATATGCACCTGCTAAACTAGCTGTTTGTAGAAGGCTAGGATTGCCATGTACATGTGTTGGGATTCTGTAACAAAGAGCTCGTTTACCTGGATTGGAGTCATCAATGCTGTATGGAGAGGTGGGTGCAGATTCATACCCAGGATCACTGGGTAGGAAATCAGGCAAGGTTTTCCAATGATCTGGTGAGTCTTCATTGTCCAAATCATTCCAGGCTAGGAGCAAAAGAAATGAGTTTGTTAGGGTAGAACATGCTTACACAAACCACGACAGATAAAAAGCCACCTTAAAACACAAACATCACCATAAGATTTTTTTTAAAACTTTCCCATGTTTGTTCAACCAAGGACACAGCAGTTGGCAGATAAGAGAGATCAAACTCCATTAGTGCTAAACAACAGTTAGTATCATTTTCATTGCCAGAGATAAGCAATCACTTGCACTTCCTAGAAACCTGTAAAGGTACCTCAAGTTCCTAAACAACTCTCCTTCCTTCTTGCATCCCGATGCAAGAAATTTGACTTGATCAATTTGTTTTGAGCTTGTAATGACCAAGCACATTTTAGACAAAAAATGAGAGTTTATAAACTAGCAGATTTTAAGCTTCAAAATGGCTACATTTCTCCTTCTTCAAATCTTCCCAACCCTCAGACTTTTAAAATTCAAGCTTTGCATCACCTTTCCAGGATAGGTCAATTTCACCTCTATTCACTAATTTTAGCAAGGCAAAAAAAGAGCCAGCATGTAGAGTAGGGTTCCAGACGTAAACAGAGGCTATTTTGTTCATGTAATAATAGGGAATATAGCCCAAACCCTTAACCCAGCTCATCTTCCCTCCTGCATCATGAATCTTGGTCCTTCAAGAACCAAACATTATGCCCCTTTCTCCAAATTACCAAAGGGCTTGGTCTCTCCTTTCTGGAAACTGCTAGCACCCCAACGAAGCCCCAGAATAAAGGTTCTCATATAGGTCAACTCAAAGTTCAATGCGGTAACTAATACCCGTGAGATCCTGAATGCATAGCCCTCATTCTGCTAAAAAAAAAACTTACTAATTACAGTGTCCAGAAACTTGTACTCGCTACAGTCTTCAGGCAGGATGCTTGGCAAGAAAATGTCACTGAAGTCGTCAGGCAGCATCAGATCAAAACCTGGTATCAATGGAAAACAAAATTAATCAATTTTTCATGCACAGATGTCCAAAATTAAAATAAATTGCAAGACTTGTTCATACAAGATATAAAAGAACAGGCTTACTGCAGGTATTGGATACCATACACTTACTGAACAATTTAAGTTCAGTGACCTTTTAGATGGCCACAATATTCATGTGAATTGCTAATTAACTGTCAAAAAGGCTCACTAAAGCAGGTCTTTTTTTGTTTCCAGTTTCTTTACGAATACCACAGTCAGTGGATATTAGCTCTATGGTCATTGTAGATCAAAAATGATCAAATGCAAGCTCCCCATTTCTCCTAGGTTATTGCTAACTGACACTGGCACTAGTCACCACATTCAAGAGTGAAGACTAGTCGTAACCCCTCATGCTCATAATTGATACTCTCTATAGTTTCCTTCCAATGTATTCTGACTGAACATTCCAGTGTTTGCACTGGGCATTTTCCATTAGGGCAGAGACTAGGCAGCACCATGGATAAACAAACACTGCCTAGCTGATGGTTGTCATACAATGACTGCGCTACTTACTGTTTTTGCTTAAATCCTGGTGACTTTTGTAGAGCTCTTCCCCCAACGGACCAAAGATAGCTACCAGTTGGCTCTTTGTCAGTGCCCGAAGAGTGCTCCCATCCATGTCACAGAAGGACAGGTCAATATTGTTCGCATCGTACTTGTGCTTCTCGACATGGTAACTGATCCACTCCAGGACGTGCTGCTTACTCCACAACTGAGGATCAAGTTGAAACCAAGAGGTGGAATCTAGATGTAAAAGAAACCAATTCAATAAAAAGGTGGCCAGGTGATTTGCCCACAGTATCAATAGGTGTATCACCTTGTAAAACCGCCCAACTCTTCTCCCAAGTCAAACTATGACTATATGAATTAGCACAATTTGTATTTACATCAGCATCCAAGTCAAATCAAATATGCACTTTGAATATTTACTGGATACCAACAGATGGTTAATGATGATTTTATATGAGGCAATTACCAGGTAATCTTGTCTGAGAGCACAGTCACAAACATGAAGACCAGCAGAAAGAATCCCCAATGGATCCCATGTTAAGCTGTTAAAATTGTCCATGATAATAATGACAAACTTATTGAAATTGGTGACTGGTTATTTTCATCATGGAAACAGTTGCCAAACGAGGCAGGTGTATAGCAACAGCTTTGGGTTACCCTGGTTAAATTACACCCTGTGAGGAACATTCATAAACCTGACTCGATCAGGAGCAATCTCAGATTATTAATATTCTGGTTTACCATCAATCTACCAAATCACTTCAACATCAGTCTTTAACAATTTAAAAACAACAGCTATTTATCTGAGGTGTTATACTTCAGCCGGCATATTCCCCCCAATCTCCCCTCTCCCACTCAGTTGGGTACCCCGCTCTTACCGAGCATGTCTGTTGGTAACATTGGGATGTGAAGTTGTTCCTTGACTCCCGTGGAGAGGGGCTGATTTTCTTCAGTCTGATACATAGAGCGCATCACATCAGTCAGAATATTGCCAATCCCATAGGTTGAAGCCATAGTAACTCCTGCAGGTATGGAATTTTTAATATTAAAGTCTAGAGAAGCAAACGCGAATATCTAGATCCCAATCTGCATAAAGCGGGTGCAGCATGAAAAAAAAAATCCAAGCCTCGCAATTTGAAAATAGGTGAATTTGAACAATTTCTTATTAAAATGAAGTGAGGGTATTGTAGTTTTCTACTCGCACTGCGAAATCTGCTTATACAATGCTCGGTTTAAAAATAAAACCTACCTCTACGAACCAACTCCGGTTCAGCAAAAACTCGAATTGTAATCCGTACTTTGGGTTGCTTCTCAGTAGCTGTTTGCACCCTGACTGGAAACTCTCACATCCACCCACACACACCTGCCTTTTACCCGGACTGTCTCGGCTTTTTGCGGCTTCTCTGTTTATAAAGGATTCGCCTGGAATCACGAGGTGAGCTCTCCAGCCAGCAACCCCACCTTTAGGGGAATTCCTACCTGAGAGAGGGCCATGGCCACTGGAGTGATTTGCATAAAAGAGAGAGAATACATTATATTATACACCTGGAAATTGGCCAACCCCCCCACCCCCCACCCAGTGACGGGAAACCAGGCCCCTCCCATTAATCATGGCCAGAGAGTTCAAGCCAACAGGTTTTGTAATACTTTCAGATATGTGTGAAATATTATGACTTTATCATGGGGAAAGTTATAAGATTGCGATTAAACTCGAGTTGGATGTGTTTTCCAATTGTTTCTATTTATTTCCCAACCAGAAAGCTGCAAAATGGTAAATAATTGTCTCTTTGCAGAACTGTGAATGGTTTCAACGCTGCGGTTTAACAATTGGCAGAGCAGTCCGTGACTCGCCCTGCTGCCACTCACACAGCTTCTTGAGCTGCCTGTGTGTGTGTGGAGACTCTGACTCAGCGGGATGCTGTGTATTGCTTTCTATCAAACTGAGCCAAGTTGAGGTTACACCTGCTCCAGTTCAGGTGAACAGGTGTATGGACCGTCACCCTGTTCTCTGCTGCCCCCGTATGGTTCATGTGGAAGAAGCGCCTCAGCGCTGAGTGCCAGTGTTGGGAGTTGGCCATTCCCAAAGCCTGTTCTCCATTCACTAAGATCATGGTTGATCTGTACCTCAACTCCATTTAGCTGCCTTAGCTTCATAACCCTTGATACCTTCGTCTAGCAAAAATCTATTGACCCTAGTCTCCAGTTCACTTGGTGGGAGAGGATCCTAGATTTCCACTACCCTTAATGTGAAAAATTGCTTCCTAATTTCCCCCCTAACAGGCCTGCTCTAATGTTAATATTGTGTCTCCTTGTTCTTGATTCTGCTAGCAAAGGAAATAATTTCTGCATCAAATTCTTTTAACATTTTATACACCATGGCCAGATCACTTCAATCTTTAGTACTCAAGGGAATACAAACCTAATTTATGCAGCCCGACCTCCTAATTCAGAGCTGTGGCTCCACAGCCACAGGCTGCCTATTAAGGGCTCACGTGTGACTCCCAACCTTGATGGATCAAGCCCATTTTGATGATAATTAAAAGGCTTTCTTGTCTAAAACTTTTTTTAACATTATACTTGTGAGAAAGTGTCATTCAGTTAACAGCTCTTTTGTAAAAGCTTTTAAAATGTTGTCGAAATGTCTCTCATTTTTCATTATTACTGGCATTTGAGTAAAAAGAAAAGAATAACTTGCATTTATAGAACCATAGAACCATAGAAAAGTTACAGCACAGAAGGAGGCCATTCAGCCGATCTTGTCCATGCCAGCCCGAGGACACCCAGGTGCCCTTTTTAATCCCACCTTCCTGCACCCGGCCCATAGCCCTGCAACTTACAGCACTCAAGATGCAGATCCAGGTACTTTTTAAAGAAGTTTAGAGTTTCTGCCTCTACCACCAACTTGGGCAGCGAATTCCAGACACCCACTACCCTCTGCGTAAAAAAGTTCTTCCTCGTGTCCCCCCTACACCTTCTGCCACTTATCTTGAATCTATGTACCCGGTTCTAGAATTCTCCACCAAGGGAAACAATTTTATCCTGTCCACTCTATCTATTCCCCTCATAATTTTGTATACCTCAATCAAGTCACCTCTCAGCCTTCTTTGTTCTAAGGAAAATAACTCCAACCTATCCAATCTCTCCTCGTAGCTACACTTTTCTAACCCTGCCAACATTCTTGTAAACCTCCTCTGCACTCTCTCCAGAGCTATTATGACCTCCCTGTAATGTGGTGGCCAAAGCTGTACACAATACTCCAGTTGTGGCCTCACCAGTGTTTGAAACAATTCCAACATTATATCCTTACTTTTATATTCTATACCTCTGCCAATGAAGGAGAGCATTCCATATGCCTTCTTTACAACCTTGTCTACTTGAACTAATGCCTTCAGGGACCTGTGTACTTGTATATGGGGCATTTCTTGACCATTGGACGTCTCAAAGCACTTTACAGCCAATGAAGTACTTCTTGAAGTGTAGCCACTGCCGTAATGTAGGAAATGTGGCAGCCAATTTGCACACAGCAAACTCCCATGAAGAGCAATGTGATCAGGACCAGATAATGTTTTTTGTGGCGTTGATTGATGGATAAATATTGGCCAGGACACCAGGGATAACTCAAGAGTAACAGCATTTCAGCTCTTCAGCTATTACATTTCTGACTAAATTTTGAAGAATGGCTCTTCTTGTTATTAAGGTTGCCAACCACTGTCGAAATTAAATTTCCGAAGCCCCACTATCTTCCTGGTGAATCTATGCTGCAGCGCCACTGTGTTCAGAATCTCTCAAATTTACTAATTAGGACTGTCCTGTTCTAATATCTTAGATTGTAATCCCATTACATCTGTATCTGAACTGTAATGTAGTCTGACCACCAGTGTTAGGAGCCAGCAGATCAATGAAGCGGAGTGACACTCCTGGACAGGTGAGGTTAGGTCCCCTCTGGACTGAGAGTGAGTTGAGACCTTCATACCTGATTTACTCTATACACTTTGTGTCAGTGCGTTGTGCTTTCTGCTTTGGATCGGAATTAATTAAACTGGTGATGTGTGAATGCACAACGGCCAACTACCTGAGCATTCTCAGACTTGTTCTATTTGTCAAATAGAAAATTATTCTGTAGGCTTTTGATAAATGTTTTGAGATTTCATACAACAACAACTTATATTTATATAGCATCTTTAACATAATAAAACACCCTGTGGGTAGATATGAATAAATTCAAGAGCTCCTTGTATAAGCGGGTTCTCTGTGAACAAATGTCTGCAACTTTTGGTGCCCCAATAAGAGAAAAAAAGGATTTGCATTTCTATGGCACCTTTCACAAGCTCAGGACATCTCAAAGCACTTTACAGCTAATGAAGTACTTTTGAGTGTAGTCACTATTGTAATGTAGGAAACATGGCATCCTATTTTCGCACAGCAAGCTCCCAGAAATACCAATGCGATGATGATCAGATAATCTGTTTTTAGTGATGCTGAATGAGAGGTAAAGATTGCCCAGGACATTGGGGTGAGCTCTCCCGATCATCTTTAAAATACTGCCATGGGATCTTTCACATCCACCTGAGAGGACAAATGGTGCCTCAGATTAATATCTCATCCCACACTGCAGCACTCCCTCAGTGCTATGTGCTCCAGTCTCGGGAGTGGGTCACTACCAATGTGTTACACTGAAACCTAGTAACCTGCAGCACTCATTTTGTGAAGTATCCTTATACGCTACAGCCATTACCAACTGGATAAACAATGAAAGTGGAACTTCCCAAATGTTTTTAAATGCTTGTTCAGTGCAGTCTGGCTGTTTGCTTGTCCATACTGCAAATGTCAAAGTAAGCACTCAGCCCTCCCTTACCAGAAAACTCCAAAATAATTCATGCTTGCTGACAAAGTTCTTCAGTCCAAGATTCTAAAATATTTGTGAAGTTATTTCATTATGAGATATGCTGGTTAATTGTTTAAAAGAAGCAAACAGGGTGATTATGCTGCAGTTCGAAACAAACCTTTGATCTGTGTCGTTTTGTGGCTCGTGTGTAAATCTTCTAAACAGAATAATAACAAAAATACCAAACTACAGCAAATGCACATCATAGGCTGGTCATCACATGGAAGAGAAAAATTAGTTGATTTTTTTAGGTGTCAACTGTGGTTAGGTTAGGAGCACTCTTGCCTCTCAAGTTAGAAGTTTATGACCAGAATTTTCGGCTCGGTGAGCGGGGGCATGGCCTGCTCGCCAAGGCGTAAAATGACGCGGGGTGAATGTCGGGCATGCGTCCTGACGCCACCACGCGTCATTTAGATTTTCCATTCGGCAGGCACGCAGCCGATTCAGCTACACGCCCGCTGAACTGTCAAAGGTCTACTAAATATCAATTAAAGTAATAAACTGAGCTTCCCATCCAACCTTAAGGCTGGTGGCAGGCAAAGAGCCCAGACGACCTTCGCAATTTTCATGAAACTTCATCCACAGGCAGGATGAGGTTTCATGAAGGGTTTATAAATTAAATAAATTTTCTCATTAATGTTCCTTGACATGTCCCAGCTTATGTGACACTGTCACATGACAGGACATAACATATTTTCTTTTCTTTACTAAAATTTTTAAACCTTAAACTAACCTCTCTGGGGCACCTCTGTGCCTCAGGGAGATTTCTGCACTCTTTTTGCGCGCATACCCCGACCCAGGGAATCCCTCCCCTGCCTGCAAAGGGAGTGCACAGCACTTCCGGGCGCACGTCAAGCTGGGCGGGCCTTAATTGCCCCGCCCACGTAAAATGGTGGCGCGGACCCGATCGGGGGCACCAATCAGGATCGCACCCGCTCCCGCCCACTCCCGCACAACCCCTCCCCCGTCGCCGGAGGAAAATTCTCCCCTATAAGTAGGCCACTCCAGAGCCTTGAGCTAATTACACCTGTGCTGTACTATCAGGGTATTGCACTGTCAGAGGTGTTGTCTTTCAGATGAGACACTAAACGAAGGCCCTGTCTAGCCTCTCAAGTAGATGTTAAAGATCCCAACAACTGCAGGGAGGTTCACCCCAGCTGTCTTTGCATGTCCTGCAATACTATGGGGAGCACTTTCAGTTGGGGTCTCTAGAATGGGTCACAGCCTTTTCCAAAACTACTGTACTTTTATGGTGCAGTGACTACAGACATGCAGCTCCCTTGCACTGTAACAGTAACAGTTCTCAGGTAGGAGTACTTCTCTCTGGCTGAGAATTCTCTCTCAGAGGATTTCTTCTTTAAGGCACTTCCCTTGATGAGATCGTCATCAAGCTCTGTTTCAAACAATAATAAAAATAACAAGCAAATATTTCAAGCTAAACATAATTCTCTCCAACCACTTGGTTCAGGGTCCTGATAGCAGGCTTCCTTCTCCATTTGTACTTAGAATAGTCATATGCTCATAACTCACTGAACAACTATTAACTATGGCATGGTGAACTTTAGTAAGCAACCATAAAAAGCAATAAAATGGCTACTTTCTCTATTACAGCAAGTCGTTTAGAACTGCTGTGATCTTTAAAGAACAGTGACTCATTTGAAAATGTTTATCAAAATGCTTTTTCTTTAAGCGAATGAAGAACCAAAAGAATCACTCCCATCGAGACAGCATGACGTGTGCATCATGAGGAGATAGCTATCCATTCAATTTATGTCATCAGTTCCTATATTTGCCACTCGACAATAGAAGGTTTTGCCAAACAGCTTTCTTCATGAAGGCTTCACCCCTTTAAAATATACTTTAAGGTACTGCGAAGAATGAAGGGATCTGGAATATATTTAAATTGAACTTGCATCATATCGTTTGTTGAAAACCACATTTATTAAACATTTAACTATCAGCTTTTGCCAGTTGTTGTTATGAGTGTGCGCTTATTGCAACTCAAATGACTGAAATTCAGAAAACCATGGGCCAGGATTCTTCATTGGTCGGGGGGGTCTTGGTGGCAGCGGGCAGGGGCGGAGCCAACCGCCACCCGCGATCAGCTGAGCACCGTGATTTCACGCGGGCGAGCCAATTAAGGCCCGCCCAGTGTGGATGGCGAGCGGTAGCGCTGAGCGCTACCTGTGCGGGCGGGGGGAGGAGGGAGAGTTGGGTCCAGCGCTCTTTCACACGTATCTCCCTGAGACATGGAGCTGCCTCAGGGAGACTGAAGCGCGTTTCAAAAAAATACATGAAAACATTAAAAATTTAATTAAACATGTCCCCTCATGTGCCCGTGTCACATGAGATGGGACATGCTTTTATTCTTCAAAGAAACTTTTTATCTAACTGGTGAAAGCTTTAGGAAACCTCATCCCACTCCTGGCTGAGGTTTCCTAAAAAACGTGAAGGCCGCCGCTTGGCCTTTTTGCCTGCCCGCCAACCGTAAGGTTGAACAAGCAGCGTAAAGTTAAGGTTAATTACCTGGTTAACGGCCCTAGTAGGCCTTTCAATTATCTGCAGGCGCGCAGCTGACTCTGGCGCACGCCCGCCGAACGAAATATCGCGAGACATCGCGATGACATCAGGATGCACACCCGATGTCATCGCGCGTCATTTTACATTCTGCCCCCGCACGCCGCATATAAAATTCTGCCCCTGGTTCACTATTACTAAAACCTAAAGAGTATTTGTTTGAAAACAACAACAGAAAGTGCTCTTGGTCATTTATCGTTTGTAAAGAGAAGGTTGGGGTTTTGATGATCTAGGCGTGTCCCATTTATCAGTTCTGTCTTGTTTGTTTTTCAAATGGCAAGTAGACTTATGCCCTTAAAATATTAGTAGTCATATGACATTGGCACAGTTAACACACAATTAGAGCCCGCCCAGAGCCTGGTAACTTACAAAATTAAATTAAGTCCAAGTGGGAACCGGGGTGGGGGGGGGGGGGGGGGTGGGGGGGGGGTGGGGAATGTAAATTTTCACAAACATCCCTACTGAAGCTCGGATTGTGCTCCATAGAGCAGAGAAGGTTATGGAGTGGTTGAATAGAGGTATATAGATCATGAGGGTTTTTGATAGAGCAGATTTTCATGATAATGAAGGAAAAACCACCAAATTGCATCCAGAAATACTGGGCTTTAAAAATAAGACTGGAGTTTTAAAAAATGCACACAAGGCACATGCAGGGTGTAATGGAACCCCGCGCTATTGCCAGACTAGGTACTTCTAAAGATATCCAGGAACTAATTGCTCCCTCCAATAGAGACAATGGGACATAATGGGAGATGAGCATCATCTCATCAAGAAATCCTGTGAGCAATGCCCAGACAGATTTGTGAATTCACTTCCCACTTGGAATATACAAAGGAGGGGTTAAAAGTGAGCTGAAAAGCTGCCCCAGCGTCTGTCTCTTGGCGGGTGTTCTGAGAGAGAGCAAGTGCTGGAAGTTTGACTCCGAAGTAACAGCCACACACACTACTCCAGCAAATCGCCATTTTGCAGGTATCTCGATCTCTCTCCTTCTCTACCGAATTTAACACTACCGGAACCTTGAAACTGACTATTCGTCTACCGGAGTCAACTCTACTGGAACCTCAAAACTGACTATTCGTCTATCAGAGTAATTTCTGCTGGAATCTCGAATTGCAACTACCGCAATGCTCGATCGCCTACTCCCCACAAGTCAAGGACTGTTCGTATACCTTATTTAATATATACGTATATATATATTCACTCACTTCAAGTTAAATTCTTACTTTTAACCTGGATGACCATATATGCATGTGTTTTATCTTTTCTTGCTTTTATTAGTTAATAAACTTACTCTTAACTTTAACTCAGGAAAGTCTGATCAAATTGGCTCCTTCAAAACCAGAGCGATTGGGTCTGGGGAAAAAGGTATCCGTGAAAGGGATTCTCTTTAGATTAAATCTTGTTGCAACCAACAGAAGGGGGTGCGCTGAATAAAGACAGGGAACCAGTTCACCCCTCCTCACCTGGGGCATAACAATTTGGGGGTGTCCCAGCCAGACAGTGACAAATTGAGGGGGTCTCACCTGGATCAACAACTTTGGGGAACCTCGCCTGGGGGTGGCTCGTAACAAGATAGGGAGAAACTGTTTCCGCTGGCAGGAGGGTTTGTTAAACCAGAGGACACAGATTTAAGATAATTGGCAAAAGAAGCAGAGGGGAGATGAGGAGAAATTCTTTTTACACTATGGCCAGAATTTTATCCTCTCCCACCAGCAGGTTTTTCGCTGTTGGGGGAGCGTGAAATTGAAGGGATGGGATTCCTTCCGGGTTCCCGCCCACCCCAACCACACAGCAATTTCACTCTGAGGTGGGCAAGGCCCTTGCCCCAGTTGAGACCCTAAAGTGGCCAGTTATTGGCCACCTAAGGGCCATTTCCTGCCCAGCCTCAATTTTTAGGCTGGCGGGAGGATTGAAGCTCTGTTAAGGAAGCCAAGAAAGAATAGTTACACCTCAGGCAGGAAGTGTGGGGGGGGGGGCGCTTCCAACAGAAGCCCCCTTCTGAAGTCGAGTGCTGCCCCCTGAAGGCCTTGTTGGCCTCCAGACCTCCCTCTCCCACAGGCCTCTCCCCCAAAACCCCAATCATGCCCCCTCCAGGCCTTCACTACCCTCCCCGCCGTGGGACCCCTTGAACTTCTCTGGGCCTCCGTTGCCCAGATTAGGCTCCGATGTCCTCCTGTATTTCCTCTTCTGTCCACTGCAGCGCTGTTGCTGCAGGGACTGGAGAGCTGCCGGCCAATCTGATTGGCCAGCAGCTCTCTAAGGCGGGGCTTTCTCCTGAGTGAGAGGCAGACGTCCTGCCTGCAGCCAGTTAATGCTCATTCGAACGTGAAGTGGCCGGCGGGGCACTCGTAGTCAGTGGGAACGTGTACCCCACCGGCTCTTTGGATGTCGGAAAACAAGACCCCGCCATCCGAAAAATTCAGGCCCATGTGTTGTGTTCTGCAATGAATTGCCTGAAAGGGTGTTTGAAGCAGATTCAATAGTAATTTTCAAAAGGGCACTGCCTAAGTAAGCCATAGAGGCGTTACAGCACAGAAGAAAGCCATTCAGTCCATCGAGTCCATGCCAACTCTCTGTCGAGCAATCCTGTCAGTCCCTTTCCACCTCTCTATCTGCATAGCCCTAAATTTATTTTCCCCAAGTGTGAGTTAATTTTCTTTTGAAATCATTGATCGTTTCCATTTCCACCACCCTCGTGGGCAGTGAGTTCCAGGTCATGATCACTCCCTACGTTAAACGTTCTGACACTCGAGAAGTACAGATAGTCAATTCACCAGAGCCCCAATTACTGCTAATGTTTAAGCAAGGTGCAGGAGTTATCAGTCAGTACAAGTCAAAATAAAGACACCCTGTCCTTTTCCCTCTCTATCTGACCCAGACCTTTCCAATTTATCAACCATATTCCAAAGCCTAACAGGTTTCAGAAACATTTTGGGCAGGATTTTCTGACTAAGTTATGTTGGCTCCTTGAAAGTGGAGCAGAGATTAGTCTAGTGCACACCCAGATAGAGAGTCCTGAGACTAGCCCAAAAGCTTGGGCCTTCATCTAAAATATTTTGAGCGAGCAGCTCCAACAGGCAGCGCGCTTTTCCAGAGAAAAGTATGAGATGTGGGAGCTGGTATATGTGGTGGAGTACCAGAGTTTACTTATGTTTAAATTTACACCCAGAGGACAGGATTATAGTGCCAATTTGTTCCATCACTTCAGATGTCAATCATCAGCTTTGAACCTCACAGCTCAGTATTGAGAGTAAGATCTCAATACAATTACAGACTTGAACCAAGGCTCATGAAGATTATTGTTGATGTTATCTATCCAACTTTCTGCTCTTCTTCAATAGAATTGGGACACGACAATGTTATGTTACTGGGCTGATCATCCAGAGAACATGAACTCAAGTTCCACATGGCAGTTTGAAAATTTTAATCCAGTTTTTAAAAAATAACTGGAAATAAAAGGCTGATATCAGTAAAAGAGACCGTGAAGGGATATGGGGTGGGAAGGTGGAGTTGAGGCAGAAGATCAACCATGATTGCGTGGAATGGTGGAAAAGGCTCAGAGGGCCGAATGGCCTACTCCTGCTCCTATTTCTTATGTAAATTATGGGACTATCATAAAAACCCAACTGATTCACTCATGTTCTTTGGGGAAGGTTTTCTGCCACCCTTACCTAGTCAGGGCTACATGTGCCTCCAGACCCACACCGATATGGTTGACTCCGACAAGATACTCAGTTGTAAACAAAAGCTACTGCCATGGTTTAAGAAGAAGGCCCACCACCACTTTCTGAAGGGTAATTAGGGCTGAGCAATAAATGCTGGCCTTGCCAGTGACACTAAAACCCTGAGAATAAATGTTAAAAACTTTAATTAGTAATAAATGGAACATTATAGCATTTTTAAAAATCTTTTACTTGAAAGCAAAAGTAAAGAAAGTTAAATCAAAATCCATCATAGTCACCTTTGTAAAATATGTAATTAGAAGATGCTTTAATGATTGTTTCCTGAAGAATTTTCTTCGAGCAACAGAGATTTGAGGTGCTGCCACCTTGTGGTCTGTCCATTCATTACAGCCACGCTTCAAAAAAGAGATCTAGTGCCAGAAATTTGGGAACACCCATTTTTCGGTGCACAGGTTACATACCCTGGACAAGAATGGTGAAGTTCAGGGCTCCCCAGATATTGGGCCTCAGACCACATTTTAATGGATCGAGAAAAGGGCTAGAGAAAAACAGGGTTAACATCCCAGTAAGTCTCTGCTAAGTGGGTCCAGTGTCTAGGTGAGAGTGGAATCAGTGCCAGACAGTTAGGGTATGGGAGAAATGGAGATCTTTGTTGATGTCATTTATCCAAATGCTGTGCTTCTGCAATAGAATTGGAGCACAGTTGCATAGCGGTTGTTACTGGGATAATAATCCAGAGAACATGAACTCAAATTCCACCAAGGAGGCCCGAGAATTTTAATTTAGTTTTGAAAAATATCTGGAACAACAGGTTAGTGTTGGTAAAATTGACCATGAAGGGATATGGCTACAATGTGGGAATGTGGATTTGAAGTAAAAGATCAACCATGGTTGTATTGAATGGCAGAATAGGCTCGAAGGGCCAAATGGCCTATTCCTAGTGGGGTGTTGTGTGTGTGAGTATATTGGGTGTACGCCCACCATCCAGACAGGCCCTGCCATGTCCAATAGTGGAGATCCCCAGTGGGGGGCTCTCCACACGGGAGTCCTCCCCCTTACCATCAGGGACCTGGGGAGGGCGGTGTTGCACGCAGCAGTCCCATACAACCGTATGTTGCGTTGGTTCACAGGCTCCCAAGTTACCTGCGTTTTGTGTGGTCTTGTAGAATCCGTGGATCATGTGTATATAGGGTGTTGTAGGCTGCACCCCCTTTTCAGTTTCTCAAAAAACCTTTTACTCTTGCTTTGTTTGCACTTCAGTCCCACATTCCTAATCTTTGGGCACCCGGTGCGGAGAGGGAAGGGGAGAGAGGAGGGCCTCATCCTGAACGTGCTCCTGGGTCCAGCCAAGTTGACCATAGTCAGGTCCAGGCAACGGGTGATCAAGGGGGTCTGACCCAACTGTCTGACTCTATTCTGTGGCTACATTTGCGACCGGGTATCCCTGGAGAGGGAGCACGTAGTGTCCGCTGGCACCATCGAGGCCTTCTGTGCCCGATGGGTGCCATGGGGACTGGAGTGCTTTACTGACCCTTTTAATCATTTTATTTTGAATTTTGTAAGGTTCCTTCAAGATTTTATAATTCTTTTTGCAGTTTCCCTTTAAGGGGCTGTCTTTTAATTTGTCCTTTGATTTGTTAATTGAGTTTAATTGGTTAATCAAAAGAGTATATTGGGTGTATGAGTATGTGTGTGAATGTGTGTGTGTGTGTGTGAATGTGAATTAATGAGTGAATCTGCGTGGGAGTGTACATGTGACAGTGAGTACCTGAGTATGACTGTTCATGTGAGTATGGCAGTGTGTGTGTATGATCATGTGTGTGAGTGGATGAGTATGACTTTTGTGTGAGTATGCCAGTGTGAGTCTGTGGGTGAGATTGTGTTTGAGTGTGTGTGATATGTGAGTAGATGATTATGATTGTGTATTTGTGTGTGTGTGCTTATTTATCTGTTCCCTTTTAAATGCTGTTAATCCATATTCTCCTTCAGTTTTGATGAAGGAGTCTTCTCCCAACACTGAGCAACCCACATTGGGAGACCCAAAGTGGAGACAAGAGAGGCCACAATTTTAATTTAGCATTCAATTTCTGACATACAACATTTTTCCCGGGTGGCGACCTGACCCTCACGTAAAGTGATATCAATGTCACCATTTAAAAACACCTGCAGATGCAATTTTCTCTGACATCAGTATTTTCATCAAAGCTGATGGGTTCCTGAAGGCTGTAGGAGCAATGCCAGGTTAGTCACTTCATGAACACCTGATGTGGAGTCGAGAACCTTTTGACAGGTAAATTCAAAAGGTCTCGTCAACTTCAAATGTCAAAATGTAATAGTTTATGATGATTTAATGCAGTGATTGATCATAGGGTTCTATCCCTATAGATAAGAGACCATTAAATTAACCAACATTGTGTAAGTGTTCACATGTATTATCCAGTGGATAAGCCCTCTTCTGCATTCAAATGTATTGGGAATCTGATTTAAATGTGTCATCTGGACACTGTGGGTTTAGTATTACAATGTTTTATAGCCCAGGGATCTTCTCAGGCTTTGAAAAATACAGAACAGTTGCCATACTTCTCTGATTGAAACTCAGTTGAACCTTTGAAATAAAATGGAGCAGGTGGCTGGAGATCTAGTCAGGCAACTTTAAAGAGTCTATTTATTGAGCTCTGTAGGGTCTGTTTATATAGTTCTGTAATTCAACCTCATCATGAATGCATGGCTGAGTTCCAAACCCCACTTGGATCTAGCTCGTTGGGAGTTGTTTACATAGCTGTGGAGAGACTGTGTGCTTTTTTGATTGGCAGTTTTATGAGTAGATAATAGGACTAAATGTTTTGAAGGGGTTTTTGAATGTTTGTTTATTTTGACAGATTAATGAGCACTTGAGATGAGAGAATGCTTTTCAAGGGGCATTTCAATGGCTATATATTTGTGTTTCCTAAGCACTTCAGTGCTTTTATAGGGCTAATGAGATCTGTACACAGAGGATTCTGGATGACTGTGCATGAAAAATGCATGGGGCATGTCGGAGGCATGGAACAGGCATGGGAGATATGAGGGGCATAGGACATGGAGGGGCAATAGGAGATAAGAGGGGGTATGGAGGGCACATGGGGCATGGAGGGGGCATGGAGAATATGAGGGCGTATGGAGGACATATGGAGGGAGCATGGGTGGTATGGAGGGGTTTGGGGGTTAATGGAGAGTAGGGGGGAGTGAGGGGAGAAGGCTAGGGGCCCTAACAACAATGTAGAGAACTGAGCCAATGTCCCAGTGAATGGAGGCAGGCCTTCTAACCTGCTGGCCTCGCTATCCGCCCGCCTCCTTTCCTGTGTCAGGGATGCATCAGGAGGCGGTGGCCACCAATCAAACCTGCACCCGACACTGGAAGGTAAAAATTCCGGGTGAACGGGCTGACTTTCAGGAGTCGGGAGCGCGACATCGGGAAATGGCCCAACTCGTACCTCTCAAGCCATAGGGGAAAATCCAGCCCATGAACCTGTATCCTCTCTCTGCAGACAGTGAGCATCTCCGGCACTCCCTGATTTCATTTCAGATTTCCAGCAGCTGTACTTCAGGTTTTTTTGTGAATGGTGAAAGCGTTTTTTTGCTAAGAAGGGCACTCAGCTCCTGTCCTGAATAATCTTTGGCCCTGTCATGAGACATTTAACCTCAAAAGGTGACCTTTGGAACTGCCTTGTAAACTGCCACCTCACTGACATTAATCCTGAAGTAAATACTTTCACAACAATTCCAGACATAAAATTAAAAAGATTGAGGACGGAAATGCAGGTTGCTACAGGGCTTCAATGATAAGAACTGGATCAGCTACTGGGATAGAAAGACAGAAAGAGAAGAGAACAAGAGATTGACACAGAGGCACGAGGCAAGGAGTGCATGAGAGAATTATTATTTGCATGCATTTACGCCTATACAAACCACACACCTCTCCTGACTGAGTGTAACCAGTTCATCCACTCGCAGGTCTCTGTTCACAATGCTTTGTGACCATGTTGTGCAGGAGTTAACACTCCTTTACATTTTCCCATCAGGAGGGGAGACAGCTGCCCCCTGCTCCCCCCCACCCCCCCCCACCAACCCCCCCACTCCCCCCCACCCCCACCAACCCCCCCGCCATGCTGCTTCAGAGCTCTCTGGGCTCCCAACCCTCCCCCAGGGTTGCCAACACAATGTTAGCTCCCAGATGCTTTTCATTCCTCCATTTTCCAATCAGAGGCATCTTAATTTTTCATTTGTATATTGGCCTAAAATAAATGCTATTTACTTATTGCCACCTTCTCCTAATTTTATTCTTTCTCTAACCCTGTGACACCCACTTCTCTTGGGTGTGATGCCCAAATCACGCACCGATGAGCTGGGACAAGAATTATAAAGCGTATTTTCTTTTTCCAAATGGAAAAAAAACATCTGCCTGAACTAAACTTTAAAAAAAATATTTTCTCCGATATCAAATCCCAACTGTCATCAGTCAATTAGATTATCTGGTCATTATAGTATTACTGCTTGTGGGATCTTGCTGTGTGGAAATTGGCTACATTACAACCTTGACTACACTTTAAAAGGACTTTATTAGAAGTGAAGTGCTTTATGAGACATCCTGAGGTTTTGAAAGGCACTATAGAAATGCAATTTCTTTCTTTAATTTGAAAAAAAGTGTGATAATTCCCCCAATGGTAAACAGAGGGAATCAAACTGCACGTGGCACATTCATCTTGAAATTAGATAAAGATAGTGAGCAACACATCACTGGGAAAAAGGGCCTGCAAAAGTCAGCTACCTTAGCTGGGAATATTCCTTTGAGTTGTATGTGGGGTGATACACAAAAGACCAGAGTCAGAGGAACGAGCAGAAGGGCAGAGCACTTATAATTCTGGAGGAGTTTACAGAGATAGTGAGAGGTGAGGCTATGAAGGGATTTAAGCACAAGGGTGTAGGTTTCAAATTGGAGATTTTGGAAACCAAGAGCCAATTCTCGGCGAAGACAGGGGATAGGGAGAGGATCTGGATTAAAACCCAGATTTGAGAGAAGTACTGCTACCTTGGTCAATCTTCACAGTCCCATGGAGATAGTTGGGGGGGACGTTGGAGGTGGGACCAAGAATAAAATCTGAAGATAGCACATCAGGTTGGCTCCCACCACATTCTCACTTCCAAGCGATTCTATATGCAGATGGTCAATCCAGTAGTGGCAGGAAGCAAATTAAGCCACTTTAGGGACTACCTCCCAAAAGGACAATGGCAGCAGATGCATGGGAACACCACCATCTGCAAGTTCCCCTCCGAGCCACACTCCATCCTGACTTGGAACTATTTTGTCATTCGTTCACGATCACTGGGTCGAAATCCTGGATCCCAGGACGAAAACCCAATCACTAACAGCACTGTGGGTGTACCTACACCAGATGGACTGCAACATTTGAAGAAGGCAGCTCACCACCGCCTTCTCAAGGGCAAATAGGGATGAGCAACAAATACTGCCCTTGCTAGCGACGCTCACATCCCATGAATGAATAATAAAAAGAAAGATTTTATTAACATCCCCTAAACTCAAGATCTGGCTTGGCCTACAGACACCCATTCTGGCCTGTATCACTGGCATTCCACTTTATGCCTTTATTTATTTCATAAGAAACAAAGATTGAATAAAATGACAGAAGGGAAAAAATAAAGGTAAAGCAATGCTGGAAAACCAATGAACAGAGATAATGGCACAAGTTTGTTGTGTGGGAGATCCAGAGTGAGTCTGATACATCAGGCCTGATGGCCAACCCTGAGGAGGAGGGTGGGAAAGATTGGTTACCTTAGCTACAGCTTCACTGCAGAGAGAGGCAGGGGCCAGGAGCAGGACTCCGGGGTATTAGCAACACTTCAGAAGCAGGGAAAAATAATAAATTTAACTGTAAATTCAAAAGAAAAAGAAATATGCAATAGCTATTTTAAAATACTAAGTCGGGTTCTGCATCTACTTTAAATTCCATCTGCCCTAAGGGCTTTGCAAAGCTCTTCTGAATTTCACTGAGGTCCAATCCATGAGAATATTTAGTCAGCTAGTTGATATTGCACATGGGGATAGATTTACACTGTGGAAATTCCATTCCCCTCCTCCCCTAGACACTCCCACCCTACACCCAGGCCCTGAGCTTTGTTTGACAATAATTGAAAGAGCAATCAAATGTGTGTACACAGGCAAGGGAGTGGGAATTTCCAGTTTCCTGTCACAGTCTCTGGTCCAACAGAAACTCTACAGGCCCCTTGCACAGCAGCCTTTTGACCAGTGACATACAGGATTCCTGGCATCCTGCCATTGGTAAGAACAATGTTATCTCTAAATTTTTGAATTGCTATCATAATTTTCTTAAGTCTCTCTTATTAAGATATTGAGGTTGGCAGCTATGCATGAGACTGAAATGAAGGGAAACCTGTTCCTGCCTTTTGTTTTCATTGATGGATAATGGAAACTTCAGCATTTGGATGTTAATATGATGTTTACTGGCAGAAGACAGGTTAGCATGTTATGCAAAAGCTATTTAAGATTCAGTGAAGCACCTCTATCACCATTATTTAACATTGCAAATGCCTCTTGATAGCTTGGATTACAAGGTGAATATATAATCTGAATAACTATGGAAAAAACAACCTTACCATATCATTGAAGAATTACTCAACATTCTGTCTTCAGCCTTCTGTTGAGCTCATCTCCACCCCACTTACAGTTGGAATGTGGTTGTTATGAAAGGCCATTTATTGTAATTATGCATTTCCTGTTTGATTTCACTGTGGCTGAAATCTCACCCTTCACAAACACGCCGGAGAAAACTTGTACCAACATACTGCCAGAATGTAAGGAAAATGTTTGAGTGCGATGATTGATCACTGACATCGATATCCCTATACTTATTGGGTAGAAATTTATTTTGAGTGGTACTGGTTCACCTCTTTGACCAAGTTTGGCATCCCACCTGATAATCATTGCACTTACTGCAATGGAACAGATACTCTGTGGGGTGTATAACTGACGATGGCTGTGATATCACCTGCTCTGCATGACCGAGGTGAATCTCTACTCTTAGGTCTTGAGTTTATGAGTTTACTAGCCAAGTAAACCCGAATTGCACGCCTTCCTATACACTTGTTAGTTGATGCTCGCTATCAATAATGAAGAGAGGCTGACATAAGAACAAACTGATTGTTTATTGTAACAGAGGGCAGAGCACTTAATCCTTGCATACTCCCACAACCACCTCCAGCTCTATACTTAGTTAACTAGTAGCCCGGGCTGTACAGTGATTGGTTAGTACTGTCACATGGTTAGTTCACTTGCATTCGCTTAAAGGTACACAGTACTTCACTTTACCACACCTACCCCATTGTGTTTTTTTGTTCTGGGAAGAAAACATCACTGGCAACACCAGCATTTATTGCCCATCCCTAATTGTCCTTGAGAAGGTGGTGGTGAGCTGCCTTCTTGAGTGCTGCAGTCCATGTGGTGTAGGTACACCCAAAGTGCTGTTAGGGAGGGAGTAAGTACTGCCTCCCAGCACTGAAGGAGTTAGGCAGGGATACACCCTGCTGCCACTGTATACTGGTGGTGGAGAGAGTGAATGTTTCTGGATGGGGTGCCAATCAAGCGGGCTGATATCCTGAAATAAAAACAGAAAATGTTGGAAAAACTCAGCAGGTCTGGTAGCATCTGTGGAGAGAGAAACAGAGTTAATGTTTCAAGTCCATGTGACTCTTCTTCAGAGCTGATATCCTGGATGGTGTCGAGCTTCTTGAGTATTGTTGGGGCTGCACTTGTCCAGACAAGTGGGGAGTATTCCATCGCACTCCTGACTTGTGACTTTCAGATGTGGACAGACTTTGGGGAGTCAGGAGGTGAGTTACTCTTCACAGAATTTCCAGCCTCTTACCTGCTCTTGTAGCTATCGTATTTACTTGGCTGGTTCAGCTCAGTTTCTGGTCAATGGTAACCCCAGGATGCTGATGGCGGGGAATTCAGCAATGGTAATGCCATTGTACGTCAAGGGGTGATGGTTAGATTCTCTTGATGGAGATGGTCATAACAAAGGCAATTGATTATAAATCAAAGCAGATCAGCTTACCACGTTAAAATGTTTTGGATAAAATCGCATCTAGATATATAAAAGCAAGCACTATTTTTATGTATCATTTTTAAAGATGATTAAAGTCAGTGGGCAGAATTTCACAGTTGGCCTGCGGGGGCAGGCCTGGCATGCAAGCCAAATAACGCACGATGACATCGGGCGTGTGTCCCTATGTCACCGCATGCTTTCACGATATTTCGGAAGGTGGGCACGCTATGAGTTCAGAGGCGCGCCCGCCATTAATTAACGGGCCAGTTAAGGCCCATGAGGCAGTAATTAAATACGATTTTTCGCAGCCCGTGCGATTTTCAGTGCGCCGCATGGGTGCAACAGGCAGGCGAGTAGGAGACATTTATATAAACCTCATCCACGGGTGGGATAAGAGGGGTGAGTGAGCTCGTTGATGTGAATTGTTAGAACTTTAGTTTGTAACTTACTGCTACTTGCTTGTGTGAACAGGTCAACTTTATTTTGCTTCAGAGCTACTTTGACAGAAATAACAGGCTTCAGTTCAGGACTCTGGAGAAATCATAACACTTGGGGCCTTCCAGGTATCAGACAGCCTTCCCTTACCCTGGGAATGGGGATTGTGGTCTCCGCTGGAGGCATCTCCTCTGAGAAGGAAGAGAGGGCCAGAAGGGGGAGGAGGCCAGGAGTCCACATTCAGCCCCTAGGGGAGCCACCTGTGGGAGGACAGGTGCAGGCACAAGGGGTGCAGGGCCAACAGGAAGTCCAAGGCGGAAGGGGCTGCAGAGGACGCCACTATCCTGCTGCCAGGGTTTACAGGCGGCAATGCATCTGCCTCAATATGTCCGTGGTGCAGTGCTGAAGGAGGCTCCATCTCTCCAGGGAGACAGTGACCTCTGTATGTCAGATGATCGGCCCTGAGATCACCTCCAACTGTGTGGGTGGACACCCCGTGCCAGTGACGCTGAAGGTCATGGTCGCCCTCAACTTCTATGCCTCCAGCTCTTTCCAGGGGTCGGTGGGTGATCTTTGTGGAGCCTTCAAATCAGCTGTCCATAGTTGTGTCAAGCTGGTGACAGATGCTCTGTTCAGGTGTCTATTGACTTTCATTCATTACCGCTCGGATGAGGCCAGCCAGGCAGAGCGAGCCAGAGGCTTTGCAGTGATCGCTGGCTTCCCCCACGTCCAGGGTGCAATAGACTGTACACATGTGGCCATCAAGGCGCCAGTAGGTGAGCCCGGTGCCTTCATCAACAGGAAGGGCTTCCACTCCATGAACGTGCAGATAGTGTGTGACCACAGGATGCTGATTCTACAAGTCTGTGCAAGGTACCCAGGCAGCTCCCACAACGCCTACATCCTCAGACACTCCCAGGTGCCGGGGCTCTTCAGTGCTCCAGCCCGGCTGGATTGATGGCTGCTGGGTGACAAAGGCTATCCCCTCCGAAGGTGGCTCGTGACGCCTCTCCACCATCCAAGAACAGAGGCCGAGCAGCAGTACAATAGGATCCACACCTCTACAAGGGCTGTGGTGGAGAGAGCCATCGGTCTTCTCAAGATGTGCTTCCAATGCCTGGGCCGTTCAGCGGGCACACTCCAGTACCCCCCAGATCATGTGTTGGTGATAGTGGTTGCATGCTACGCCCTCCACAATCTGGCGCTGGAAAGGGGGGACACAGTGGTGGAAGAAGATGTTGATGCAGCTGCTCTGGCAGCAGATGACGAGTCCAGTAGTGAGTCCGAGGACGAGCATGCTCAGGAGAATGCTGAGGGCATAGACACCAACCTGGGCAACCTCCAGGAAGGCAGGGACACTCGGGAGGCTTTGATCCAATGCTCCTTCAGCTAGCACACCACAGATGAACCAGCACCACATGCCAGGGCTGCAGTCTCCAGACTCGATACCTGAGAGCAACATTTGCTTGGTCAACAACATGAACTATGTGCCATTGCAATAAAGCTCAATGACAAACAAGTCACTCATAACATCATGGGTTTCCCTTCATCTGCAGAACTAATGAAGCACCCAGAGGTTTGTTGAGAACCAACACATTTAATGGTGTGGTGCCTGGCATACAGAAACCAAACTAAATGAAAAGGTATTGAACATTGCACCAACTTAACTAACTTAAAAGTGGGGCAAAACAAAACATGTTGTGCCTACGGGGCTTTACGTTTGCGCTTGCGGGTGCTACGTAGACCAGCATTGAGACAGCCTGCTCACTCTGCTGTCCTGATGGCCTTGATGGCTTTGGCGGGCATCCTCTGCCCTGTGGAGCCTGTGCTGCCCTCGCCTGGGAGGGAGCGACCAGTGCCATGGCTGGCATCTCCGCAGCCTCATCTGACGCAACGTTCACTGGCAGAGAGGCAAAAGAGCTGCCGCCCTCATCCGGAGCACCCTGGGAGGAGCCCGCAGAGACGACAGGCAGCTCATGCGCCAAGGTTAGATGGCTTTGGACCTCCCTGCTCACCATTGATGGATGGTCCCCTATCTGGGATACTGGGTGCCCAATCCATCTCCCACATTGACACTGACCACCTGAGTTCATTGCCGCTGTGAAGGCTTGCAGGTCCGAGCACATCCCCAGGAAGCCCTGATTGTTCTCCTGGAGGAGCCTCTCCATGAGAGTCGCCACTCTCTCCATGGAGGAGGCAATGCGCTCGGCCATGAGGGTCACTGCATTGCCCATGCTTCACAAGGATTCCTCCATCATGGAGACCATGGCATGCATTCCCTCATGTATCTCCGCCAGGTCCTCCCGCAGACCCTGTTGGACCTCCAGCATCTGCTGCCTCAGGGACGACTCCAGAGGCTCATCATCAGCCACCGACTGAGCATGTTCCTGGTCCCCAGCAGCCTCTGACTGCCAGCGCCCTGGGCACTATCTGCCTCTGTCTGCACCTCAATCGAGTGTGAAGTGCCCTCACCACTGTGCACCGAGATACTAGCTGACGATCTTATTCCCACCGAGGTGCTGGTATCTGCGCTGGTGCCTGCCTGGCTGAGAGGGTGTGACGCTGGTGCATTCATACCTTCTGTGCCCTCAGAGGTGAGCGGCGGTCACTCAGGCTCCTGACACTGGGCGTGCTCTGAGGCTGAAAGGAAGAACAAGGACATTTGATGAGTTGAAGTAGTTAAACTGTTACTGTGCATGCCAGGCACCCGGATCAGGGTGCCCTCGTCTTTCCATTATCAACAGGGATCCCACATTGGAGGCTAAAATCAATATACAGCCATAAGTGGAATGTTTGCAGTGACAGACATTGTGACCTCAGGGCACGACACTCTTACCTCCCAGTGGCACCCCAAACTCACCATGGCCGGTTGATCTAGGCGCATGGCACCTCTCCAGCTCCAGTACCTCCTGCTCGTATCAGGTGAGGATCAGAAGGTGGAGCTGCCCTCCGCCAGTCCGCAGCCTCTCAGCATTATTGTGGGCTGTCTTCTCCTGAAAGGAGAGAGGAGCATTGATTAGTCCACCCTGTACCTGCATTGCCATTGCAGCCTGGCCAACCCCACCTGAGTGAAACCTTGCAGGGCTCATCTGACCCGTGACTGTGGAGCCACCAAACGCTCACTCCAAGCAGCCAGGGCTCAGCCCCTTGCCCAGATGCTGCCTCCATGACATTTGCCACTCACGGTCTAAGAATTTCCAAACCCATGATCACTGCCATCTAGAAGGGCAGCAGATACATGGGAACGCCACCACCTGGAAGTTCCCCTCCAAGTCACTCACCATCCTGACTTGGAAATATATTGCCGTTCCTTAACAGTCGCTGGGTCAAAATCCTGGAACTCCCTCCCTAACAGCACTGTAGGTGTACCTACACCACACAGACTGCAGCAGCTCAAGAAGGCAGCTCACCACCACCTTCTCATGGGCAAGTAGAGATGGGCAATAAAAGCTGTGGCCCAGCCAGCGAAGCCCACATCCCGTGAATGAATGAAGAAAAAAACAAAATTCTGAGATGCTAGGGCCAGGTGGGGGGCAGAGGGGAGGTTGGTGGGGTGACCTAACTGCCTTGCTAAGTGACCCATGCCAACACAGTACTCACCCTTCCCAATTTCAGGAGGTCATTAAATTGCTTGCGGCACTACATTGTGGGAGCTGACCTATGATGCCACCTCCTCCCAGGCACATTTGGTCAGGCGGGGTCCTCCTCCTCCCATCCCTCAGAACGAGGACCTCCCGGCATGCTGCCACCTCCTCCAGGAGGGCATTGAGGCACTCATCGGAGAACCTCGGGGCCGAATGCCCTCCCACCTGGCTGCTCTCCGACGATGCTGTCCATTACAGATAACCAAACTCAGTGGCAGCCACAGGATGGCTGCCTGAGCCATTTATGAATAGGCCACCGGGCCACCATTGGACCTGGCGGGTATTGGCCTCCTGCCACCACCCGCCCCTTCCCGCAGATCTCGGGGGCCGCGAATTACACTTAAAGGCCTTAATTGGCCCTTTCGCGTAAAATTGTGGTGCGCACCCGATTGCGGGCAGCGATCGGGTTCCTAACCACCCCCGCCTGCACCTGCCGAGCCCACCCGCCAGCTGACAACTTCTGGCCAGTGTTTTTCTCGTCTATTTAGAATTAATAGTAGCCTTTAAAAGTGAATTGGATAAATACTTGAAGAGGAAAAAGCTGTAGGGATGTGGGGAAACAGCTGCAGTGTGTGACTAACTGGATTGTTCTTCATTAGAGCTGGTCTAGATGTAATGGCCTGTGCTGTACTATTCTATAGTTCTAAGGAGAGAATTTTCTCCCCATCGGGCGGGCCGCCTGGGAGCAGGTGCAGGTGGGTGCGGAGCTGATCGCTGCCCGCAATCAGCTCCTTGCCGCCATTTTATGTGAGTGGGCCAATTAAGGCCCGCCCAGCGTGAAGTGCGGCTCCCGAGGATAGCGGGAGTGGGCGGGCGGTAGGAGTACATTGACCACCGGATCCAATGGTGACCTGGCGGCCTTTTCAGATAGAGCGCAGGCAGCCTTGCAAAGGCTGTTCATCATGGCCAACAGGAGGGCTCCCCAGAGCACTGGAGAGCAGGCCAGGCAAGAGGGTAGGGCAGCGGGGCAGTGTGCCCCTTGCTTTTCTGATGAGTGCCTGACTGCCCTCCTGGAGGGGGGTGGCAGCACGGCAGGAGGTCCTCGTTCCGAGGGACAGGAGGAGGAGGCCTCCCTACCTGACCAAACGTGCCTGGGAGGAGGTGACAAAGTCAACTCCCATGACTAGTGCAACGCACGTGGGCCCAGTGCCACAAGCGATTCTACGACCTCTTGCACTCGGGAATGATGGATACCATGTTGGCAAAGGTCACTTAACACAGCAGGTAGGCTTTCCCCCCAGTGCCCACCCCCAACTCTGAGTGCAGTTACAGCATTGAATCCTTCACGGCATGTTTCCCTTGCTGGGTGGGCCAGCAGATATTGCCTATGCCTAGTTCATGCTGAGATGGGTTCTGCACCCACAGCACGTGTTTGAGTGACACCCAGAGTACTGTTTTGGGGGTAACCTCAAGGGTCTGCACCTAGACAGAGTGCTGGAACTGGGAAACATGTCAAAGTCAGGGCGCTGACATGCTGGGAGGGGATCTTCCAGTTGGCGGGGCACCAATCCTTCTGCTGCCCTTGGCGTTCTACGTGTTTGTACATCCTTGCTTTGCAAGGTTAGACCTTGTGGTGCCACATGTGAAGGAGGCTGCATTTGGGCAATGGGGGGTGGTGCAGCCCTAGCTTCTTCGGGTGAGTGTGCGGCAGCTGTGGGGTGACGAAGAACTGGAGTCCTGCAATGTCCCACTCTGGCTGGGTTGGCAGGGATACGATGGGAATCCAGGTACAGGCTGGACTAATCAATGCTCTTCTCTCCTTTTCAGGAGAAGACTGTGCACAATTCCACCGTGTGGATGCAGACTGGCGGAGGCCAGGCCCAGTTGGCCATCGTCACCAGGTACGAGCAGGAGGCCACAGATATGGAGAGGTGCCATGCGCCCAGGTCCACCGGTGGCGGTGAGGCTGGGGTGCCATAAGGAGGAATGTTTGCCGAGCACTCAGGTCACCATGTGTGTGACAGAAGCCATGGCACTGCTGAATGCTCAGCGATTGAAGCTAGCAACATGGGTTGACCATTGATTATGGAAGGATGGGTGCATAATGATCCGGGGGACAGGCATGCACATTGACATTGTCTCCACTTTAACTAATCAAATGTCCTTTTTCTCCCTTTCAGCATCACCAGAGCAGGGCCGAGAGGAGGAAGCAGAGGGGCCACATCTCACACCTGAGGCCCCAGAGGAAATCCACTCACCAGCGTCACACCATCTCTGCCAGGCAGACACCAGCGCAGATACTAACATCTCGATACTAGCACCCCAGCTAGCGTCCCAGGGCACGGCAGTGAGGGTGCTTCACAGGGCGCTGCACCTTCTTGAGGTGCAGGCAGAGACAGAGTGCCCATGGCGCCGGCAGTCGGAGGACTGCCGGGGACCAGACATATGCTCGGTCGATGGCTGATGATGTGCTTCTGGAGTTGTCCGTGAGGCAGCAAACGCTGGAAGTGCAGCAGGGTATGCGGGAAGATCTGGCGGAGATACATGAAGCTATGTGCGGCATGGTGCCAGTGCTGGAGGAGTCCACACGGAGCATCACCGATGTAATGAGCCTCATGGCTGAGCGCCATGCTTCCTCCTTGGAGAGAGTGGTGATTCTCGTGGAGAGGTTCCTCCAGGAGAACAATCAGGGCCTCCTGGCATTGCGCTCGGACCTGCAAGCCCTCACAGCGGCATTGACCTCAGCTGTTCAGTGCCAGTGTGGGAGATGGATTGGGCACCAAGTGTCCCAGCTCGGTGCCATCCATCTATGGTGAGCAGGGAGGTCCGAAGCAATCTCGTGTCGGCACAGCAGCTGCCTGTTGTCTCTGTGGGCTCCTCTCAGGGCGCTCCGGATGAGGGCAGCAGCTTCTACACCCCTCTACCAGTGACCGTGGGATCCGATGAGGCTGTGGCGACTGGGGAGATGCCAGCTGTGGAACTGGCCGCTCCCTCCCAGACGGGGCCAGCACAGGCTCCGCAGGCCAGGGGGCAACCGCCAAGGTCATCGAGGCCAACAGGACAGCAGAGTGAGCAGGCTGTCTCAGATGCCAGCTCCAGCGAGGAGGGGAGCACCAAGACGTAGCACACGGAAACGTAAACTTAAGGTACCTTAGGTACACCACGGGCTTCTCACTGGTGGTTTTATGTTGCCCCGCTATTAGTTGATGACAAGTTGGTGTGATGCATTCATTTTATTTTCTGCTTCATTTTGTGAATTCATTAAATTTTGAGATGTGAACAAGGCTCAGGGTGATTCCTTACTTCAGCAGGTGGACAGGAATCCATGATGTTATGAGTGAGTTGTTTGTCATTGAGCTTTATTGACAAGGCACATAGTTAATGTTCCTAACCAGGCAGATTTTGCTGCCAGGTATCGAGTATGGAGCCTGCAGCCCTGGCTTGTGTTGGAGGTCCATCTGTGGTGTGCTAGCTGAAGGAGCGTTGGATTAAAGCCTCCCGGGTGTCCCTGCCTCCCTGGAGTATGCCCGGGTCAGCATCTACCCCCCTCAGCATTCTCGGTGCATGCTCATCCTCGGACTCACTGCTGGACTCATCACGTGCAGCCGGAGCAACTGTGTCAGCATGCAACCACTATCACCAACACACGATCTGGGGGGTATTGGAGTGCACCCCCTGAACAGTCCAGGCACCAGAAGCGCATCTTGAGAATACCAATGGTTCTCTCCACTACAGCCCTTGTGGTGCCGTGGCTCCTATTGTACCGCTGCTCAGCCTCTGTTCTTGGATGGCGGAGAGGCGTCATGAGCCACCTTCTGAGGGGATAGCCCTTGTCACCCAACAGCCATCCATCCAGCCGGGCTGGAGCACTGAAGAACCCCGGCACCTGGGAGAGTCTGAGGATGGAAGCGTCGTAGGAGCTGCCTGGGTACCTTGCATAGACTTGTAGGATCTGCATCTTGTGATCACGCACTGGCTGCACCTTCATGGAGTGGGATGGTCACGTGTGCAGTCGATTGCACCCTGGATGCAGGGGAAGCCAGCAATGGCCGCGAAGCCTCTGGATCCCTGTGTCTGGCTGGTCTCGTCCCAGCGGTAGTGGATGAAAGTCAATGCACACCTAAACAGAGCGTCTGTCACCCCCTGCTTGACACAACTGTGGACAGCTGATTGGGAGACTCCGCAAAGATCACCCACCGACCCCTGGAAAGAGCCGGAGGCATAAAAGTTAAGGGCAGCTGTGACCTTTAGAGCCACTGGTATGGGGTGCCCACCCGCATAGTTTGCCGAGATCTCAGGGCCAATCATCTGACAAAAGGAGGTCACTGTTTCCCTTGACAGACGGAGCCTCCTTCGGCACTGCACCTCAGACATATTGAGGTAGCTGCTTCGCCTCGTATATACCCTGGCAGCAGAATAGTGGCGCCTTCTGCGGCCCCTTCCGCCTTGGACTTCCTGTTGGCCCTGCACCCCCTGGGCCTGCGCCTCTCCTCCCAAAGGTGGCTCCCCTGGAGGCTGAATGTGGATTCCTGGCCTCCTTCACCTTCTGGCCCTCCCTTCCTCCTCAGAGGAGATGCCTCCAGTGTAGAGTTCAGCTCCCATTCCCAGGCTAAGGGAAAGCTTCCTGAAACTAGCAAGGCCCCGGAAATGATGTTGACTCAGAGTCCTGGCTTGAGGCCTGTTACTCCTGTCCAAGCTGCTGTGAAGAGTTTTGAAGTATTCCTGCTCACACAGGCAAGTATCAGTAACTTTAAGCATTAAATGTCTGACAAGTAACACTCGTGACCCCACTCACCCCTCTTATTCCTCCCGTGGATGAGGTTTATAAAAATGTTTCCTACCTGCCTGTCCATGCAACGACCCGAAGATCGCACGGGCCCCGAAAAATCGGCATCAATTGGCTCCTCAAGGGCCTTAAGTGGCCGTTAATTAATGGCGGGCGTGCATCGGAGATCATCGCCCGCCCGCCCACCGAAATATCGCGATGGCGCGCAGTCATGTCGGGACACACGCCCAACGTCACCACGCATCGGCGTGCGGGTCCCGCCCCCGTATGCCGTGAAAATTCTGGCCTAAGGTTCTGTGAAATGCCCTGGGATTTTTCCAGGTTTTATTTTCAGCATAAAGAATAAGAAAGAAAATCAGTGGGAAGAGTTGTATCCCGGAAAATCTGGGTAAATTCAGAAATTTAAACCAATGTTTATTTTGAAGATAATTTAAGGTCAAGGGAAAAAAATTGTTTTAACAAGGCACAGTTAAGCTGACTGTCAACCCAAAATGATTTACAGAATTCACAAATACAGCTTTTACAGGTCGTACCATTCGAGTCTCACTTAACCCTTTGATCACTTTTAATCAAAAGTCGAACTGAAGGATCCTTGGGTGGGTTTCTGGTCGAGTGTGGCGAGGGAGGGTTGGGGGGAGTTGAAATTTGGAGCAAGCACAATCCAGATCCACTGGGATTCTGCACCATTTCAACTGACTTGACAAAATTCTGCGGCAGAGGAGCCAGCAGGTGACATATGACACAGCAGCTGTCTGGGAGCATTCACAGGCTTCCCCAGCCAGGAATCCCACCAAATTCTCCCCCTTAGGCACAGTGCCATCTTTGTCTGCAGACAGCAGGTATAGCTGGTCTTGGCTGCAAGTAGACCTCACCAGGGCCTGGCAGAGGGAGATGCATGCAAATGGTGCCAAACACCAGGGCCCGATGTGGACATCACAGGCTAGGCCAGCATTTATTGCCCAGTGAGAAGGTGGTGGTGAGCTGCCTTCTTGAACCGCTACAGTCCATGGGGTGTAGGTACACCCACAGTGCTCTTAGGAAGGGAGTTCCAGGATTTTGACTCAGTGACAGTGAAGGAACGGTGATATATTTCCGAGTCAGGGTGGTGAGTGACTTGGAGGGAAACTTCCAGGTGATGGTGTTCCCATCTATCTGCTGCCCTTGTCCTTCTAGATGGTAGTGGTCGTGGGTTTGGAAGGTGCTGTCAATGGAGCCGTAGTGAGTTCCTGCAATGCATCTTGTAGGTGATACACACTGCTGCCACTGTGCGTCGGTGGTAGAGGGAATGAATGTTTCTGGATGGGATGCCAATCAAGCGGGCTGCTTTGTCCTGGATGGTGTCAAGTTTCTTGAGTGTTGTGGGAGCTGCACTCATGCAGGCAAGTGGAGAGTTGTCCATCACACTCCTGTGTAGATGGTGGGCAGGCTTTGGGAAGTCAGGGAGTGAGTTACTCATCATAGGATTCCTAGCCTCTGACCTGCTGTTGTAGCCACAGTATTTATATGGCCAGTCCAGTTCAGTTTCTGGTCAATGGTAACCCCCAGGATGTTGATAGTGGGGATTCAGTGATGGTAATACCATTGAATGTCAAGGGGCGATGGTTAGATTCTCTCTTGTTGGAAGTGGTCATTGACTGACACTTATGTGGAGCAAATGTGCCTGCCATTCGTCAGCCCAAGCCTGGATATTGTCCAGGTCTTGCTGTATTTGGACATGGACTGCTTCAGGATTCGCGAATGATGCTGAACATTGTGCAATCATCAGCAAACGTCCCCACTTTTAAACTTTCGATAGAAGGAAGGTCATTGATGAAGCAGCTGAAGATCGTTGGGCCAAGGACACTACCCTGAGGAACTCCTGAAGTGATGCCCTGGAGCTGAGATGATTGACCTCCAACAGCCACAACCATCTTCCTTTGTGCTCGGTATGATCCAACCAGTGGAGAGTTTTCCCCCTGACTCCCATTGACTCCAGTTTTGCTAGGGCTCCTTGATGCCGCACTCATTCAAATGCTGCAGTGATGTCAAGGGCAGGCACTCTCACCTCACTGTTGAAGTTCGGCTCTTTTGTCCATGTTTAAACCAAAGCCGTCCCCTAGATGTGACAGGAATGAGTGACTATGACAAGTAATGTGTTAAAACAACAATTTTATTGAATATTGAATGATGATTATAATAATGATGATATGACAATTATAATTGATAATACATTAATATATATAAAAGAAAAATAAGTAAAAAGAAAGATAACTTTATATGTATCAGAAGAAAAGAAGAAAGACAGATTTTTCTAAAGCACAAAGAATAACCCCAATTTAGTCTATTCCACAATAGCACCCTAAATTGGTACATACATTACCATCTCCTTGGTACATACATTACCAAGTTGCTGAGTAACCTATGGGTGGGCACCATGGTCAGTCACTCCATTCCTGGCCCTTCCTCCCGTCTTCAGTGATGACTATTCCACTACGGCTGCAGCAACGAGTCCTCAAAGCAACGTTCCTTTTAAGTCAAATTCCTGGCTCCATTCCAGTCTTCTGAGGCCTGGTACAGTCCTTTCCCAAAACAAGTCTCAAGTCTTATCAGTTCTTCTCACAGACACTGCAAGGCCACACAGGCTTCACAATATCCAAGTTGTTTATGCATCTTTTGATGGTGTCTTCCCATCTGTCATCCTTCAAGTGTTCTGTTCATCAATCAAACTTCATCTTCTGATGACCATACTAGGTGACGCCCATAAGGTTACTCATTGTCCTGGCCTGTATTCCAAGGGTCACTGAATGCAGTAAGAAAAAAGATAAACAGAAGACAACTAATTTTGGTATTTCTAGCTTGAAAAATGGAAAACAAAGACATAGTCTAAATACCAGCTGTGCATGGCCACCATGAAAAACAAACAAGGTCTGGCAAAACAGGTCTCTACTGATTATTATTGGTTAATTAATCACAGCACAACCATAGCTGGGTTAAGATCAATGTAAGATTTAATGCAAAATAACTTTAAATATCCACTATAGGCTTAAAATCAAGAGTAAAGCAGAAATAAAATGCAAAATTGCAAAAATTAGTGGCTGCAGGCCTCAGGCCTCAGGCCTGCAGCCTTTCCCCGCCCCCCCCTTAAAATACAAAATACAACAGTATTTTATAATCAAAATGACTATTTTTTGTCATTTATCCAGCTGGAATGATCTTTTTTTATATCCCATTGGGGTTTCATTACTTGTCGAAGTTGTATTTCAAGTTCAGTTACTCATGAGGGCAGTCTTTGGTACACTTTATTTGCAGATTGCTATATACAGCAGTTAATTAGTGGAATCAGAATTATCAGTGATTAAACAAAGACTAATACTGTAGAAACACGATCCAGGAGGCTTCTTAGTCAAACAAAACAAACTTTATTTACACGAGAGCTCCCGTGGCTGCTCGTCTCCAGCCAGCCCCTCGTACAGCCATCACTTCCCAGGGAACCGCCTCCCCTGAATTTACTCCCCTGTGCCAGCCACATGTTGGTTGAACAAATCACGTGACTCCCTACTCAGTTAAACTGATCTTAAAGTGACAGTCATCGCAAATGCACGTGTTATAATCCTAATCCATGGAGGAATATTCACCTTGGTGCCCCAGTTCCACAAATCCCCCCGCCATGTGGTAATTTTGGTGTCACCAATTTTTTTTTTAATCAATATACTCACTAGGTTGCTGCAAGTTATTCTGGCAGCTGTGAGACATCATAACTGAATCTTTTCACAAACTCCCGCAATCATCCCTTCATCCTGTCTTTTACACTAATTTCTATGATATTCTGATGGTAAGTATTCACCAATTCTCGATCACCAATACTAACAGGTGTTTCTGGGTTAAAACTAAAGGTTGTTTCGGGAACAGGGCATGGATTTGGGTATCCATAATTATATTCTTTTTCTAAAGCGGTAACACAGTATTCTCCCTCTCCTACATATGCAGCTTGTGTCAGCTTCAGATCAACTTTAACAGCTTCCATTGTACAATCTACTTGTGTTTAATTAAACCCACATGTTGGGCGGAATTTTCCCAGAACTGCACTAAGTGTGGTAGCGGGTGGGTAAAATGGAGTCCTACCCACCGACCAAAATGACAGGTTTTCACGCCATATCTTCCCGAGCCCGCCTCATTATATATTCACTCCTGCAAAACACGCCGTTTCCATAGCGGGATGGGCTCTCATTTGCCCGCCTGCCATCATCTCACTGTTGCATCACGCCGGCCGCCATCTTTAACAGGCAGCCGCTACCAAAGCGCTCATCGCCACCAACTCACCACTGCTGCCTGGGAGACATGACCAGCAAAGGGAAAAAGACTGCAGCCCCCCCGCTTCAACGACGGGTCCCTCGAGTGACTGCTGGATGCCGTGGATGCCCGCCGGGATGTGCTCTACCCCTGCTCTGGTTGCAGGATGGACAGCAAAGTCACCAACCTGGCTTGAGAGGTGGTGGCAACAGTGGTCAGCGCCAATGCTCTTCAGAAGAGGACAGCCACAGAGTGCCGCAAAAGGATGAATGGTCTCCTCTGTTCCACCAGGGTAAGTCACTCTTTTCATCACTCCCAACTCACAAACCCATCACACACCCACAGGCCCCTCACTCACTGCCAGTGCAAGGGACATCACCATTCATTGACTTTCGCACGCACACACCATCATTGTCCTCATCCCGTCCATGGGACCGCTCACCACCCACATAGGCCAGGCATACTTATCATCTGGCCTGCCAGGCGTCTTTATACACTCTCCCCATCTCTATTCATGCAGGACAAACTGGCTCACAACAGGAAGGAAAGGTCGCAGACAGGTGGAGGGTTGCCGGAATTCAAAGTTCTCACTGAATTTGAAAACAGAGCCATCCAGCTGGCCAGCGATGACCAGGACCGGTCCTGACGGTGAGGTCGGTGCTGCTCTACCAAGTGAGGATCCAGCAATGCAACATCCATCAGAAAACCATGCTGTGAGTGATGTGTCCTCTTTCACAGGCCACTGCCATGCACTAATTATCTCCCCTTGCTTTCGCAGGAACATCTGGGAATCAGCAGACGGAGTCCACGACCCAGAGCCTCCAATCAAGCTCCGAAGAAACCTCTGAAGAGGAATCTGAAGGCACCCTCCCTGAAGTCCCATCACAGCGCTCACCCATACCTTCCACCAGCGCAGAGACATATGCCTCGGTGAGACCTAGCTTTAGAGTAGCCCCAGGACCACAATCTGGTGAGCACAACGCACTTTCTGATCCACAGCAGGTGGAGGCAGGGACTTCCCAGGTCCCTGGCACAAGGAAGGCTGCTGGAGGCCAGAACGTTGCTAAGTCCGAGTCAGATGATGAGACTCTGGACTCAGCCATGTCACAGTTGCTGAAGCTGCAAAGGCAAGCTCGGGAACATCAGGAAGGGATGTCTGCTGCACTCCTCAGATTGCAAGGCATGATGGAGGAGTCTGCCCGCCTATAGGCTGAGGTGATAGCACTGGCATTGCAATGCACCGATGTCAACACTGGCAGGATGGCAGCTGCCATGGAGACCTTGGTCCAGGACATCACTGCTGCATGGGCTTAACTCCATCGCTGATGCCATAGTTTCATGGCTACGTCTCTGTGATGGCCCTGATTATGGAGAACAAGCGAGCTGCCCTTGGCCAGGCAGGAGTCAGACATTCTCAGAGGCTATGTGAAGACCTGTGGAGTGTCCTCACTGCATATTGTCATCATCCTCCTGTGATCGAGCAACCATTAGGGCCTCCGCTGCATCTCCATGACAGGAGCACTCTCACAGTCAAACATTCAATGTGGTCTACTGTATTCACTGCTCCCAATGTGGTCTACTGTATTCACTGCTCCCAATGTGGTCTCCTCTACATTGGAGAGACCAAACGCGGACTGGGTGCCCGCAAGCATGACCCAGACCTTCCTGTTGCTTGCCATTTCAACACCCCACCCTGCTGTCATGCCCATATGTCTGTCCTTGGCCTGCTGCAATGTTCCAGTGAAGCCCAACGCAAACTTGAGAAACAGCACCTCATCTTCCAATTAGGCACTTTACAGCCTTCTGGACTTAACATTGAGTTCAACAACTTCAGACCATGAACTCTCACCTCTATCTTCACCCCCTTTTTAAATCCCTTTTTAAAAATATTTATTATTTTTTTATTTACTTTATTTTTATTCATTCATTCATTGTTTTATGCCCTTTTTATCCCCTTTTCCATCCCTTTTTCTATCTTTGTTCCCCAAACACTGCCCACTCCCCCTACCCCACCCCTAACAAGGCCAGCTGTACTTGTTCCATGTTGTTCTTTCACAGAATGCTGACCCTTGTTCTGCTATTCACACATTCTACTTCTTTACCTTAATGCCATTAGCAGCACCTTCTTTAGCCCTTACCACTCCCATTAACATTCCTTTGTCTTGTGTCCATGACATCTTTGTCAATCTCTCCTTAGCCCAAATCTATTGCTGGTCTTCTATCCAGCTTCATTTGCTCCACCTCCCTTAAACAGTATAAATTTCATCACACTTCTACTTCTATTTAGCTCTGGAGAAGAGTCATACGGACTTGAAATGTTAACTCTGTTTCACTCTCCACAGGTGCTGTCAGACCTGCATTTTCTGTTTTATTTCAGATTTCCAGCATCTGCAGTATTTTGCTTCTATACTTTATGCATTAATGATCTAGATGAAGGAACTGAGGGCATCCTGGCTAAGTTTGCAGATGATACAAAGATAGGTGGAGGGACAGGTAGTATTGAGGAGGCGGGGAGGCTGCAGAAAGATTTGGACAGGTTAGGAGAATGGGCAAAGAAGTGGCAGATGGAATACAACGTGGGGAAGTGTGAGGTCATGCACTTTGGTAGGAAGAATAGAGGCATAGATTATTTTCTAAATAGGGAGAGAATTCAGAAATCTGGAGTGCAAAGGTACTTGGGAGTCCTAGTCCAGGATTCTCTTAAGGTTAACTTGCAGGTTGACGCGGTAGTTAGGAAGGCAAATGCAATGTTGGCATTTATTTCGAGAGGACTAGAATATAAAAGCAGGGATGTGCTGCTGAGGCTTTATAAGGCTCTGGTCAAACCACATTTAGAATATCGTGAGCAATTTTGGGCCCCGTATCTCAGGAAGGATGTGCTGACCCTGGAGAGGGTCCAGAGGAGGTTCACGAGAATGATCCCAGGAGTGAAAGGCTTAACATATGAGGAACGTTTGAGGACTCTGGGTCTATACTCGATGGAGTTTAGAAGGATGAGGGGGGATCTGATTGAAACTTACAGAATACTGAAAGGCCTGGATAGAGTGGCCTTGGGGAAGATGTTTCCATCAATAGGAGAGACTAGGACCCGAGGGCACAGCCTCAGAGTAAAGGGAAGACCTTTTAGAACAGAGATGAGGAGAAACTTCTTTAGCCAGAGAGTGGTGAATCTGTAATAGAGTAATAGAGTTGAACTGCAGACATTTCTTAAGTGGAAACATTAAGTTTATTTACAATATAGTCAGCAGCAACTAAACATGCTTTCAACTCCAATTCTATCTCTTCACTGTCTGCTGAGGTAGCCCACGCTACTCTCCTATTAGTTACTACAGGTCATGTGATCTTTCCTAACAAGTATTATTACTAAAGGTGCATTACACGTTAAATAAAACCATAATCACTACATTCCTCCCCCTTTAACTCGGCTACACATATTATATTTACAAATACATATTTTTCAAGACAACATAATATTTACACTGGGTAAGGAATTTACAAGTTCAGTCTTTCAGGTGGTTTCCTGGTATCTGTGGAATGTCGCAGCTCCACAACTTCAGATTCTTTGTCAGGAACCTTCTTTTCCGGAGTTGCCGGAACATCAGGTGCTTTGGTGGGCACTTGCAGTTCTGTATCCTCAACTCTTACAGGAACATCAGACATGTCAGTCCTAGGTTGAGCATCCTCAACAGGAAACGCAGACCCGGTCATGATCTGGTGGAACCAAATCTTGGTGATTTGTCTCTCTCCTTAAATGGTCCATGTGTTTACAAATGATCTGGCCTTCCACCTCCATGTGGTAAGATAGAGGTCCAGTCACCACACTTATTTTACCCGGTAACCACTTTGGTCCTTCCCCGAAGTTTTTCACGTATACCGGCTCTCCCACAGTAAATTTCCTCTCACGATTATGCCAGTCATGTCTAATTTTCTAGCTTCCCTGACTCCTTTCCACCTTACCCTCTAAAATTAGTATTATGAGGCTCAATCTCGCCCTGAGACAGCGTTTCAATAATAACTCCACGGGTGTGGAGCGTGCTAGCTTGGTTGCCAAGGAATCACGTTAGATTTCTCATGACTGTCTTGAACATTTGAACCACCCTTTCAGCCAGTCCATTTGAGGAAGGGTGGTATGGTGCAGTTTTTACATGAATGATACCACTGAGGCTGATAAACTGTTGAAACTCAGCACTCATAAATGCTGTGCCATTATTGGAAATGACCACTTCTGCTAGTCCGTGCATGGCTAAACTCTGACGTAGTTTCTCAATTGTAGCACCCAACGTTGGTGACTTCATCTCACATAAGTCCAGCCATTTTGAATGGGCATTGACAATGAGCAGAAACATTGTTCCCAGGAAAGGGAACGTAGTCAATGTGTAACCGCACTCAGGGTCTACCTGGCCACTCCGATGGGTGTAATGGAACTGTCACTGGCAACTTTTGCAGTTGCTGACATTGCCCACAATGCTTTACCATATTCTCCATTTCGCCATCCACCCCTGGCCACCATAGATAGCTGCGCACTATGGTCTTCATTGGGGAAATTCCTGGATGGGCAATGTGTAGTTCAATTAAAAGAGGCTCCCTTCCCTTTGGAGGAACTATCACTCATCCACCCCACAATAAGATGCCATCCTGGCTGGTTATTTCATGTCTTCTGTTGAAGTACAGTCTCATTTCATCAGATACAGGCTCCTGTGACCAACCATGTAGCACTTGTTCTCATACTTGAGATAGGACTGGGTCCCGACTTGTCCAGTCTCTGATCTGTCGTGCACATGCCGCCGAGGAATCTAAAAAATTTAACAGTAAAACAAGTTCCTGTGAAACTGGGACGTGCTCATCATTTTCTTGTAAAGGCAAACGACAAAGGGCATCGATGTTTGGTATTTGATTGTCAGGCCTACATACGAAAATATATTCGTATGCTGCCAGAATTAAGGCCCTATTAGTATTTCTGTACTTTATTTCTACGTGCCTTCTTCTTTCTAGTGCAGGCTTTAATCTCAGCCTTCTTTTTGACTTCAATCAGAGGCAACCTCAGCTTGTCTGAGTTCAGTGGTTGAGGCTCCCAAAATTTAATTATCTGTCTGCTTCTAGGAAAATTCTGAGACTTTTTCTTCCAAAGTCTCTTTGGCTTCATTTAGCTGATTCTTCAGCTCTTCTGTCTCTTTTTTGTTTTTGTTTGCTGCCTCCTGGAAAATTGGACATTGTTGTGTCTTCTCTGCCAACTCATTCTTCAGTTTGTTCAGAGAAGTGCTGAATTCTTTCTGTTTCTCTTCGTACTTTTCCAGTGATACAAACTTTAACTTGAGGGAATCTTGTAGTGTGCGAAGGTCTTTCGACAAGTTTTCTTTTTCCCTGCGAAAGTTGCTCACTTCGTCTCGAATTCTGTCATCCAGCAGGGTCTCTTCAAATCTTTCCGCTGTTCTTCCAGGTTTTGGCTTAAGACAGTCTGCATTTTTTCAGGTTGTTGAATCCTTACACACTCCTTTTTTTCAAAACAGGAACGCTTCCAGCTTCCTTTTAGAATCTCAGTGGCCGATCAAGGTTGATTTCTGTAAGCCAATTTTGCCCTAGAAGGCTTAGTCCTCTGCCTCTCAATACCAACATTGGTAGCTTTGCCAATTTGCTTCCAAAATGGACAGTTACTCTGCTTTTGCCTTTACTTGAATGTCTTCACCTGTATATGTTTATAGCTTGGCAGCTGTTTGTTCTAAGCTTAATTGATGCTCACCATTATTCAAATGTCTGAAGGTATGTTCCCCAATTACTGTAGTGGAAGCTCTCATGTCTGCTTCCATTTTAACAGGTTTGCCATTTACTTTCACTGTGACAAGTATTGGTTCTGCCTCTCCAACTTTCAGATTAAACAATAAGTAAATGTCAGAATTTATTGTTTCAGGTTCTTCTGCATTGTAGATTTCATTGGGCTTCTTTTGTTTACAAGCCTGCTTGAAGCTTTCTTGCACTATCTCATTATATTTCCATAGTAGCATTCAATTTTTTTAAACTGCCAATTGCTAAAATACTGATTGTTTCCACTTCTATTAAAATTATTCTTTGATTTCGCTGCTAAGTTATTTTTCTTTATTCTTCAGCTAGTGGGGGCTGTTTCCCGCTTCTTGGCAGGATCTCGCCTTTTCACACCACTTTCGGCTGAGGTTTCCCACCCAATATGGAGGACAGCACCAGTGTGCACACACTATTGCTTGTGAATGTCTTACAGTGCTTTCCATGACCAGCGCTATCTCTAGTTCCTTCTTGAAACCCAGTTTCACTTTGGACAATAATCTTTTCTGAATAGTGTCCTCTTTCACACCACACACTAAACAATCTCTGAGCATGTCGTTCAGAGCCGTACCAAGCTCACAATGCTCCATCAGCTGCTTCAAATTTGCCACCTAGCATGCAATTGCCTCACTGGGGTCCTATTTCGCAAATTAAACCTGAACCTCTGCATCGTGACTGAGGGCTTGGTTTGAAAGTGACCCTTCACAAGCTCCACCAATTCATCGAAATTTTTCGAATCTGGGGCACTGAGAGTCAACAAACTTCGAATCAAACCACAGGTTTTGCTCCCACTAGTACTCAAGAGGATCACTCGCCTCTTCTCTTCCCATGTAATCTCATTCACTTAAAAAAAGAACGTGAGGCATTCTATGTATTGAGACCAATCATCTGTGGCTGCTTCAAAAGGATCAATTCTCCCAAATTGTGGCATTTTGAGAGAGGATAACTTCTCCAATTCTAACGGAGTTTGCTACTTACAACGACTGGGTGAAGTACAGTGCCAATTCCTTTCTAATTCCTTTCTTCTGTTCAATCCTATCCCATCCTCATTGCCAGTTTGTTCTCGGGTGGCCATGTTGTACTGTTAGTAACAGAGTTGAACTGCAGACACTTCTTAAGTGGAAATATTAAGTTTATTAACAATATAGTCAGCAGCAAGTAAACTTGTGCTTTCAACTCCAACTCTATCTCTGCACTGTCTGCTGAGGTAGCCCATGTTATTCTCCTATTGGTTACTAAAGACTATGTGATTTTCCAAACAAGTATTATTCTTAAAGGTACATTACACACTAAATAAAACCATAATTACTACAACAGGGGTGATGTGAGGATGGGATTGAGCCCGCAAACTACAATATTTTGGTAACAAATAGGAAATAGGAGAAGAAGCTGAACTTTAAAGTTCTAACTCAGAAGCCAGGGGGCTGATGGAGGAAAAGGCAATTATTGATGAGAGCAAAAAAACATGTCAGGAATATTAGGCTTATGGAGGTTTTGATGTGTGACAGTCAGATGGATTAATAAAGGAGGCAGAAAGGAGTTGCTACATTTTATCAGCCAATGTAACTGGCTCAGTGCTTCCTAAAGATATTCCCATGGATTAACAAATAAATGGTAAAGGACAGACATTCAAATGACATCTGAGGTGGTCATGCAGGCAGAAGAGGATATGCCTTTGGCAGCAATTTCTGCATTGTGACAATATGAATTTCGCCAGAAAGGCAGTGTCTGTGTGCTTTCAGAGGAGGTTGCGTGATCAAGAAGAATGAGAAGACACTGTCACAATCATACAGGATGTCATTGTTACCTAGAACAGTACAGTCTCTGTGCTATGGGTAAGGTGAAAGCTAGATTAGAAAATCGCAAATAATGGCAGATGTGGGCAACTGTGGGCTCATTTTGATCATTGTGAAGACCTTGTAGTCTGTGAGCCATTTCGTTTGTAGACTCTCTCTGCACATCTTTCCAGTTTTGTGATTCCATACTTGTAATACATTGCTGCAATACTTCATTTTGTTTAGTTGCCACTTTGATGTCAGCTAGTTTTGGCGCCTTTGGCATTGCAGTTAGGCTTACATAGTTAAGATGTTGTTCAGCAACCTTTTCCTCACAACTACTAGGGCTGATTATCAGCAAAGAATGTCACAGGAGATAGTCTACTGGGTTGAGTTTGCCATAACACAGAACTCATGCTCTTGCAGTTTGAGTATCCAACACTCTATTTGAGTAGGTGGTTTGCTTATGTGGATTGTTGAACAAGCTTACTAGTGGTCTATGATCATTAATTACATCAAACTCGCTTCCATACAAATAGAGATGGAAGTGTAAGATACTACATATGATTGAGAGTGCTTCTCTCTTTGTTTTTCAGTAACGTTGCTCTGGGCATCAGTGATCTGCTTGCCAACGCAGAATTGTTGGTTTACCTGCCCTGGCTTGCTACACATGAACTGTAGCTAAGTCAACCGGGCTTGCATCTACAACTAGCTGGGTGGTTTTCTCAGACCATAAGACCATAAGACAGAGGAGCAGAAGTGGGCCATTTGGCCCATCGAATCTGCTCCGCTATTCAATGAGATCATGGCTGATCTGATAATCCTCAACTCCACTTTCCTGCCTTTTCCCCATAACCCTTGATTCCCTTACAGATTAAAGATCTGTCTATCTCAGCTTTAAATATACTTAACGACCCAGCCTCTACAGCCCTCTGGGGTAATGAATTCCACAGATCACTATCCTCTGAGAGAAGAAATTCCCCCTCAACACTGTCTGAAATGGGCAACCCCTTACTCTGAGTTTATGCCCTCTGGTCCTAGACTCTCCCACAAGGGGAAACAACCTCTCGGCATCTACCTTGTCAAGCCCCCTAAGAATCTTATATGTTTCAATAAGGTCACCCCTCATTCTTCTAAACTCCAATGAGAACAGGCCCCACCCACTCAACTTCTCCTCATAAGAAAACCCCTCCATACCCGGGATAAATCTAGTGAACCTTCTCTGGACTGCCTCCAACGCCAGTATATCTTTCCTTAGATAAGGGAACCAAAACTGTTCACAGCACTCCAGGTGTGGTCTAACTAGTGCCTTGTATGGTTTAAGCAAGACTTACCTATTTTTATATTCCATTCCCTTTGAAGTAAAGGCCAACATTCCATTTGCCTTCCCTATTACCTGCTGAACTTGTATGCTAGCTTTTTGTGATTCATGTACGAGGACCCCCAAATCCCTCTGTGCTGCAGCTTTCTGAAGTCCTTCTCCACTTAAGTAGTTTTCAACTCCTCTATTCTTCCTGCCAAAGTGCATAACCTCACATTTTCCCACATTATATTCCATCTAACAAGTTTTTGCCCACTCACTTAACCTGTCTATATCCCTCCGTAGACTCTTTGTGTCATCCTCACCACTTGCCTTCCCACCTATTTTTGTGTTATCTGCAAACTTGGTGATAGTATATTCACCTCCTTCATCCAAGTCATTAATATATGTTGTAAATAATTGTGTCCCCGGCACTGATCCCTATGGCACTCCACTAGTTACAGGTTGCCATTCGGAAAATGCCCCCCTTATCCCAACTTACTGTCTTTTATTAGTTAGCTAATCCTCTATCCATGCTAAAATACTACCCCCAACACCATGGGCTCTCATCTTATTATGTAGTCTTCTGTGCAGTACCTTTTTGAATGCCTTTTTGGAAATCCAAATATATTATATATATTGGTGCCCCTTTATCTATCCTGCTTGTTACCTCCTCAAAGAATCCTAATAAATTTGTCAGGCATTATTTCCCATTCATGAAGCCATGCTGACTCTTCTTGATTATATTCTGCAGTTCTAAATGCTCCGCTATTTTTTTTAAATTCAGTCATAGGATGTGGGCTTCGCTGGCTGGGCCAGCATTTATTGCCCATCCCTTGTTGCCCGTGAGAAGGTGGTGGTGAGCTGCTTTCTTGAACTGCTTCAGTCCATGTGGTGTTTGTACACCTACAGTGCTGTTAGGAAGAGAGTTCCAGGATTTTGACCCAGCGACAGTGAAGGAATGGTGATAAATTTCCAAGTCAGGATGGTGAGTGACTTGGAGAGGAACTTCCAGGTGGTTGTGTTCCCAACTATCTGCTGCCCTTGTCCTTCTAGATGGTAGCAGTCGTGGGTTTGGAAGGTGCTTATGAAGGAGCCTTGATGAATTCCTTTATTTATTTATTTATTACATCCTTTATAATAGACTCTAACATTTTCCCAATGATGGTTGTTAAGCTAACTGGCCTATAGTTGCCTGTTTTTTTTTGTCTCCCTCCCTTTTTGAATAAGGGTGTTACATTGGCAGTTTTCCAATCCTCTAGGATTTTTCCAGAATCTAAGGATTCTTAGAAGATTACTGGCAGCGCGTCCACTATCTCTGTCACTACTTCCTTTAATATTCTAGGGTGCAACCCATCAGGTCCAGGAGACTTATCGGCCTTTAGCCCCATTAGTTTCCCTAGTACTTTATCTCTAGTGAAAATTATTGTATTTATTTCCTCCCCTCCTTTTGCCCCTTGATTATTTAGCATTTTTGGAATGCTATTAGTGTCTTCTACCATGAAGACTGATACAAAGTATTTATTCAACTCCTCTGCCATTCCTTGGTTCCCCATTATTATTTCCCCAGCCTCATTCTCTAAGGGGCCTGTTCACTTTGGCCTCTCTCTTCCTTTTTGTATATTTAAAGAAGCTCTTACTGTCCATTTTTATATTACTTGTTAGTTTACCCTCAAAGTTTAGTTTCTCCCTCTTTATTAGTTTTTTGGTCATCTTTTGTTGGTTTTTAAAACTTTCCCAATCCTCTGGTTTACCACTAATCCTTGCCACGTTGTATGTTTTTTCTTTCAATTTGATATTATCCTTAACTTCCTTGGTTAACCATGGTTGGTTTATACCCTTCCTAGAATCCTTCTTCTCATTCTTCCTCACTGGGATATATTTTTGTTGTGAGTCATGAACCATTTTCACAAGTGTCTGCCATTGTTCATCAACTGTCTTTTCTGCTAAACTCCTTTCCCAGTCCACTCCAGCCAACTCTGCTCTAATTCCTTTATAATTACCCTTATTTAAGTTTAGCATAGTTGTTTCCGACCCAAGCTTCTCACTCTCAAACTGAATGCTAAAATATACCATGTTATGGTCTCTGCTTCCTAGGGGATCTTTTACTCTGAGATCATTTATTAAACCTGCCTCATTATACATTACCAGATCCAAAGTAGCCTGATCCCTGGTTGGATCCACAACATATTGTTCTAGGAAACTGTCCCAAATACACTCTATCAATTCTTGCTCATGGCTACCTCTGCCAATTTGATTTTCCCAATCTCCATGAAGTCACCCATGATTAATGTACTTCCTTTTTTATATGCACTCATTATCTCCTGATTTATTCTCTGTCCTACAGTATAAATACTGTTAGGGGGCTTATAGACTACTCCCACCATTGTCTTCTTCCTCTTGTAATTACTTACCTCCACCCATATGGATTCTGCATCATTTCTTGCTATTGCACTTATTGCATCTCGTACTAACAAAGCTACCCCACCACCCTTTCCTCCCTGTCTGTGCTTTTGAAAAGTCACATACCTCTGAATATTTAATTCCCAGCTTTGATCTCCTTGTAACCATGTCTCCGTAATGGCTATAAAATCATGCCTATTAATCTCTATTTGTGTCATTAATTCATTTATTTTGTTCCAAATACTATGTGCCTTTAAATAAAGAGCCATTAATTTTGCCTTTTTACCATTTTCCCCCCTTTGACCCTATTTGCTGTGTTTTTTATGTTTGTACACTCTGCCCCTTCCTGTCACACTCTGGGTTTCATTACCTAAATAACTGCCCTGCAATGCTGCCATATCCATCTGCTTTGTAAGCCTATGTATCCCCTCTGCTGAACCCTCTTCTCCCTCTATTTATTTTAAAGCCCTCTCTATAGCCCTAGTTATTCAATTTGCTAGGATATTGGTCCCAGCACGGTTCAAGTGAAGCCCATCCCGCTGGAACAGCTCCTTTCTACCCGAGTACTGGTGCCAGTGCCCCATGAACTGGAACCTGTTTCTTCCACACCAATCTCTGAGCCAAGCATTTAACTCTTTGACTTTATTTACCCTATACCAGATTGCCTGTGGCTCAGGTATTACCTTAGAGATTATTACCTTAGAGGTTCTGCTTTTTAATTTAGCTCCTAACTGTTCAAATTCTTTCAGTAGAACCTCCTTTCTAGTCCCATTAATGTCATTGGTACCAACGTGGATGATGACAACTGGATCCCTCCCCTCCCACTCCAAGTTCCTCTCCAGCTGTAAGGAGAAGTCCTTAACCCTGGCACCAGGCAGGCAACACAGCCTTCAGGGCTCATGCTCACGGCTGCAGAGAACTGTATTTATCCTCCTAATTATACAGCTCCTTACCACTACTACATTCCTATTTCCTCCCCCAACTTGAATGGCTCCCTGTACCATGGTGCTGTGGTCAGTTCATTCATCCTCCCTGCAGTCCCTGCTCTCGTCCACACAGCTTGCAAGAACCTCGTAACTGTTGGACAGTTGCAGGGACTGGGGCCCCTCGAACGCTACCCCCTGGCTCCCCATACCTGCTTCACCTGCAGTCACACCCTCCTGTCCCTGATCACAGGCCAAATTTGAATTACCTAATCTGAGGGGTGTGACCGCCTCCAGGAACAAAGTGCCCAGGTAACTTTCCCCCTCCCTGATGCGGCGCAATGTCTGCAGCTCGGCCTCCGAACTCAGATCCGAAATTCCTCGAGTTACAAACAATTACTACAGGCGTGTTCACTCTAGATCACCTTGGTGTCCAGCAGCTTCCACATGCTGCAGCAGCAGGATCGAACTAGGGCAACCTGCTAACAACTGTTGTTTGATCTGGTGTCAAACCTGTTTATGTGATTTAGCCCACTCCAACTTGGTGGTCTCTGTCAGATCACTTAAGGGGACAGACAACGTAATGAGGTCAGGAACAAAGCAACTACAATATATGATGAGTCCTACAGCAGAATCCAAACTTCCTGCACATTCGTAGGATTTGCAGCATTTGCATTGGCTTCAGCTTTCCCTGGATCATGTGATACTCCTTCACTGCTGAACACGTGACCAACGAATTCAATTCTGATTTCATTGAACAAGCACTTGTCTTTCTTCAAGGTGAAGTTACAGACTCCAAGATGTTGTAGGTATACATGTAGGCATGTCTCGAGTTCACTTTCACTGTGAGCATCGATGAGAATGTCATCACTGATGTTCAGTATGCCTTCAAGTCCTTGCAGTGCGGACTGAATCAAATACTGAAAGATCTCAACTGCTGAGTTGACTCCAAAGTTGGGTCTCTTGTATCAAAAGAGTCCAATGTGAGTCGAAAGCATTGTAAGGTACCTCGATTCTTCTGCAAGCTCAATTTGATAGTTGCCTGCATTGAGGTCAAGTTTAATGAAGCGTTCAGCACCATTCACTTTCTCTATGATATCACCAATTGTCGGTATCAAGTTATTTTCTCGTATTACTTGGTTTGGTGACTGCATATCAACGCAGATTCTAATGTGGTTCTCGTTCTTGGGTTTCTTGACAATTTGTATGGGTGAGAACCAGGGAGGCAGGCTCATCACCAATTTTCTCAATGATGCCAAGGTCAAGTAGATGCTGAAATTTCTTCTCTGTTTTCTGACATGAAATGGTATCCTTCTATGTTGATGCAATTGAGGCACTTTGGAATCTACATGCCCCTTGCATGTAATGCCTTTCAGCTTGCCGATACCAGTAAAGAAATCAACATACAGTTTAGGAATGTTGTTGGTATGTGTAGGAACTTTGTAGCGACTGCAATCCTGTGGAGATCTGTTGCTGTGTAGAAACTGATAAGCGTGTCACATTTCCCAGGGGCTGAATCTTCGGCTGGGCGAGTGGGCCCCGCCCCACTTGTCGAGGCGTAAAATGACATGAATGACATTGGGCGTGCGTCCTGATGTCACCGCGCGTCATTTAGATTTTCAGTTTGGTGGGCGCGCAGCCAAGTCGGCTGCTCGCCCGCCAAACTGTCAAAGGCCTATTAAGGCCATTCAAAAAGGCAATTAAGCAATTACCTGAGCTGCCCGTCCAACCTTAAGGTTGGTGGACAGGCAAAGAGCCCAGGCGGCTTTGCAGTTTTCATGGAACCTCATCCAAGAGCGGGATGAGGTTTCAGGAACGATGTTAAATTTTCACACAAATTTTTATTAAAATTAATGCACATGTCCCAGCTCATGTGGCAGTTTCACCTGAGGGGACATGTCATAAAAACTATTTCTCCACTTTTATTAACCTTTTAAAACTTAAAACTTATCTCCCTGAGACACCTCTGTGCCTTCGGGAGATTTCTGCGCTCTTTCGCGCATGTACACGAAAGAGCGTAGACCCCGACTCAGGGAACCCTCCCACCCGCTCAGCACTTCCGGGCACGTGTCACGCTGGGCGGGCCTTAATTGGCCCGCCCACATAAAATGGCGGCGCGGACCCGATCGGGGTCGCCGATTGGATCCGTGTCCGCCCGCATCTGCCCCTACACAACCCTCCGCCCCCTCCCCAACAAGGGGAAAATTCTACCCCAGATATGACAGAATACAGCATCTGTTCTGGTGTCTTTGAATAGGATTGGCATTTCAGAAGTCCAGGGAACTCTCAGTGGTTTGTCACTGTTGTAAGGAGGGACATTTGTGTTAAAAACAGATAATGCTGGAAATGCTCAGCTAGTCTGGTCAGCATCTGTGAAGAGAGAAACAGAGTTAATGCCTCGGGTCGATGACCTTTCATCAGAGCTGGATAAAGTTAGGGTTGTAGTGTTTTGAGAAAGGGGTGGATGAGAAAAGGAACAAAAGGACCGTCTGGGATTGAAGAGATTGAATGATGGAAGAGTTAGTTATACAGGTTCAAAGGGAATGGTGATGGGGATAGAAAAGAAACAAAAGATGTGTCAAGAGCAGATGCGAGATCGTTATGAACTTAGAAAACAGCTTTGTACTTACAGTACCAAAATTGATTGTCTTTTAGTAATTTTGTGTCATGGGCGCTGTGCTGAAAATCGACTTGCATGGATTTTGTCTTTAACGCTCTGTTCCTATTGGGTCACTTTTAATCAGATTCAGAAGCACATTGGTTAACCTTGAGCTAAAGACTCTTCAATTCCCAGTAATAACAAAATGCCACTTATCGTCTAGGAATCCCTACGTTGAAGAAGTTCTGCTCTTCTCTCCTGTGTTATATTGTTATATTATTGATAAAGAGCTAGGAACTAATTATTATGTGAATATATATCCTGGGGTGCCACATTCACTGCCGCACTGCAGTCATGTGCTGAGTAACAAAGATCACTTCTCAGCCTTTTGGCTAAGATCAAGTGTAGTCGTGAAGCGATGGCTATAACCAGTCGAGCCCCAAACCATGGGGTATGTAATACCGTTCAGGTGGCGGTGAAGGACAGCGAAGGATGAGCACTCATGGATCGGGCCCTCTTCATTAAGCGAATCCTTTTGGAGTCATGTGGATTTGAAGCCGCAGAGATCTACTCCCTGCAAGACTGCCCCAGTGCTGGATACTTCGACGTGACCTTCAGGAGTGTGGCTGCCTGCCTCAAGTTCCTGAAGGTGTCCAAGGAGAAGAAAGACCAGCCGCAGATGAGGATCCTGACGTTGGAGTCGCTCTTTGCTCTGCCGTTGCAACGGGACCGTGTAGTGACTGTGCATCTCTACAACCCCCATGTCCCTGTCGCCAATGTGCTCACCTTCCTCGCCAGGTACGTCGACAAGGTTGGGAGCTGCACCGAGGTTAAAGACGCTTTCGGGATTTGGACAAGCAAACACCAGGTCAAGGTCACGCTCAGGGCCGATGGTAAGGGAGCCATCCTCCACCCTTCTTCCAGCTTCACTATCGGGGGAAGCCGTGGCTACCTTGTCTACGCTGGGCAGCCCAAACTTTGTCGCTCATGCGGCAAGTCTGGTCATGTGGCGGCCAACTGCAGCACCGTCCTCTGCAAGAATTGCAAGCAGGAAGGACACCAGACAAAGAATTGCAAACAGACTAAGTGCTGCAACCTGTGTGGCGAGGCAGGCTACCTCTACAAGACCTGCCTCAAACGCTGCCTCACTTATGCACAGGCGGCCAAAACCAACGAGGGGGAAGCAGATGAAATGCTTCGTGTCACTACTACCAAGGACACTTGCAACCCTCCAACCACCAAGGCCTCCAGTGAGAACAATGGGACAAAGGAGGACATGGAGAGAGACAAGATGAAGGAAAAGAGTGAGGCAGCAGACAGCCAATCAACTGCACTTCCCCCTGAACCTCCCACTGCTCAGGAGAGCGAATCAATGGAGGAGGAAGCAGCAGAAAATCAGCAAGGGGAGTGGCAGCTGGTAAAGAGAGCCTAAAAGAAGAAGAGGCTAAGAAGGGACCAAGCCACTTCCCAGACGAGTGGCAAGAGGCGTCTCTATCCGACACGGATGACAAGGGCTGCTGCTCTTTGGACGAAGAAGGGCAAGGGCAGCACCTACAGAAGAAGCGGCAAAGCTCTAGGGAGTTGGAGGACAAGACACCTGAGCTCCAGAACATTGGAGACAATGAGGAGAGTAGCGCACCCCAACTTTGCCCACAACCCGAAGAAGCCAGAGCACCCCAATCCCAGGAAGCTGGGAGCAGTGAAGTGCTCAGCGTACCCCAGCTCCGGAAAGCCGGGAGCAGCAACGCCCCAGAGGGGGAGAGGATTGGAGAGACTTCTCCAACAGAGAACAATTCAAAACTCGTTCCTTGCACAAACCCCCAGATGCCACCTGAGTGGAACATCTCCAATGGGGTGTTTCAGGACAGTTTCCTTAGCCCATCCAAAGTGAGACAATTTGTGAACACTATGGGTATGCAGAAGCCATAGTGCACCGAGGGGCTGGGAATTGTTTAGAGCCCCTCAGGCTGTACGGCTCACAATGAATGTATGCATTGAATACTAATTGTATTATAATTGTATTGAAGCACCTCAGAGTGCAACATGATGTATGTTGATAACTCCAATACCATTGTCTGATTGTCTGTAATGACCATATTGAAATTATTGTAATATTCATTGATTGTATTGAAGCACCTTGTGATCCATGTGTAAAAGTTGAATCTGATTGCACTTTTTGTGATGGCGATTTAGAAATGTTTTGTAATGTTCTTCCAGATATTTTATGAATAAAGTATATTTTTCCAAAGAAAAATGGATCAGCCTATCAGCCACATGAAAGATGCAAGAAATGCACTCAATGAAGATCCAACATTTTGAGTCTAAGCTGTGACTATTTCTAACTTATGAAAGCCAGAAGACATAATATGGGGGTGGTTGGTTGTCTGTGCGTAAAAATCCAAAGATTTTAAACACGTTTTAATACTGATTAGATTGAAAAATTAACCCGAATTAATGTTAGAGAGAGAGAGAGAGAAAAACTGAGTGAATAGTGCGAAAGCTAAATGGCTGCTGCAGCAATAAACACAGCTCCAGTCCATGATGAGTTGAGAGGCATGATGATGTCATAAAGGCAACTGAGGAACTTAAACAAAAGTGCAGACTGCCATTCAGTATCTTTCTAAAAGATACTAGTGAAGAGGAAAGAGTCAACTACATCCTGGGCAGGAGAAAAAGGGTTAAATTTGTTTAATAGCTGGGAGCTGAGTGAAGACAACAACAGAAACACAGACATTTAAAAAAAATCAGCACACATCTCCAGCCAAAGGTCACAGAGTCATAGAAAGTGTACAGCACAAAAGGAGGCCACTTGGCCCACCATGCCTGCACCAGCGTCAAATCATCAGATCTACTAATATGAATTTCAAGGCCTGAGGCAAGAATCAAATGAGCCTGTTGATAATTTCCTGACAAGGCTGAAAAATGCAGCCAGAAAATGTAAATTTAAGGACCCAGGTGAAAGGCTGATAGATCAGCTCATCTGGAGTTCTGCACACTCTGAAATACAAAAAGATTTAATTGGAAAGGACAAGCTCACAATTTTGCAGGTTGTAGACACTGCCAGGTCGCATTAAGCCTCAAGTAGATAGTGAAGATGCTTATGACCCAAACAGCTAACATTTAGTTACGTCAAGAGAAAGACAGCAGGGTTGACGCAGTGAAACAGCAACAAAAGAATGCTCACCAGACAGAGGGAAAAATGTGCAAAAGCCGTGGACAACCAAATGAGTTCACAGACAAAAGGAAATATCCTGCATATGGATCAGACTACAGAGCTTGTGGAAAGCCCAATCACTGGGAAAAAATGTGCAGAACAGGAAAAATGCTGGTAAATGAGTTATCAAAGCTAAAGCAACAGAGCAATGGAGAAATAAAAGAAACCAAAATGTCCACACCCTGGAAGATTGATGATGAGTTTGGGGACACAATAGGAATAGGAACCATACAACCACATGAAATGACTGGATGTGACAGTTCACAGAGAAAAGAGGTTCACACACCATTCAGATCAGGAAGAGGATGAGAAATACACCCATAAGTATAAATCTGAAGCATTATACCAGAGCACAGAGTGGCATCATCCAGCTCAGATTATACCAGAAGTTCTTTCCTGAAAATTTGAAAAAAAATGGGTTCCAAAGGAAAGTGCTCAGAAACCGAGCAATGTCATGCTAAAGGCACACAGGGAAACTGAGATTCAACAGTGAGGAACAACACAAATCAGAAGGACATACAAAGTAAAAGACGTTAACTGTATGTTAAATGCCACTGAAACAGATGGTCCTGCTATCCTGGGGTTGAGCAGTTGTGAAGAGCTGCAGATTAACTCAGTAAACCATGAGGTGGAGGAGGTGACACTGAGGGTTAAAGAAAGTACACCCATTGCAAAGCACCCTCCCATCAGATGTAAAGAAGACTTGGTGCAAATGTATCCAGAGTGTTTCGATGAGACGTTTGGTGGTTTGAAGATTTTGAGTATCACATCACTATTGACCCAGCGATGAAACCAATGATTCATTCCCCCATGTAAAGTGCCAATAGAACTAAAAGGAAAGCTTGAAAAAGAGCTCCAAAAGATGAAAGAAAAGAAAATGATCACCAAAGTCACAGAGCCTACAGATTGGGTAAATTCTGTTGTGATGAGAGAGAAGCCAAATGGAAGGCTAAGAATTTGCCTGGATCCCAAAGATCTTAATCAAGCCATAAAGTGGAATCTTACCCTATTCCAACACTGGGGGAGATCACACCAGCACTGACAGGGACAAAAGTTTTCAGCAAGCTCGATACCAGAAATGGCTATTAGAACATGAAGCTTGATGCGGACTCGTCACTGTTGACAACACTCAATTCATCTTTTGGCCAGTTCAGATTCCTGCATCTATCTTTTGGCCTTAAAGTGAGCCAGATGTGTTCCAACAGAAAGTGGATGAGACATATTGAGGATGTAAAGGAGCAGTCAGCATGATTGATGATATCCAGATCTATGGTGTCATTAATAAAGATCATGACCACTGTCTCCATGAAGTCATGGAGAAAACCAGGAAAGCTGGGATCATGCTAAAGGCAAATGCATTATGAAGGTGACAGAATGCCAATTCTTCTGAATGGTGTACGCACCTGACAGGGTCAAGCTGAGTCTGGAAAAATCATACCCATCTCTGAGATGGAAGCTCCAAGAGGCAAGAAAGAGTTGTGAAGTCCCTTGGCTTGTTGCAGCATATGAGTTTTTTCATACCTCACAGGTCAGAACACACAGCAAACCTACAAGAGCTGACGAAAGAAGATATTGATTACCAGTGGTCAGAGTCACACGAGGGAAGTTTCAACAAACTCAAAGAAATAGTGTGCAAGGACACAAGTTTGTCACACTACAACAGAAGGAAACCTGTCACTCTGCAAGTAGAGGCTTCTACAAAAGGACTGGGAGCAGCCCTGGTACAAGAGGCAAAGCCAATAGCATTTGCATCCAAAGCTCTAGCCTCAGCTGAGACCAGATATGCCAACATAGAAAGAGCTTTTGGCAGTCGTGCATGGATGTGAGAAGTTCCATATATATCTCTATGAGATAAAGTTCATAGTGGAGAGTGATCATCATCCACTGGAGCAGATCTACAAGAAGAATCTGTGTAAAGCACCAGCAAGACTACAGAGATTACTCTTGAGGCTTCAGAGTTTCAATTTCACTCTGAAATACAAGCCAGGAGCAGGAATGGCAGATACCCCATCTCAGTTGTTGCCTCAGGCAAAACACAAGATAGAAGGTCTAGGTTTAAAAATGCATCACCTAGTAAACAGACCACCACCAAAATTGGGTCAATTTAGAGATGAGACCAGCAGAGGTGAAGAGCTATAGATGCTTTCTCAGGAAGTGATCCAGAATGGCCTGATAAGATACAGCAAATACAGCCAGCAATGCGGCAGTCCTGGTCTATCAGAGATGACATCTCCATAGAAGCTGATGTTCTGCTAGCTGGTTCCAGAATAATCATATTGTAGTAATCTGATATGTCATACGCCTTTAAGATAAGTGTTGTAAGGTAAGATCGCATGATCTTAATACCCAATAGCAGAGTAGCATGGACTACCACTGTGAGAGAGTCTTGAGTTAGACACTGAAGAGTGAAGACAGAGTTTTGAGTTGTGAGCACACAAATGTAGCTGCTGAGTTTGGTTTGTAAATAAACAGCATGTGTTTATTCTAACAACGATCTCAGTTGTCTCTGTGCCAACTCAGTCACCCCGATTTAAGAGTGCAACCTGGATCCTTTAGCTCCAACAAACCAAAGGGCACTGGATCCAACAAACTGGCAACAAGAGTAAAAGCAGGAAAAGCCATGGATAAAATGAGGTAAAAAGCAAGGAAGAACGAAGGAAATCGGAAGAACCGAAATCGGGCACGGTGGTTGCAAGTAAAAGAAAATTTCCTTCTTGGTTGTTGAAGTAGTCCCCTCAGAGAATGCCACAATTTGAATGAGTGGAGCCTTTCGACCCAACCTCTGACAACTGGTCTCACTGTGTTGAACGCCTCATGTTCTTCTTCCAGGCGAGCGACATTGCGGGGGAGGAGAAGAGGCACGCAATCCTTCTGTCCATGTGTGGGAGTAAGACATACAGACTAGTTTGGAATCTGTTGGCGCCCAATGCCCCAAACTCAAAGTTTTGATGACTTAGTGAGCCTCATAAAGAATCATCACCAGCCCCAGCCATCGGTGACGATGCAATGGTTTAAATTCAACTCAAGAATTAGAGCTGCGGCGGAGACATTTGCATGTTATGTGGCAAGTCTGAAACAATTAACTGAATATTGTGAGTTCGGTACTTCTATCATTGATATGCTTAGAGATCGTTTGGTGTGCGGTATAAATGAAAATGCGATTCAGAAGATATTATTGGCTGAAACAAATTTAGATTTTCAGAAGGAATTGGAAATCGCTCTGGCAATGGTAGATGCAGTACGAGACTCAGACACCATACGAGGAGCACAAAATGGCGCCGTCCTCCATTTTGGACGGGAAGCCTCAACGAAAAAGAGCACGAAAGCGCAGAGCTTTACTCAGAAGCAGGAAACAGCCACCGCTAGCAGACAAATTTAAAGGGATAACTTAGCATCAAAATCATGGCATAAAATTAACTGAGATAGAAGCAGAAAACTTTGTAATGAACCACAGTTTAAAAAGATTGAATGTTTCTCTGCCATTGTTATGGATACCTCAAGAGACATTGTAAAGATAGAATCAGGCAGACAAAAGTAAAAACCCAATGAGATAAACAGCGTTGAAAAGCCTGAAATGATAAATCCTGATATCTATTCGTTATATAATTTAAAGGTAGGGAGAACAGAGTCTATCTATGTAACCATGAGAGTGAATGAGAAGCCTATCAGAGTGGAGGTGGATACTAATTCAGCTGCTACGGTGATCGATGAGCATACTTTTAAATACCTGAATTATGGAGAACGTAAGCTGAATTTAGAAGAAACTTATGCTAAATTAAGAACATATATGGGAGAAAACATACAAGTGAAGGCCGAATGTAAAGTCACAGTATGCTACGGAGCTCAAAGAATGAGATAACCCTTGATGGTAGTAGCAGTGAGGGACCTAGTCCCCTCGGACAAAACTGGCTGAAAGAAATTAAATTGGAATGGACGGAAATCTTCCAAATGAGAACTAATGGACTTTCAGAGCTACTACAAAAATATGCCTCCGTTTTCAAGGAAGAATTTGGAAAAATTGAGGGGCCACAAGCAAATATTTATGTAGATCCAGAGGCAACACCAAGATTCATGAAGGCAAGACCAGTACTTTATGCAATGCTAGTAGACACAGAACTGGACAGATTAGAAAAGCTGGGAGTGATACAACCAATACAATTTTCAGAGTGGGCAGCTCCAATTGTACCTGTTCTCAAACCTGATCAAACTATTAGAATATGTGGGGACTATAAATTGACAGTCAATCAAGTGGCAACATTGGATAGACACCCCATACCTAAAATTGAAGATTTATACGTTAAATTGGCAGATGGAATGGCTTACACGAAGTTAGATTTGAGTCACGCCTACCAACAATTGGAATTAGAGAAGGCATCCCGGAAGTTTATCGCCATAAATACAAATAAGGGACTGTATCAATACACCTGTTTAACTTTTGGCATATCTTCCGCTTGCGCCATATTCCAAGGAACCATTGAAAGTTATTACAGGGATTGCTCCATTTTGTAGTTTATTTGGATGATGTTCTCATGACTGGACACACTGAAAAGGAACATTTGATGAACTTGTAAGAAGTTCTGAAACGCTTTTCGCAGGTTGGAGTGAGATTGAAAAAGGAAAAGTGCACATTCCAGGCAAAAGAGGTAACTTACCTAGATCACAAGGTAGAGTCACAAGGCCTACATCCAGCTGAAGAAAAAGCAAAAGCCATTAAAGAAGCCCCAGAGCCAAAGAATACATATGAACTGAAACCTTTCTTGGGGATGATCAATTACTATGGATGCTTCTTGCCTAATTTGTCAACAGAACTAGCATCCCTGTATTACTTGCTCAAGAAAAGCCAGAGATGGTCTTGGCAAACACCATGAGAAGAAGCTTTCACCAACGTGAAACAGTTGCTACAATCATCCACACTTCTAGTACATTTTGACCCAAAAAAAGAGTTGATATTAACACGTGACACATCACCCTATGGAGCGGAAGCGGTGCTTTCCCACAAAATAGATGATGGATCAGAACGAGCTATAGCATATATGTTGAGAACACTCAGTACTGCAGAGAAAAAGTACTCTCAAATTGAAAAAGAAGGCCTGGCAATCATTTTCAGTGTTAAGAAGTTTCATCAATATGTATAGGGTGGTCACTTTACTATCATAACGGACCACAAGCCATTATTCAGACTATTCAGGGAAGACAAGGCAATACCCCCTATAGCATCAGCAAGAGTACAAAGATGGGCTCTGGTCTTGGCAGCGTATGAGTATACTTTTATTCATAGACCCAGAAGTCAAATTGCAAATGCAGATACACTTAGTTATTTACCCTTCCAAGTAAAAGATGACAATGTTCCAATTCCTCAGGAATTTATTTTGTCATTGAATTTCCTGGACTCATCACCAATATGTACAAGACAAATTAAAGATTGGACAAACCGAGACCCAGTCTTATCTAAAGTGAGAAATCAAGTTCTTCATGGTTGGTCACAAAAACAAGAATCTGATGAAATGAAACCGTATTTCTAGAGAAGATACGAGATAACCAGCCAAGAAGATATTTTATTGTGGGAAGCTCGGGTGATTGTTCTTCCAAAAAGACAAAAACCATTGTTATCCAAACTTCATCCCGGAATTTCCAAAATGAAGACAATAGCATGCAGCTATATGTGGTGGCTGGGAATGGTTGGAGAAATAGAAAACTTAGTGAGAAGTTGTATGCAATGTCAACAAGTACAAAAGTTACTTGCAACAGCCCTATTACACCCCTGGGAGTGGCCAGGAAGGCCATGGGTATGAGTACACAATGACTATGTGGGACCTTTTATGGGAACAATGTTTCTACTTATCATAGATGCGCATTCAAAATGGATGGACATATACAAAGTAAGGTCACCCACATCTTCAGCGACGATAGACAAGCTACGACAAAGTTCCACAATTAATGGATTACCTGAAGTGCCAGTATCAGATAATGAAACAGTATTCACAAGTGCTGAATTTAACCGATTTACAAGGCTCAATGGGATTGGTCATGTGAAAACATCTCCATACCACACTTCTTCAAATGGACTCACCAGGAGAGCAGTTCAGATGTTCAAATCTGGTATGAAGAAATTGTCTAGAGACCCGATAGCGGCTAAATTACCATGATTTCTTTTCCATTATAGAGCCACCTCTCATTCAACAACAGGTGTAACACCAGCGGAATTGTTAATGAAGCACCGTCTCTGATCGAGACTGAACCTAATTATGCCAGACTTGGGGTGGAAGATAGAAGGAAGGCAGCAAAGTCAGAAAATGGGACATGATTGTCACAGTCAGGACAGAACACTTAATGTAGGAGAGAAATCATTTGTGAAAAATTTTAGAGAAGGACCAGCATGGTTGTTCGGTGAAAAAGTAACAGGACCTCTTTCCTACCATGTAAAAGTCGAAGATCGAGTAATTGGAGACATGTGGATCACATAAGAAGAGGAGAAACCAAATATCCAGAGATGATTCCACAAGTGTTCGAGACTGAATCAACATCTCCTGTTGATAGAACTCAACTGAGTACCAATGCGTTCAAAAGGCTGACTGTATCTGAAAAAGTTGAAGAAACAGATTTACAGGTACCTACTGAAGAACCAGATGCTCAGACGACTCACGTAAAAGGAGGTTCCAAATCAAACTTCAGGAGCTGTAGAGCTGAGACGTTCTACACGTGTAAGGAAACCCCCAGAGAGTCGGACATTGTAAATAATTGATCTGGTAAATAATTTCATATATTGAAAAATTGTAAAAGTAAAGGGGGAGGTATGTAGTAATCTGATATGTAATGCACCTTTAAGATAAGTGTTGTAAGGTTAGATCACATGATCTTAATACCCAATAGCAGAGTAGCGCAGGCTACCATTGTGAGAGAGCCTTGAGTTAGACACTGATGAGTGAAGATAGAGTTTTATGTTGTGAGCACACAAGTGTAGCTGTTGAGTTTAGTTTGTAAATAAACAGCATGTGTTCATTCTAACAACGATCTCCTGACGTTCTCTGTACCAACTCAGTCACCCTGATTTAAGCGTGCAACCCGGATCCTTTAGCCCCAACAAACCAAAGGGCACTGGATTCAACACATGTCCAAAATGATGCAGGAAGAACTTCTCCAGAAGATACATGAAGGCCACATGGGAATGTCCTGTGTAGCATCTTCAAAGACGTCGAAAGAATGGTTTGAAACCTGCAATGTGTGCCAGAAGTAGAGAAATACACAGCAGAAAGAAGAGATGATAGCTAGTGAAGTACCAGCCAGACCACACCACGCTGTGGGAGCTGACTACACACACACACACACACAATCAAGAATGGTATCCCATAGTCATAGACTACTACCCAAAGTTTCCTTTTATCCAAAAGGTGAAAGATTTGAGAGCTGCATTTTATCATCTTACATTTTACTGCAACATTTCAACCTGATTGATCAAGTGTATTTCCTCCAGACATCCGTGTGGCTGATGGACTGATACATTAGGCAGAATTTTCCCGTTGGCATGCGAGGGTGGGCCCTGCACACCGACGGATAAAATGACGCGCAGTGACGTCGAGCATGCGTCCCAACGTCGCTGCACGCCATGACGATATTTCGGAAGGCGGGCATGCTATGAGTTCGGAGGCGCACCCGCCATTAATTAACAAGCCAGTTAAGGCCCATGAGGCAGCAATTGACAACGATTTTTCACAGCCCATGCGATCTTTAGGATGTTGCATGGGTGCAACAGGCAGGCGGGTAGGAGACATTTAGATAAGCCTCATCCACAGGCGGGATAAGAGGGGTGAATGGGATCGCGAATGTGATCTTTCGGGTATTTAAGTGTGAAAGTTACTTATACTTGCCTGTGTAAGCACGAATACTTCAAAACTCATACCAGCTGCTTGGGCAGGAGTAAAAGCCTTTGTCAGGACTCTACAGTAAAGATCATTTTTGGGGCCTGCAGCTTTCAGGAAGCCTTCCCTTAGCTTGGGAATGGGAGTTGTGCTGTCCACTGGAGGCACATCCTCTGAGGAGGAAGGGACGGCCAGAAGGGGGAGGAGGCCAGGAGTCCACATTCAGCCTCCAGGGGAGGCATATTTGGGTGGAGAGGCGCAGGCACAAAGGGCGCAGGGCCAACAGGAAGGAGCCACATAAGACGCCACTATCCTGCTGCCAGGGTATACAGGCGGTGAAGCAGCTACCTAAATATGCCTGAGGTGCAGTGCCAAAGGAGGCTCCGTCTCTCAAGGGAGACAGTCACCTCCATTTTTCAGATGATAGGCCCTGAGATCTCCGCAAACTGTGTGAGTGGACATGCCAGTGGCTCTAAAGGTCACAGCTGCCCTCAACTTCTATGTCTCTGGCTCTTTCCAAGGGTTGGTGGGTGATCTCTGCGGAGTCTCCCAATCAGCTGCCACACTTGTGTCAAGCAGGTGACAGATGCTCTGTTCAGGCGTGCATTGATCTTCATCCACTACCGCTGGGACGAGGCCAGCCAGACAGAGCGAGCCAGATGTGGCCAACAAGGCACCAGCAGGTGAGCCCGGTGCCTTCGTCAACAGGAAGGGCTTCCACTCCATGAACGTGCAGATAGTGTGTGATCACAGGATGCTGATTCTGCAAGTTTGTGCAAGGTACCCAGGCAGCTCCCGTGATGCCTACATCCTCAGGCACTCCCAGGTGCCGGGGCTCTTCAGTGCTCCAGCCTGGCTTGATGGATGGCTGCTGGGTGACAAGGGCTATCCCCTCAGAAGGTGGCTCATGACACCTCTCCGCTATCCAAAAACAGAAGCTGAGCAGTGGTACAATAGGAGCCACGCCTCCACAAGGGCTGTGGTGGAGAGAACCATCGGTCTACTCAAGATGCGCTTCCGATGCCTGGACCGCTCAGGAGGTGCACTCCAGTACCCCCCAGATCGTGTGTCAGTGATAGTGGTTGCATGCTGCGCCCTGCACAATCATGCGCTGGAAAGGGGGGACACAGTGGACAAGGAAGATGTCGATGCAGTTGCTCTGGTTGCACACGATAAGTCCAGCAATGAGTCCGAGGATGAGCATGCACAGGGAAATTCTGAGGGGATAGACGCTGACTCGGACATACTGCAGGGAGGCAGGGACACCCGGGAGGCTTTAATCCAAAGAAACTTCGGCTAGCTCACCTCAGATGGACCTTCAGCACACACCAGGGCTGCAGGCTTCATATTCGACACCTGAGTGCTAAATCTGCCTGGATACTAACATTAACTAAGGCCCTTGTCAACAAAGGTCAATGTCAAACAACTCATTCATAACTACTATGGGCCAACATAAAAGCACCAGTGAGAAACCCGTGGTGTGCCTAAAATGCCTTAAATTTACGCTTACGGGTGCTACGTCTAGGTGCTGACCCCTCACTGGCACTGGCATCTGAGACAGCCTGCTCACTGTGCTGTCCTGTTGGCCTCGATGACCTTGGCGGGCGTCCTCTGGCCCGTGGAGCCTTTGCTGGCCCTGCCTGGGAGGGAACGGCCAGTTCCACAGCTGACACCTCCCCAGACGCTGCAGCCTCATCGGATGCCACAGTCACTGGGAGAGGGGCAGAGGAGCTGCTGCCCTCATCCGGACCACCCTGAGAGGAGCTCGCAGAGACAACAGGCAGCTGCTGCGCCGACGTGAGGTCGTTTTGGACCTCCCTGCTCACCGTAGATGGATGGGCACCAAGCTGGATACTTGGTGCCCAAACCATCTCCCACACTGGCACTGACCAGTTGAGGTCAATGCCGCTGTGAGGGCTTGCAGGTCCGAGCACAATGCCAGGAGGCCCTGATTGGTCTCCTGGAGGAACCTCTCCACGAGAATCACCACTCTCTCCATGGAGGAAGCGTGGCGCTCGGCCATGAGGCTCATTGCATCGGTGATGCTCCGTCTGGACTCCTCAAGCACGGTCACCATGCCACACATAACCTCATGTATCTCCGCCAGATCGCCCCCCCATGCCCTGCTGCACTTCCAGTTTTTGCTGCCTCACAGACGACCCCAGAGGCACATCATCAGCCACCAACCGAGCATGTACCTGATCTCCAGCGGTCCTCCAACTACCGGCACTCTGGGCACTCTCTATCTCTGCCCGTACCTCGAGTGTGAAATGCCCTCACCACTGTGCCCTGGGATATTAGCAGAAGATCTAATTCCCACTGAGGTGCTAGTCTCTGCACTGGTGCCTGCCTGGCAGAGATGGTGTGACACTGGTGAGTGGATTTCCTCTGGGGCCTCAGGGGTGAGAGGTGGGCCCTCTGCCTCCTCCTCCTGGCCCTGCTCCAGTGATGCTGAAAGGAAGAAAAAGGACATTTGATTAGTTACAGTACGGACAATGTCAATGTGCATGCCTGTCCCCCGGATCATTATGCGCTCATCCTTCCATAATCAATGGTCAACCCATGTTGCAAACTTCAATCGCTGAGCATCAGCAGTGTCATGGCTTCTGTCACACACATGGTGACCTGAGGGCTCACCAAACATAGCTCCCCATGGCACCCCAGCCTCACCGCCACCGGTGGACCTGGGGGCATGGCACCTCTCCAGATCCATGGCCTGGTGCTCGTAAGGCGTTAGGTTGGCCAAATGGGCCTGGCCTCCGCCAGTCCACATCCGCACGGTGGAATTGCGCGCAGTCTTCTCCTGAAAAGGAGAGAGGAGCATTGATTAGTCCAGCCTGTCCTGGATTCCCATCATATCCCTACCAACCCAGCCAGAGTGGGACATTGCAGTTCTTCGTCACCCCACAGCTGCCGCACACTCACCCAAAGATGCCAGGACTGCACCCCCAAGCATTGCCTAAATGCTGCCTCCTTCACATGTGGCACCACAAGGTGTAACTTTGCTAAGCAAGGAGGCACAAGCACGTGGAACACAAAGACCAGCAGATGGATTGGTGCCCCACCACCTGGAAGCTCCCCTCCCAGCATGTTAGCATCCTGACTTCGACATGCTTCCCAGTTCCAGCACTCGGCCTAGGTGCAGATCCTTGATTTTCACCCCCATTCTATACTCTGGGGGTCAGTGTCACACATGCTGCAGATGCAGAACACATCCTAGCTCAACCCTCTCAGGGTGAACTGGGCATGGGCAATCTCTGCTGTCACACCCAGTGAGGGAAACATGCCGTGAGGGATTCAATGCTGTAACTGTACTCAGAGTTGCTGGGGAAGCGAGGGCTGGGGGGAAAGGGTGACGGCTGCATTAAGTGACCTGAGGCAACATGGTACTCACCCTTCCCAAGCGCAGGAGGTCGTTGAATCTTTTGTGGCACTGAACCCACGTGTGCCGCACCACATCATGGGAGCTGACAATCTTGGCCAGCTCCTCCCATGCACGTTTGCTCAGGTGGGGAGGCCTCTGCCTCCCGTTCCTCGGAAGAAGGACCTCCCACTGTGCTGGTACCTCCTCCAGGAGGACAGCTAGGCACTCATCAGAGAAATGAGGGGCACACTGTCCAGCTGCCCTACCCCCCGGCCTGGCCTGCCCCGATGGCTTAACCTCCGGCCTTGCGTGATGCACATTACCCCTCTGATGTGCTTTTCTCCCAGCCATTGTGAGCAGCCTTGCAATGGCTGCCAGGCCTTCATTTAAACAGGCCGCCAGGTTTCCATTGGACCCGGTGGTCTGTGCACGCCCGCCACCGCCTGCCCACTCCTGCTATCCTCAGGAGTCGTGAACTACACTGAGTGGGCCTTAGTTGGCCTGCTCGCGTAAAATGGTGGTGCGGACCCGATCACGGGCAGCAATTGGATCTGCACCCGCCCGCTTCCGCTCCCACATGGCCCACCCGACATGGGGAAAATTCTCCCCATTGTTGCTCACCACCTGGCTGCAATGCAGTCGTAAATGGGGCACCCCGGATGTACACCCACGTAACAATTAGTTTCTACCTCTTTATGACTAATATAATAACATAATAGTGCCTTCAAATGAACAATACTCACAATCACAATACAATACAGGATCACAACTTCAAACCAATTTGATTCTGGAAGAGGAAATGCCTGTCCAATCTAAAGGAACTGGTGGCATTGGAGACTGAGGTAGTGAAGCAATGTCCATGAGGACAATATATCTTCATAAGTACTGTAGTGCAGGAGGAAGCAACCTCTTTTATTTTGGGGTTCCTTACAAAACAAAGCAGGTTAAATAAACATACCAACAGAGCTTACAGAGATAAAAACAAAAAGCTAAAAGCTATCTCTACATTGTCACTACCACAGCCTCAGAGCCCACAGATTTATTTTGGGTGCATTGCTCATACATTTAAAAAAATGACCTATAAATGAATCTTTTTTTATTTCAGTTCTCTGTCTGAAGCCAGGTCTGACCCACAGTGACACACCCTTTACCACGGACAGGACAAGGAGGCAGGTCTCAAATCCACCCCAGCCAGGACAGGGATTGAACCCTATGCTGTTGCTCCAATCCACCAGCCATCCGGTCAATTGATCCAGACAGACCCCCAATGAGACCAAGTTGCATTTATACCTGCAAGTTGCAGCCTGGAGCAATGGATAGTGATGGTAGGGGCTCCAATGTTCTTTCCTTCATGTGGCTGACCAGGAATCTCTCCTGCTCTTACCACCTGCCATTGGCATATGTTGGAAGGATTTACAAGTTGATACTCAACCTGTTTGACAGCATAATAACACACATTCCTTGGCCACCAAGTCTTGGAGTGAGACTTGAACTCTGAGCTTCTGGCTCAGAGGCAGGGACACTACCCGCTGCGCTCCAAGAGCTCCATTCACCAGGTAATGAATGCTATTTTCCATTGGGCTTTTTGCTTCATCGACTTTGACTTGTCCTCAGCAAAATGAGGGGGAGTTCTATCACATTTCGCAGGATTACTGGCTTTCCCAAAGTCATTGGGGTCATCAAGACCATTCCAATTTAGTGAGACCCACCCTGGATGCATATCCTCATCCATACATCAAACTCCTGTTAATGGTTCATATTAAGAAAGACACAAATGGATTAGGAACTGATTTGTCCTGCATCTGAGGGATTGTAGCCTTTTCCCTGAACACATCCAACAGTAATACTGAGACAAGACTGATTCTCAGTGTGCATGACACTCTTTTGTCAAAATTCTTGGAGAGCAAATTTCATCAAGAAGGAACTGCTCATCAAAGACCTTTCTTGCCTGGTTCACTAATCTCTGTACCCTTAAAAAGAGTCTGCTTTCCTCAGAAAACAATTCCAGGCGAGACATCCAAAAAGGATAACACTCTCAACTACAGGCGTATAGAGGAGTTTCACAACTATAGGTCCTACTCAAAAGGATTTTAACTTTGAGGTAATATAATCGTGTCTGCCCCTTGGCCACCACATCTGTTCCCTGCAATTCAACTTGTCACTTACTTTGACAACTAGGTACTTGTAGTTTGTAACTGTTTCAATACCAACATCATAAATCTTCACAGGAACAATATCATTAACTGGCTTTTTCCTAAAGTTCTTTTGGCTTGTTTTCATTCTGTTTAAGAGAATAGTTATCACATCATTTGGTGACCTTCTCTACCGAGTTCCTATCGTTTCCTTCATTATTCCTTATGAGTCCGACAAGTACCGTATCATCAGTATGCCTCAGGATCATTATGCCATCATACTCTGATTGACAGTCATTTGTATAGAGGATGAAAAGTAAAGGTGACAGTGCACAGCCATGAGGAGACCCAATAATTGTTAACATGAGCTCTGAGTAAATCTCGAAAACTAACACCAGTTAGACCTCCATTAGTGCAGTCAAAGACTAACGTGTGTTTGGAAATTATCCATTTTCCTTATGAAACTTGGAATGGTTTTCTTTTTAAAGAGGTGCTACATAAATGCAACTTGTTTTTGTAATGTTATGGTCCTGAGTAATATTTATTTTTCATTTGCCTCGCAGACAGTGAAATATTTCAACCTACCATAAGGCAGCCTAAACTTCACGCACTGTTGTTGACCTTAACTTTGTGTCACAGGCCAGGATTTTCCGTGCCCACCGGCGTCGAGTGTGTTCGGTGGCATGGGCAGACAATATGGCGTGAAACGAGTTCACGATCATCTGCTCAGCCCACCGATGGCAGGCCACGTTTCCACCATCGGATGTCGAGAACCTCATTGTAATACATCAGCGTATCATTATTAGGCCAGCCCACCGAAATCATTCCCCCTCCCGCTGGATCATCCGTCCATGTCGGCAGGAAAGCGCAACAGTGTAGAACATGTCTTATCAAGTGCGACATGCAGAAGTCAGGACTTACCAGCCAGGGCTTTGCTCACATCGCCGACTTTCGAGGAGCATAAAATGCTGGAACCCGACAGCAATGGGACCCTGGAGGAACGTCCTTCACATGCTGGGTGGATTCTCATGGGCATGGCTCCGCTGTGAAGCAGCGCACAGATGTTGGAAAGTCACCGTTGATGTTCACAATGGGTGATGGTCGAGGTGGGGGAGAGGAAGGTCTAGGATGGGCTGGGAGAGGAAGAGGTGTCAGGGTGGTGAGGTTTGGAACTGGGGAATGAAGGTGTTAGGATGGAGTGAGGTTGGTGGGGGGGAATGAGGTGTTGGGCGGGTGAGGTTGGGAGCAGGGGAATGAAGGTGTCAGGATGGGGTGAGGTTGCGCGGAAATGAGGGTGTCCGGATTGCTTCAGGTTGGGGGGAATGAAGATGTCCGGATGGGGTAAGGTTGGGGGAGAATGAAAGTGTCAGGATGGGGTGAGGTTGGGAGGGGGGAATGAAGGTGTCGGGGGGGGTAGGTTGGAGGGTGGGGATGGGAGAACGGGGGGGGAAGGGGGGGAGAAAAC